>NC_030964.1:0-300000 GCF_001672515.1 Colletotrichum higginsianum IMI 349063 | reverse complement strand
AATGGACCAAAGAACGCAATGACGCATTCGAGAAAGTCAAACAACAGGTCAGCTCAGAACCTGTCACTCGAATCCCCGACCCAGACAAACCTTTCGAAGTAGAGACCGACGCCTCGGACTTCGCTATGGGCGGACAACTCGGTCAACGCGACGAAGAAGGAAGACTACACCCTTGTGCCTTCTTCTCGAAAGCATTCCACGGACCAGAATTGAACTACCAGATCCACGACAAAGAACTCATGGCAATCATCGAAGCATTCCATGAATGGAGACCACAACTATCTGGTACGAAACACGAAGTCCTCGTATACACGGATCACAAGAACCTCGCACACTTCACAACATCCAAGAACCTGAACAAACGACAAGTCAGATGGTCAGAATTCCTTTCGGAATACAACTTCCGGATCATCTACAGAAAAGGAACCGACAACGGCAGAGCCGACGCTCTCAGCAGAAGGACGGATCACGAAGTCCCCGTTCCAGAGGAAACACAAGTTATCCTCAAGACAGACAAGAATGGAGACCTTGTTCCAGCACAGAAACTCCTCATGATCGCCAGACGAGTCATGATTGGCACGACCAACAAAATGACGCATGAGATGATCAGAGAGATTCACAGTACTCGAGCACACGGACACCAAGGAGTTACCAAGACCTGGAAACGAATTCGACAACATCACGACCAGCGAGTAACAAGACAGGACGTCGCAGACGCAATCCGGGATTGCGAACCCTGCAAGAAAAGCAAGAACAGTCCACACAAACCCTACGGACTCATTCAGCCACTGCCAATACCACCAGCAGCATGGCACTCGATCTCTTTGGACTTTATCGTCAAACTACCAAAGTCAAGAGAACCACTGACGAAGGTCTATTACGACAGCGTTTTGGTCATTGTGGACCGACTCACCAAATACGCTTACTTCATTCCATACCTGGAAGCAAGTACAGCAGAAGACCTTGCGTACACGTTTTTGAAATACATCATCAGCAACCACGGACTACCCAACGAAATTGTGTCAGACAGAGACAAGCTGTTTACTTCGAAGTTTTGGAAATCTCTGATTTCGCAACTTGGTGCAGACCACAAACTGTCTACCTCTTTCCACCCGCAGACCGATGGTCAGACCGAACGAATCAACCAGATACTCGAACAGTATCTACGATGCTATGTCAACTACGATCAAGACAACTGGGTACCACTGTTGCCTACAGCCCAGTTCGCCTACAACAGCGCAGTCGGAGAAAGCACTCTCCACTCCCCATTCTACCTGAACTACGGATTCGAACCTACCGCACATGGAGAACCACGCGAAGGACCACGGGCCCTGAAGGCCGTGGCCGGAATCAATAAGATGCGCGAAATCCAGACAAACGTCTCCCAAGATTTGGAATTCGTCAGAGAACGAATGAAGAAATACGCCAACACTTCAAGGATTGGAGGACCATCCTTAGAAGAGGGAGATAGCGCCTACCTCATACGACGAAATATCAAAACCAAGCGACCTAGCGACAAATTGGACTACAAAAAACTCGGACCTTTCGAAATCCTCAAGAAGGTCTCGCCAGTCAACTACAAGCTAAAACTACCCGATACGATGAAAATCCACCCAGTCTTTCACATCGCACTCCTCGAACCAGCACCACGCGGATCACACACTGAAGACTGCATCATCGTTGAACCCAACGAACCAGAATACGAAGTCGAGCGAATCATCGACCACAGGAACGAAGACGGTCATGACGAATATCTCGTTAAGTGGAAAGGTTACGGACACGAAGACAACTCATGGGAACCAGTCAAGAACCTCCAGCATTCCCAGGAGCTTCTACGGGAGTACTCCAGCTCTCAGACCGCTCCGGAACTAAGGAACCTAAATCCGCAAACTCCTCGCCAATCCCGAAGGAAGGCCAGTCGACCTCGTTAGGAACCCCTATGGATTGAAGATCACCCACGACACCCTGCTCGTGAGCATCCAAAGCAGAAAGCAACTCGTCATCCTCCAGCTCCTGCAGACCCCGAGAAAACGTCTCGAGATGACGCTCCTTAACCTTCTTGCGAATAGTACGAATTCGCGCCAAACGACCCGCCGCTTCAGCCACCTCGGCCTGAACACGAGCAAGCTTCTCATGAAGCCCCAGGAGAGCATCACTCGCTTGCTCCTCCTTCTCCTCCCATTCCTGACGCTGATCACTCAGGCGTCGCACTACCCTTGTCAGCACACCACCAAGAAGACACCTCACGACAAGAACGAAAAACTCACGGCTCGACGCCACCACCACGCCATCGCAAGGGCGCTTCAGGTTCTTGCAACCCTGGCAGACTTTGGAACCCTCAGCAATCCGACATGGACGCTTCGCGCGGAAGCAACGGGTACAAGGCATGGTATCAGAAGAACCAAAACGATCGAAGACGTCGTCACACGCTGAACGAAGTGCTGATTTGGAGTCCCTTGACTTTTGGACGCGACCTGTCATGTTGTCAACATCATGATAAACAGGGACGCAGAATTGACGACTCCCCAACCTGGGAGACACTACCTACTTATGGGTCTTGAGGACAAGACCTTTGGAGGGGAGACCTGATGTTACGACCCAACAAGTTACAGGCGACGAGAGCCCCACCCGGCCAGCAGGACGCGGGCGGCACAGCCTTTGTATGGACAAAAGACAGGGTTAAGCAGATGACTCCCCCGGAACGGAAGAACTATGGTACAGGTCACGTGGAGATAAGATTAGATTAGATCCGTACGCCAGAAATACGGAACCCGTACGCCAAGGATACGGCACCCGTATGCCAAGAGTACGGCACCCGTATGTTGAACATACGGATGCCTCTAAGACTACATGAGCGGACTTGTATATAGGATGGACTTGGACGCACTCAAGGACAGACTCCCATAGCTCTTCAGCAATCAACTTTGTGATTATCCCCTCGGATACTCTCGGCACCCTTCACTAGTGACACACATTACAAGACCTTTGTTGAGTATACGACTGATCACCGTATCCTCTGAAGACCTGATCCTTTCAGCACGACTTACAGCACTGTTCCCCAGCTTCGTTGCCTCAGCTTCTGCTAATAGACACTACCACGGAAAGCCGACCGTAACACTAGTAGACACCTAGTATCCTAATTCTACTGCTAATAGAGGTAATAGTAATAGCCTTATAGAGAATGTAATCTTACTGCAGCTTTAGCTTAGAATTAATACACTCCTAACTGCAGCAGTTAATACTATAGTTTACACTGCTAGGATAGAGGGCTAATATCTACTCTAAGGCTAATGCACTACCCTTTGTAAAGTTAATAGGAATAGTACTAATACTAGCAGCTTTAGCTAGGTATTGTAGAATGTAGTCTATAATGTAGACTAGGCTAGTACCTTAAATAATAGCACTATAGGTACAGAGTAGGCTAATAGGGCTACTACTAAAGACAACTACAGAGTCCCCTAGCTAGAAGCCTAACTAGCTTAGTCCTTCCTATGCAGTAGGGAAGATGTCGCTTAGGAAAAGCTACTCCTTATTGGAGAGCTTCTTAGGGATCTTAATAAGGGAGCTGTCTGCAAAGGGCACGCAGACGTACTTGGCTGGGATAAGGTTAAGTTCTTTCTCTATCTTTATAGTAGTTAGTAGCGCAGATACTCACCTTAGAGACTACCTAAATTGCTAAAGTCTTTACTAAGACTAAATCTACTAAGCTGAGGGAAGATTTAGTTATTAGTATTAATAATGCTGTCTTTAGGAAGGCTAAAGATAATAATGCAGTTACTAACTTGCAGATTATTAATAGCATTACCTACTTCCTTAATAATTCCTATAGCCTTATAGTCTACTAGGTAGGGTACTTTAGCGCTAGATATAATACTATAGTAGATGTAAAGGTTAGTACTATAAATAGCAGATGTAGTAATGCAGACGATGGCGTCTTTAGGCTCCTTGAGATGCAGGAGTGGGATGTCTGCTTTAACAGCTATCTTATAGGGTTTGCCTTCCCAGACTACGGCGCGCATGGTCTTGGGTCTTGAGGTTTGATGATTGGTCATGATTATTGTTTCTGAGGAACTGGAAATGATATGAGAAAGAAAACTCAGTAATTGTTTTGTCAGGTCTCTTCCTTTGTTGGCCTCTTTATAGATGTTTGCGGTCCTTGATCGAGAGACGATTTGTCAGATTCTCATCCTTTTCCAGGCGAAGATGAGTACCATTCGGAACCGAATGAGACATATCTGACCTCTTTTTCGACCCCATCATCCCCAACTTGTCGTTTTGGTGGCCGAAAATGTCACATGAGTATGAATAGCCAATTCCCCAGGCCCAAGCCTCGTCATCTGGGCAGGGTTGATCATCGAATATGCCCGAAGTAGAAAGGCAACTATGCCAAGAATGAACCTCGTGAAGCTGCCTTGAGTATGGTTTATCCAACTCAACTTAGTCAGACGTCTAGCGAAAGCTGAGAGAAGTTCTTCCTCACCCAAGATGGTGCGCAGCCAGTATTCGATATCACGTAGGGCTGGCAGTGTTACCCCGGCGGCTCTTGGTCTCAGGGATTGTGGTAAGCTGACAGCGACACCCCTCCATGCAAGGGCGCCCGGCAAGTACGCATGAACCACTGATGGCCCTTGTTCCTCCTGATATTCAATTGGCAAGTTTGTACGAGAAGGTGTTGCAGCTGACGTGAAAATATCCGCATAAGGCATGTGAGCCCATCCCAGTTATAGTTTAGGTAAAGGCATGAACGATAGGTCAAATGGAGACGGTCTCTTTCGGGAGGAGTGGGTGTGCATTCAAAGATGCGCACAATAGCTGAGGTATCTATGATACAGGTAGTAGTACATGAAATGAGTCAATTGCATTCCTTTGGCCCACGAAGACTGAGCGCACAACAATGGACTTCATCTCATTGAGAAGCGATTAGGCTTAAAAACGAACGCGACCCTTGGTGAAAGCCAAGGCCAGCCAGCCAGCAATCAGGGCAAGGCCACCAATTGGAGTGACGGGACCAAGGAACTTGAGATCAGGGTTGAGGATAAGGGCGTAGATGCTACCGCTGAACATGGTCGCGCCAGCGGTGAAAAGGCCGGCGGCGATGGGGTTGGATCGAGCGATGAGAATGGCAACGGAGTGGACGAGCTAATGAATTTCTCAGGGTAAGCTACTGATCTCACTGATGATGAGGAGTGGAATCAAATAAGAGCAACTCACTTGGTAGTGAGCGGCGGTGGACCAGCTGGCAATCTTCGCGGGATCATAGATGCGGTTCTTCAGGCCGTGGGCCTCACTTCAACACCGTAGATGACTGGGTGTCTCAGGATCCCATTCAATCCCATCCAACGTACCTTTTGCCCTTGCGCACCTTCTACGGTGCACCATTAGTGCCAACCCGACTAAGGACGGCCTAATGTTAGGCCGACTTAGATCCCTACCTTAAACCTAGGATTTAGGAATTGCAGTAGTCAATTGCAGCAGTCAATTGCAGTAGTTAATTGCAGTAGTCAATTGCAGTAGTTAATTGCAGTAGTTAATTGCAGTAGTTAATTGCAGTAGTTAATTGCAGTAGTTAATTGCAGTAGTTAATTGCAGCAGTTAATTGCAGTAGTTAATTACAGTAGTTAATTGCAGCTATTAATTGCAGTAGTAAGTAGGTACTAGCAATAGTAAGCAAGTACTAGTAATAGTAAGTAGGCACTAGTAATAGTAGGTAGGCACTAGTAATAGTAGGCAGGTGCTAGCAATAGTAGGTAGGCACTAGTAATAGGCTGCAGCTACTAGCAGCTGCATTTATAGGTTTTCTTCTATATATTTAGATAAATAACTACATTCCTTTTATTAAAGTTATACATCTAGTGCAAATAGTATAGTTAGTTAGGTATTTTAAATACCTTTCTAGAGGTTGCTAGTTCAATTTTGCAGAATGCCTATTCTTTTTTTCCTATACTTAGGCCTCGAGTTTAGATTTCAAGTCAGCCTAACTTTAAGCTGCTCTTAGTCGGGTTGGCACTAATGTACTACCGTACCTTCCACCCAAGCGCCTTCACATCCTCACAGCCCCATTCACCATTCACACCTTTTCCACCAACAAACACTCCAACCCCTCGCCCATTTTTCTTCCACCGCAACGCAGTGCACTCTTAACAAACCAAGCACATCTCACCATCTCCCACGCAACCAAGAATCGCATCGCATCGCAAACACCACCGCCATGAAACCAGAGCATCAGCTGAGCGAACTCATCAGAACCTTCCCGGGCCCCGATGCCGACACTATTGCTGTGCGTTCCTAGTTTGAGCGCATCATTAGACGTCGCCAGGTGGATGTCCCTGTCAACCTGCGCCTTTGCTTGACTGGCTATGAGATGAACCACCCGGGGCTCACTGAGAGCAAGGTCCAGCGCACTCTGCAGTACTACGGCGTCGACACCCTTGATGCCCAGTACCTTGCCCAGGATGTCCTCCATTGTCGCAAGGTCAGTCTGTTCCTCCCTCGCCCAACTAAGTCTTCACCATGCAAATTTTGCCCCGTTGCCTTGAGTTTGTCGTTGCTAACTTATCCTTGCCTCTTTTTAGAACTATGATTACTGCAAGATGCTGGCGGAAAGGGAGGGAACGGTCTGGCCCCTGGAGGATGTTATACAGAATGGGAAGACGGAACGGGAGGCAGAGCCCACCTCTATGTCCATCATCATCCTGATGAGTATCGGCATCGTGCTGGTCTTGGTCGTCCTCTTCTGCCTTTTCATCAAGGCTGACGCCTGGATTCTCCCTCAGCTCTGAGCTGCCCGGACTCCAAGCGCCAGCCAAAGTTACTCGGGCACTCGGTCTCGAAAGGGAGGGGGAGGATTCGAAGATGAGGGCACGCGTGCGTGGGCAACGGCGCCAGCTATCTAGGCAGCTGGAATGGCGGCACACCGCCAGATGAGCTCAATATTTTCTGTTCCGCAGGATAATTACTCAATTTCACATACTTGGTTGGGCCTTCCGCATCGGCCGCCACCTGTTTTCTTTCTTGAGCCATCTCTCTAGGCCCTCCCAAGAGCGGTTTCTAAAGCTTTCGAAGAGCTGGATAGAAGAGATTTAAGAAGATGTGTCTCTGCTAATGCGCGCCCGCTGGGAAAAATGTCGGCAAAGATTGACTGTTGCTGTTATGTTTAGTTTGAAGGCTGTGCCTCCTGGCTCGGGATGGAATAACTTCATTTTTGACAGCAAGCGAAAGCTGATTTTGTCATCGTAGATGACCGCGGTCCGATGGCAGCATATGGCGACTGAATTATCCGTGCAATCCCCAGAGGATGTGGTTCAGTCCCCATTTGTCAGACTCGGCGGTGTCCTACTTAAGAGGCGGACGGAAACCGAGTCCGAAGCCCTGGTGCAAGTTGCAGCATGACCGAGAAATGCCTGCGGAAGACATCGACAGCGCTAGCCATAGATCATAAGCATGACTCAAGATGTCGTCCCGATCTCTTCTCGAATTCACGTCAGGCCGGGGTGGGAAGTGTCACCTCAGCGGTAATCAATCAACTTTAGCTGTCATTAGACGCACCAGGCTTTGCGTCGTCCATGAGCCGGCCGGCTCTTGGTCAACAGCACAATGGTTTTCATTGAAAGGTGTACTGAAGGCATTAATTCGGCTGTAACGCTAGCATCCCGGTCCAGTCGGCTACGGCTTCGAAGGTCTTTCTACCCTGCCGTGCCCTCTCACGCTCAGCCGATCATCCCCACTGGCGGCAGCTAAATCTGCTCAGCCATTCCACCCAACGAACTCAGTTAGATTTTCCAGATACCCAGACATTCTTGTTGCATTAATTTAAAGTCCTGCATTCAAGCCGTCCCCCTTGCGTAAAGTAAGTGGCGGAAAGGGGGCCAGCTGATATCAACAAAATGACAAGGCACCAATTGGAATAGCTCGGCGTTTTATGAAAGCGAGAATCTGATTGCGGACGATGAAATCTCGTCACTGTTGCGTACGCACCAAGTAATACTCCAAAATAAAACAGAAAGCCTCGTGGATGCACGCTTCGATGTTTCTAGCGAGCTATATGGAGGTATGGCGATGGAGAGCTAGCAGGAATTGGGTTACGAGGGATGTCATACTTGTGTTGTAGCAGGAGAAGGATATGCTCGAAATGACAAGCGCAAGACTTTGGAGATCGGCTTGTCCGGGAGGCCAGGGGTAAACGTACCAAACAGCTCCCCTGTCGAGAATTAGCAGCGAAGTTTGAAAATGCAATAAATTTTAGCGCCCAAAGTCGTAGGAGATGAGGACTCATGGGACTTGGAGACGTTATGGCTGCTCGATAAACTGGTAAATCTCTTGTTGCAAGCGACATGGGACGGCCGCAACCAGAACCAAGTATTATGCAGAATATCTCTAGAACAGGGAGAATGGGACATTGGCTGATATCAAAGTCCCCCCCCTGGTGCCTGAATATGCTTGATACCCGAGGATACTGCTGGCTTTGTTCTCCGGGGTGTTGAATGAGTGTTCTGAGGGCCGAGGAGATGGGAAATTATTCTTTTGCTTGGTCGTGCTGCCTTTTGCATTTTAACAATGTTGCTGTCAGATATGCAGGAAATCCATCGCCTAAATCAACTTTGCACGTGTTTAGGATACATTTTGTTATGCCGTTCTTCTTCGAAGAGGGTCAAAAGGACCGTATGTTCGCATTAAGTCAACATACCCACATCTGGCCCCCCCCCACATCTGGCCCCCCCAAAAATGCCTCATCACCATCACCAGCCTCCTATTTTCACCAACTTCACCACATCACAACATTTACAGTTTTTAACCAAATGACTTCATTTTTTCTACATAACCTTTTATAGTCCTTATGGGCAAATACACCGAGTATGAGGTCAAACAGGCCTTAGATGCCGTCGCCAATGGCCAGTCTATTCACAAGGCATCATCTGAATGGGGGATCCCAAGGTCAACACTTCGTCATCGACTCCAAGGTGTCCAAGCAAGGACAGCTGCCTTCTGTGACCTCCAGAGGTTATCCCCAGATCAGGAGGCTAAGCTGGCTGAATGGGTGCGAATCCAGCATGCCCTTGGCCTTGCCCCAACTCATCAACAAGTGAGGGTATTCGCAGGAAGGATCCTTCATGCTATAGGGGACACAGAGCCTATAGGAAAGGGATGGATCCAAGCCTTCTTGAAGAGAAATCCATCAGTCAAGGTGCAGAGAAGTCGCCCTATAGATTCAAGACGTATTAATGGGGCATCTACTGAGGTCATCAGGGACTGGTTCAAACTCCTCGCCATACCAGAGATCAAGGGCATTAAACCAGCCAATAGATACAACATGGATGAGACTGGTATCCTTGAGGGCCAAGGATCTAATGGGCTAGTGCTAGGCATGTCTGAGACGAAGTCTGTCCGCAAGAAACAGCCTGGATCAAGGGCATGGGTATCCATCATCGAATGCATCTCTGCCCTGGGCCATGCCCTTGATCCCCTCATCATATATAAGGGCAAGACAGTCCAGCAGCAGTGGTTTCCTCTAGACCTTGGCCCTTATAAAGGATGGCAGTTCACTGCAACAGAGAATGGATGGACTACAGACGACACTGCAGTTGAATGGCTGCAGAAGGTCTTCATCCCTCAGACTGTCTCCCAGGGCAAGGAGGGCAAGGAGGAGGCCAGACTGCTTGTTGTTGATGGCCATGGGAGTCACACAACGACGGAATTTATGTGGCTCTGCTATATTAATAACATCCACCTATTGTTCTTGCCACCACACACCTCCCATGTCCTCCAGCCACTTGACCAGTCAGTCTTCAGCCCTGTAAAGGCAGCCTATAGGAAGGAGCTTGGATACCTCAGTCAGTGGAATGACTCTACTATTGTAGGCAAGAGGAACTTTATAGGCTGTTATCAGAAGGCTCGTCTGGCAGGCCTGACAATGCAGAACATCAAGAGTGGATGGAAATGGACTGGACTATGGCCTGTCTCTATGGCGAAGCCTCTTATGAGCTCATTACTGCTCCCATCAACACCAGGGCCATTAGATCAGGCCTGCAAAGGGCAGTCTGGAGGCAAGGAAGCTGAGGGATGGGCATCTGCGTCATCTGCAGTGGTGTGGTCGACGCCAAGGAAGATGAAGGATCTGGCTGGCCAACTGAAGCTATTCACAGAGCTGGATAATGACGCCAGTACTCAACGCCTCCTTTTCATGAAGGTGAAAAAAGGGTTCAGTGAAAAGGCATATGAGCTGGCAACTGCCCAGCACAAGCTGGAGCTTCTGCAGGCCCAAGTGGCCAATACTGCAGTGAGGAAAAGGAAGGCAGTCCAGCTGGATCCTAACACTAAGTTTGCCACTATCTCAGACGTGCAGAAGGCGCAGGTTGAGGCTGGTGAAAAAGAGGATACTGCAGGTGAATCCAGCGAGTCTGATTTACCTAGTGAAGCTGAAGACTGTATTGTAGTGGCATCTAGAAGAGGGCAGTAATTAAGTGAAAATGGTGGTGATGTTGGAGATGGCTTCATTTTTGGGGGGGCCAGATGTGGGGGGGGGCCAGATGTGGGTATGTTGACTTAGTGAAGGTTGGAAGCGTGTGTAATAAAGCATGGATCAAGACCTTGGAGAGTAACCGTCGCCGGGAGCCCTAGGTTTGACACTATGCAATCTATGAGCTTGAGACACCTCAAACTCTTAAGGACTGGAAAGAGCTGTCTGAAAGCGACTCTCGAAATTGATCTCTGAGATTGAGAAACAGGCTGAAGACTCCCTGTGGCGATATTCTCGAGGGGAATCCTGAGCGCAGCGGGAACAGCGTGGTTGCAGTGAATGATGTCAGACTGCTAATTGAAGCGCTGTTTTGTTGCTGCATGATGTGCCACTCAAATTGGGACAGCAGTAAACAGCAAAAGAAGAGACGGGGGAACCGTTGGCAGGTCTTCTGGTATCATGTTGTGGAAGCAAATGGGCGGCTGCCGGCGATGATGCGAGATGGCATGGCCCTGGACAAAACAGACGTGAATTGGATGGCCTTAGACGGGATATCCTTGGATAATGGGAGGGGCGCGGACGTGGACGAGATGACTGTGGTAAAGGAACCTTGGACGGCGAGGTTGTGATCGAATTTCATGCCACTAGAAATAGTTTGCTTTACACTATTAGCATATCTAAAATGAGATGAACACCTGCCTAATTGATAGAACCGCCCAGTATAGATCCCTCATCCGCGAGCAACTCCTTCCTTAACGCCAAGACGGAAGAGCGGATGTTGGGAATGGAGTTGGCTATTCATGGTACAGCAGAGGAGGACTCCCTAAAACATGAAAGCTCCATGATGGCTTGCGAATCGACCGAGCTGAGCGGCGGAGATGGCTTTCATATGGTAATGTTGGAAGTCTACGGGGTCTGGGAAGTCTTATTCGAGGCGTAAGTGCTGAGGAGGGGCCTCCTTAGTCGTCGTCCTCATCCTCGGCATCTCCGGCCGAAAGAGCGGCAGCTGGAGCGTCTGGAGCGGACGCGAACACGTTGAAACGGCCCGAGACAGCCCATACAAGACCCCCAAATCGGTGACCATTGTCACCGCCGCCTGGCACGTTCGGTAGCTTCGGATTCTCTCCAAAGACTGTGCAGATTCTTGGCGTATCTGGAGTCGGAGCCGGCTGGCGTTGTAGGGAGTGTATCTGGGCGAATGCGGTAGTCATGCCGGCTTCTAGGCAAGAACGGGAAGAGTGGTTATGTGGTGGACAAGGAGATGAAGAGAAACATGACTGAAAAGTGACTCAAAGAAGAAGACACAAGGGGCCATTACGAAAACAAGGTGTGCTTGTCCCCGAGAGGTAGTATCGAAGATCCTGCTCGCTCTTGCGATTGGAAGTGGTGATTATGTGAAGTTTGAGAAAAGGCGACGCGGTTGTTTTAGTAGAATAGTGGAATAGGATACCCGTGGAAGTTTGGTCTCTAATCCAAGTCAGTTGCATCGTCTGTGAAGCCGAATAGTAGATAAGATATATGCAATTAGATCGGTTAAGTACGTTATTAAAGGCCGACGTAATGCCTTTCCGAAATCTCTAAAGAGGCACATAGCAACTATTCTAACGCACATGGGGCATATTACTTGTTCTCAGCGAGATGCATTCGCACAGCATAGTGGAATGTTCTGGATGATGACTTTGACTCTTCCGATTTGATTAAGATGCCAATGGTCTACAACACAGGTTAGCTACCTGCATGTTGCTGCTTTTGGCCGTTGAAAGCACGACAACGTCCAATCTAACTCTGAGGGTAGGTTGAAGCCGTTTTTTGGGCGCCATTTTCCACGGTTGGGGTCAAATTCCAATTTTCTGCTATTGAATCCTTACTATCTCTGAGGTACATCAAATAAAAGAATGTATGTTTTTGCCTAATTCGAATTGATTGTGGAAAGTGGGTTTTCAGTAACTGCACATTAGTACCCAATTCGCCATGCAACTTTTCTCATCTGTGACTTCTTCGACCTGTAACCTTTTCAACCTTCAAGTCTTCCGACCTTTAAGTCTTCCGACCTGTAACTTTCATGACCGGTAACTCTTTGGACCTGCAACTTGGTCAACCTGCATGACACAAGATAGCTTGCTCTATGGATTGTATAAAGTGATTCAAGTGTTATAGATATCTATAACTATAATCCTGGCTATGAATCTGTTAGCTTGGCTTCTAGATTTGTATGAGCCTTCCTGGCTGGAGTCTTCCGTCTGTGATGTAACCTTTTGTCTGTCTGAATGCTTCCGCACCTTTCTTGCTTGGGATCTTCACTATGTCTGTGAATGAGACAAGCTCTGCCACGATGCTGCCATTTGCCCTGAAGACCTGCAAAGGAAAGTGAGAGGCAGTCTAGATGTAGTGCTGATCCGCGCCCAATGCCACTCACAGCCCCCAGCGTCTATTCCTTCTACCCTGGATGGCTAAGGAAGCGAGGCTCGGACGAGATGAAGAATCAAGAAAGAGCCAACTCCTTAAAGTTAGTCCGGAATTAGGTAGAGGCAGTTGAAGATATTCTATTGGCGGACTCACGAGGTTTCTTGCGATGAGGAGTCTCCCCAATAATTCTAGACTTACAGCTATACCTATTGACATTAGCACTGGACGTCCGAAACTCCCGACTGAAAATGCCTGTGACTATTCTCGTCCTGTCTTCTCACAGGATGCGTATGAGTAGTGTATCTAGTCGAAAATACCTAGACAGAAAATTCCCCGCGTGATGAGCCTATCTGCAGCCTGGTGGATTTCTGATGTATTCATCCCTTCACTGCCAGATACACCCATTTCTTGGGCAGCTTCTTCCTACATAACTTACCTGCGGTGGATTCTAAAAACTCAGTAATGTGTTCACATGTGCCGTCGAGTGATGTGGGCAGAGGTAGCTAATTTTCTGCGGCAGGTCAGATGTGGGATGTATCCGACGCTATTACTGCTTCATCTGACATCCGCCTTCTTTAAGAAATTCTCCACGCCACAAAACCAGCCTCCAACGTTTGGGACTCTTCTTCCCATCGTAAAAGCTTTAAATGTTTATAAAACTTCGTTGTTATGCGCAATAAATTGTTAGTAGAAGAATTATTACGCATATTCTAGGCAAAGTGACTAGAAATATCCATTATTCTACCGACAGGCGATTTTAGTCCACATGCTTGGACATGCAACCTTCATTCAGCAGATAATTATCTAGTAGAAAAACCTAATCATTCAAGTGTGGTATCTTTCTAACCGTCTCATATTCAGTTGAATCATAAAAGGTCCTCTTCATCAGGATCTCCCACAGGTGCAGCAAGCTTTTGCTTCTTCCTCTTGTTTTCGTTTGTGGTGAAATTCCGTACTAATATCCTTGTAGCACGCCTTGAGCATGGTGGACTTGGAGGCCACTACGCCGGTGACAGGTGCCTTGGCCGTGGGATGGATCGCCCAAGGACGGGCGGTGCTTTGGGCGGGGAGACCTCCAGTGTAGGATGGCTTCACGAACTCGGTTCGGTGCGTTCTGATAGCTTTGGTAATGGCTGCGTGGTTCTCCTGAGATTGCTTGCCGGTCGGCTGGGCTTCAACATCATCCATGGAATCGTCGTCGCGGGCTCTCGTCGTCGCGGGCTTTCGTCATTATCGCGTGACCAAGAGTTTGGTCCAATGGCTTAGAGCAGAGGAAGATCGGGGATGGCGGGGCACTGTCTAAGGGAGAAGCCTTTCTGTTTTTTCTCTTCCCGTCCTTGATGCCGGAGGTCTTCTTGATTAATAAGCATACTGTGTTTGTTAGGATCTTCAGAGGCTAAATTTTCGTCGCTTCTTGTAGTCGTCGGTAAAATACGGTGGCAGGATATCACGTCGCCATTGGGATTGGGTCGGAGGGGAGGGTGCTGCTTCAGCATTAAAATATTCGTCGTCTGTGGAAGAAGGGGTTGATTAACGTCTTCTCAATGAATGGATGCTCCATACTACGCATATTGATTTGTGCGCTAATTGAAGGTAGAGAGCATTGAAGCGGATGGGACGTTAGGGATTGTTGTCGGGCACTCGAGCTTATGATGCAGGGTAGTTTGGAATGGTGAGTTGAACGTCAAGGTCTGGGACTGGTTGGTTGTATCGGTAACTGTCTTGTTCATAAGTCACGGAGGTCACGAAATCGGGAAACGATCTTAATCCGGGCGCTTCTACGCCAAGCGCAACGGATGCAAAATCGATAGATCCTGCTGGTAAACGAATGATGGCTGATGTTGTGTCCCAATCAGGCAATGTCAATCTGCCTGGTGATCTCGGGCTGGGACTACGCCAGGGTCTTAATGGTGTTAGCACTGATGGCGCCAGATTCACTCTTTCGGCCCCCGGATGTTGGATACATGATTTCCATCAAGCCATGAGAATATCACATACGACCATACTCATTGGAAAACTCGGGATCCCGTCCGCTCTCCCATAGATAAGCCAATGAAGGCTGGAGTAGTAGTCGGGTCGGTGACGACCGGCGAATGCCCGGTGTTGTATGTGTTTTGTTGCCCTGGTCCGTTGCAGCATTCATTGTTTTGCCGCTGATAGATAGGTAGTAGGCCGTTCGGGCGTGTGAGATCATGCATGTATGACTTGTGATTAAGTTTTTGGAGTTGCTTCGAAATAGGAACCTGCCCGGCCAGCAACGTGCCATCGCCAACTGACTTAAAGTTGTTCAAGGCACTCTTCGAGGGTCAATGTGTACTGCCGGTTCCTTATCGTACTCTCAGTCTTGGAATCTTTAGTTAAGTACACACGAGCCAGCTGCTGAAAGGATCGAGGTAGGCGTAAGGCGGCCGCAGTAATAGACTGCTGGCTCCTCTGGCCACCCTCTGGCCATTTAACTCCGTCTCCATGTCCATGGCAGCAGTATTTACCGTCGCTGTCTGTTCGCCCATATTACTTGACTCCATGTCACTTTGCCCTTAAAACTGTCGAGAATCCTAGAGACTCATGCGCTCGATACAAGTCATGCCGTTTCTTCTCCAGCACCCCTCTTGTCGGGCAAACCCCTCCTCTCCAACCCACCATACGTCTCTCATCGAAAGGTAGGTGTCGACCTAGCCATGTCTCAACCCTTCTACCGCCATTTATTCTCCGCCTACTAGTGCCGTTCTTCTGGACGGACTACCTTCTTGCCATGCCCATCAACAAGACACTGCGGAGACCAACCGCCTTTGCTAATCCCACCGAGAAATGCCAACAATAACTGCAGCAATAAGTCGTTCCTCACTTTGATCAGGTCTCCCTCACCTCAAAATGCAGGACGTACGCGATGCCTGTGAAACGCAGCTGGTGCACTGCAGGGGTCGCTTGATACAGATTATCACACGATTTCAGCGACTCGCGAACCCTCGTACGTTCTCACACCCCCACCCCTCCTCTCATGACCCTCGTCGTCCTTCCCATAGACTGCGCAGCTACCTTTCGTTTCAAACCGGTCGACGCCAACATCGCCGCCTTTGTGCACAAGCCGCAGGAAGAAATTACTTGAAAGCAAGCCGTTCCCATCGCCGCTGCCTGAGTCACCAGTCCCGGCCGAATGTGACTGTTTCGTGTAAACTACAGACCCCCATTTTTCCTGTGCAAGAGCGACTACTTTTCCTGTGTGCTCGCTATCGTCGTAGCTAGTGAAGTCGCTATTGTCGTCGTCTATTATCGTCGTAATGGTAGTGATGACGAGGATGATGATGACGAGGTCTGTAACTAGATTGTGGAGGATGCTGCTGAGGATGCTGATGGGGAGCGCCACGTCTGACGTTGTCAGCCTGGCGGTTGTTGTCTGAGACCTTGGGTCCTGAGCAGTTATGTTAGGGTTTAGCTTGTGAAGGTAGGGAGGATAACGAACTCTTGCAGCCATCCTGGCTATTGTCGTTCCACCCAACGGTGCAGACAGGAATGCGCTGTGGCAGCGGCACGGCCCGGCCCTTGGCAGGGATCCCCCCGCCAACATCCCAGTCACCCAAAACTTTCCAAAATCTTCTCCACGTTCCGTCAACTAAGGTACGTTGCCAAGGCAGTCGTTGACGAACAGCAGCTAAGATCGACAGCATCATCATCATCCAACACTTCGACAGAATAGCTGCACTGTGTTCAGCTAATCGAAGGCCCGCCACAATCATAGCTCAGTAAAGGCAACCGTGAAACCCATCCTGCGGCTTTGGATAATGAATCATTCCAGTGCGCTGTGACGATGGTGTGTAGACCCGTTTCCGGGGTTTTCTCTAACTAAAGCAGGTATTATTTAACCCTCTAGTAGGCGCTCAACTGCTGATGTTCAACCAACTGCCAATTCCAACCATCTAATAATTTTCCAACCACCTGCCAAGTTTCCAACCTCATTCCAATTTTCGTGTTAGATAAACCGCAGCCCTAGTTTCAATTAAAAACATTATTAACTGACTTTGAAAACGCAAAACCGGTAGCGCTATGTCGCACTCACAACTGGCCGTAAGCCTACGGTCAAGACCGACATGGACATCAGGCCCTAGTGCAATCACCGGCGCATTCATAGTGAAAAACGGAGCTTTTCTTGACCCTTTGAAAGCCTGTCCGACGCACAATCTGCTATAGCCTCTAACTAACAAAGCACCTGGCTGAGACTCTCTTCCGATAGACCTACGGACGTACACTTCATCACCAATCCGCAGACCAGCCACCACAGACAGCCCATAACGCCCTTAATGTCGCTGGTAGCCTTAAATTCGTCGATGAATACCCAGTGTATCAATATAGATCACCTTCCCAAATTCTGAAGATGCCAACACGCGCTTCAGGGCTCGCGATGCCTCTTATCAAACACTTCTTTGACAGGCTCATCGTCACATTCAATAACATACTCCTAATGCGAATTGAAGACTCTGTTCATGGCGTTACCATACCGGCCGGCACGAACGGCGGTTTTGTTTAAATGCAGCGTTGCTGAGGTTGGCCCATGATGAAGAGAGGTGACATTCTGACTAACTTGCCTACCAGGCTCGGCCATTGCGAGAAGTCATTCGGTCATGGCGGGCTTTGCTTGGATCCCTTAGAACGGCTATCTGAAGTAACTGACTAGAAGTGCCAATAGATTCTCGGTGCTAGCTCACATTGTTTCACGGAGATCCTCGAGTAGCTGGCTGTATTATGCAGTAGAACCTTTGGTCTTGCCTGCCCGCACATTGGAACAGAAGCGGAACCTCTGGAGGAGCAAGATCGGCTATTGCATATCGAGTCATAAGAGAAGCCCGAGTCCGACCTTGTCAATAGTTGGGAGTTCCTGCCTGCTAACAGCTAAAGGTTCAAATTGGAGACCAATTTCAGCATTAGCCAGTTTGAATCCGATGCAAAGAAGTAGCTTGTGAGTAGTGTATCGTCATCACGATCCAAACTTCTACGCATGTCCGCCAAATACAACTGTCACATGGTAGCCCAAGTATTGCATGAATGCTGACAACGGTGATGGAAACTGAAAGAGAGTGGACTATATTCGATAAAGTACGTCGAGGAAGGAACAGCGTCACACTGTGAAGATTAGAGACCAACAGTTACCTAGTTATATAAGAATATGCGGACTGTTGCACTGAGATAGCGCAGCTAGACGAAGTCGATCGTTGGGTTCAAGGTGATTCTGGGTTGTAACGAAGGGCTAGCCGATACGCTTATCTCTTGGAAGCAGCTCTGACGTTAATACTGCCTGTGAGAACTTGGCTATTAGAGATACCTATTAAGAAGAGAGATTATAATTATCGAACGACTTGCAGATTTATCTAGCTAGGCAGCTAGATGGTTTTAGTTAGTAATGACTTTACATTATACATCTTGGAGGCGTGCTACCTACAAGGTTGCGCAATTTCTTAAAGACTGAATAGCAATTATTACTATATTCTCAGCTTCATTGGCCCCTTTTTTATTGTTGAAATTCAGGCGTGCTTCGCTACGCTAGTCAGCTCAACTATCTGTAATAAAGCTACTTATATTTAAGGAAATACAAGGTTAGGAATATTCTTTATCTTCTAACTGGCAGCGGCTGATTATGCGCTGATGCTGACCCCTTATAGACTAGTGATGGCAATTTTGTGTCCTTTTGATTTCCCTGGGCAGTCGAGTAACTTGTTTCTTGCAACTGCACAGCCTTAAGTGGCTTAGAATTATGCAAATACTATTCAACATACCTGTTTAGTGAAGCTACATTGCGACGTACCTATATTACATCTATCCAAGGTTTAGTATCTTATAGCCCCTGCTCCCTGTTGCTGATGAGGGGGTTGCAGGCCCTTAAGGGGGTGATTGGAGAGAGTATTGATTTTCTGTAATTGGGCGGGAGGGGCCTTAGCTAACGAGCGGGAGGCGGGCAAGGGGCTTGTGTACTAATCTATAGACTTGGCAGTGAGAAAGTCATACTGCTTCAAACAGCCGGGCCTGGTATGTGCATGGCCGGGCTGGTACTACTATTATCTATCACGATGGGCCCGGCTAGGCTGGTATTGCTGTTATCTAGCCTATCGTGATGTGCCTGGCCGGGCTAGAATCGCCGTTACCTATAATGAAGGGCCTGACCGGGCAGACATCACCACAACGCTCAAATGCTGTGCCTCAATGTTGCCCAATTTCAAGTCAATTACCTAATTCTGCTTGACTGCCTGTAATTGGGGCCTTGCCTATTACGAGTGAGGTTATGCCTATGCTGGCAGAGGCATTGCTCCAAGATAGCGTGGTCCAGAGGCGTCTTTGGCTCACCGATTACAATAACTGGTTTCCAATTTCTCCTCTAATTATATCCCCCCGCAGTAGTGGTATTTGGCAGTCTTTTCGTTAGTTCACAAGGGCAATAGGAATTCCTAAAGAGAAAATAAGTGTTAGAAGGATCTTTATATTCCTAGTGCCTATTAGTTAATATTGAAAGGGAGACAGAGGTCCTAAAAATAAGAAGTACCAGAGACCCTGAGATGTCAGATGGTTATTATCAACTGGTGACTTAGGCTATTTCACTTATTAGGACATTGAGGCGTCCGGCCCTGAGTCTGACGTTAACACTAACTGGCTTATTCCACGTAGGTGATAACTCGAAAGAGTGACAATTGGAGCGTGAAGCCGAGGCAGACCCTTGAGACGTAGCAGGATGTGGCTTTGGAGGATAGTAATTGAGTCGTGGGTATTCGTCGTACTTTGGAGGAGGTTTAGGCCGAGCTTCTCTAGAACAACTCTACAACCGGACTATTTGAGACCTTAAGGGAGAGATGAAACCCTAATTCCAGAACAGACAGAATAGTTGAAGGGCAAAAAAATGTAACACATCGTGAGTCTATTTACTCTTGTGGCTTTTCGCTTCTGTAGCATGATCCCTAGTGAAATGGATTCTTGCCCTGGCTCCAACCAGCCCCAGAATCTTTGACTTCAAACTCTTTTATTTAGTTTTGTGGCTTGTTTGGATTACTCTGGTGTCTCAACCTGAGACTTGAGAGTGTAGAACTGAGGCCTCAAATCCGGATTCAATGAAGACCTCATCCCTAATGACTTGAAGCGATTGATGAGGGAAATATTTTCATTAGCTGATAACTGAAGTCAAAGTAGGAGCAGACACTGCAAAAGGACTGACTTCCAGGGTTTCACAGGCTCGGGGGATAGTCGTCGTGTATAGCGTGTGTCTGGGCGGAGAGGCATTTGCTATCATCCCAAGCCTGTAAGTCGGGTAATAAAGATGACGGAACTCCTATTAATTAGCACTGAAAGCGCAATAATTCGACCTAACGTTCCGTTGCTAGCTTTAAATCTTCTATCCGAGACAACTTAGCCTCTAGAGAATAGATTCAGAGCATGTCGGCATTCTTGGGTGCATAGGATGGAGAGGACGTGCCTATAATGGTGACGCCTGGCACGTTACCTATAAACCTTGCTTCCCAAGTGTTGAGCTTGAACCTGGGATCTAAGGTCCAAACTCGCTCCAGTTCTCAAGAAGTCTGACGCTCTTGACTCATAGCTTCACAAATATCCCCCACTCTCCTCAGGCAATTAGTAGCAGTTGCCTTTTCTAAATCATTGCTTTTATTAGTCCTTTCCTTTAGACCCTAGCTATTCCTTACAAGTCTAACAAATAGCAGATTGTGTAGCCTCTTATACTGTTAGGTTTTCTAAACTTGTTATTGCGGAATCTAGCAATCTAAGGGCTACAGCGTCTGGATTCCACGCGAACCTATGCTTGGATGGGCTTGTGATTCTGAACGGTTACTGATGTGTTCGTGCTGTTCTTAGACGTAATGTTTAATCCTTGGTGAACGCCGTCGGTAGTTATGGGTGCCCTTTGAGGTATTTATGGGCATACTGTCTTGGTAAGCAGCGACTGCTTGGACATATGGATTCTGATGGAAGATTGTAAGAAAACAACCTGCTTATCTTTTGCAGAGCAGACGGAATTCTTCCAATCTTGAATATATGATTTCAAGGCCTCATCTTCCCCATCAGAGCTGCCAGATCTAAAATAACTCTGTCGAGCCCGCCCAAACCTAATGCTCATGTCGATGGCTCGTCAACATTGGAAAGTGATTGACACCAAACACCCGTTACTGCCGGAATGAAACACGCAACAAGACGTGTTACTTACTTGACCTGTCTAGCACTCCTTTCCGACTTTGAATGTCCGTTGAGACTTGTTTTCAGGGGCCCTTGTTGGCGATATACCCTAGCTTCGCCATTTTGTTGAGAGATTTGTGTGCTCAGCTGTCCATGAGACCCCGGGAACAACACAAGAAACGGGCATGGGTGTGGCTTGTATTGGAAAGCCTTGAAGGCATCATGGTTGTGCGTGACTGTGAAAAAGTCCAGAAGTGCGTCGTATCCCTTTAGCTTCACTGGAATTTACATATTGGACCGTGTGGATTGTGAACGTGTGGTCTGCACTTGTGCTCGATATCTGTTCCTCTATTCGTGGCCCCTCGTCCGTTGATTTTCATGCCTGAGTAGGGATGACGTAGCTCCAAGACCGAAGTATCAAGCTGTTGCGTTGAAAAAACAAGATATTAAATGCGACGACCTGGACGTGAAAAGTCAGAGCCGATATCGTGAACTCCTATTGACGATGAAAAGACTCAAGGAGTGTGACCATCAATGCTTTCTAATACAACGTCTACAAGGAGAAACATGATCATCTTTGAAGCATCGTCTGCTTCTCTTTCGTTGACGTCAGGTAACTCAGTAACTATGCGTCTTACCCCAAATATGCGATGTTCTAAACCAGGAGCAAGATATTCTCGCCTTCAGCCTTCATTCACCAGCCTTCATTATACCCATCACAAAAGGACCAAAAACGCCAGCTAACGACCATAACCCTAATGTTAGACCTGAACGCTCGCCAAATATGCCCTATTCGATGTCGCGGCGTCCGCTCTCCATCACAATCTCATTCCTCATCGCCGCCGCCGCAGTCACCCTGACAGCAAGGTACAGAGGCTCGGAAACTAGTCCAACATATTCTCCCCAGATCAAGCGTACTTCGCCACTCAGCTAGGCTCCAAGCAAAACCCCACACTCGAAAATCAGCTCTGGAATCAATGGGAGACTGCATCATAGTAGGCTCGCAGGGATCAGTGGGAATGTCCAGCTATCAACTGCGAGTGCTAACCGCCCAATCTGGTCCATTCCGCCCGCGCGTTCCGATCCAACGACAATTCTAGGATTGTTCTCCCTTGCTGGCAACGCCCTAGCCGACTCGATTGTCTTTGTTGTCTCTTCACTCAGAAGTCGGCTCCTAACGAATCCTTAGACTAGAGTACGTATTCATCGAATGCTGAACGAAGTATTCGGGTCAAGGCTGTTGACTGCTCGCAACGTCACGAACGTTCAGCACAAATGTCTTCGACTGTGTATCGGCGTGAACGATGGCTGACTGCTATTGCCGTTGGGGGCACATCAAGCACATTGCAGCTTGTATCTTCGTCGCCGACGAGCAAGCTATAGCGGTGGCACTATTTTGATGGAAACATAGGCGAATATATGTTGCATCACTGCTGCGGTCTTGAGCTACGGCTGTCATGTCCTTACTACCGTGGTCCAACCGCATCGCACCGTTGCGTTGGGGCTTCTTATGCCTGCCGCTGCCCATGACCTCGACTTGTGGACGTTCTACTTTCTTCCCATCCTTTTCCCTTGTCCCCTTACGCTGCTGCCCCACTCACATCTTCGCCCGTTTTGAAAGTCGAAGTGAAACTTGCTGCTGTGCAGGTTCAACTTCTCCTCCGTGCGGTCGAAAATAGGTCTTGCCAGTTTGTCTGCTTGGCTTGCCCCATTTGCTTCAACTGGCGGTGCTTCATCTTTATGTCTTCGTCCTTCTCTGCGTGTCCCCTCCCGCTGGCGTGAAAGTGTCCTTGTCGATCAGGGGCTGTAGCCAACGACTCACTACGGTTGATGATGAGGCATCGTAATCTACATGCCGTGCGGTAGAAGATGATGACTAGAAACTACGACGATGAATGCGGTCATCACCTCTATAGCTATTTCTGCAGGGTCCTTATCGTTGCCTCGCTCAGCCCTTGAAAGTGTTGGCCCGCTCGTGAGATTACCAGGCCCCATCGTCTTGTCTATGGGGTCGTCGCTTGCGTCGGCATTCCTGACTGAGGCAAACTGAAGCTGAGCTTTGATTTCTGCGAATGTGTCGACGCTTTGCATGGTTCTGTATGCACATGCACATTACGCACACAGGGTCGGTCCATGAGTTGGCCGCCTTACACCTCAGTCTTTCGCAAAGATAACTCTTTCTCTAGCCCAGTGAGCATCGCCATGACCTAGATGACGAAATCCATATTCAGTTCCATGCATTCGAGGACTTGCCGTCTCATGGAGGCCAGGACGTCCGTAAGTGGCATATTGCACTTGTCGTGCTAACACAACATGCAGGAGAATCGGTCAAGCGCTTGTGTAGGTTGGGCTTGTTTGTGAAATCTTATTCTGCGACGAGGCGCTCGAGGAGGTAAAGGACAAGAACGCTGATACATGTTTCGTTTACTTGGATAGGAGGCCCCTGCTGCATGTCAGTATCTAGGCCAGCCGAGAGCACGAAAGGACTAAGGAGAACGCATCATGTGGTGCTGAAGGTGCTTTGGTATCTAGATACGGCCTGAGGAAGTATGATTTGGAAGAGACATAAGCTTGTTGTAGAGCGCCCCCTGCTCGGTGTGGCTCGAAATCGACAGACCTCTTAGACGGGCATCCTACTTCCGTCGGCGCAGATGACTAAACCGATCAACCCCTGGCAATAACGGAACTTTGGCGTGGAAAACCAAATCGACGAAATCTTGTGGGCCATCGAGGTTGCCGGCAGAGACTCATACGTTCTTGACGTGACGGTCGCATTCCGGAGGGGCGAGCATCTCCACCGTGGGTACCTCAAGAGAGCGCCCTAAGAGCAGCCCACTAGAGGCTGGACAATACCGGGGACAAACCTCTGTCTCGGCTCTCTTTAGGGGTCAGCCGACCGTCAGCCTGTAGTGCTGTTTCTTCGCCGCTCAAAGATGACTTAATGTCGGGACGCGAGATGGTTTGACGAGCTGGGTTCCACCAGGCGTGGCCGGCGTCATTGCCGGTCGGCCTGCCAGGATGGCCATGAGGATCATTGTGGAAACTATCGACAAGCCGTCGCTCAGGTTGGTATTAAAGTCCTCATTGTTGCTGTCAACCTCAATGTCGACCGAGTTGTTGGTGTTGGCGTCCGGATATGCGTTGCTGGTACCGTTGTCCTCAAGCTCCTTGTCCGTCTGGTTCTACTATTCGAGCCAAGAAGTATCCTCGGACAACCCGCGACGGTTGCTCCAGTTCGTCGAATTGCCTGACATGTTTTTATAGCGGCGTTCGAGACGCATGTTCTGCCTTGCGCTGCCGATGCATAGAGCTTGCGTGATGTCTTCTTGTACTTGCTAGTCGGACTAAGCAGCTGCATAGCGTGCTCCTGCGCGGTCTGGGACCGAGGTGCCTGTTCTGCGACGCTAAGACGCAGGTTTGGTCTTTGTTGCTCGTCATAATTTATCGAAGCTTCGTCAAGCTATGTAGAAAGAATCTCGGGGGTTGAGTCAGCATGCGGGCTTAAGGAATCCTGTATCTGCAGAATGACTTATTAGCGGGGAAGCGAAGAGGTGAAGGGGGCAGACAGAAGACGAAAGGGAGCGGGAACAAATTTGATATGCTGGTTGAGCTTGGGAACAACCTAATCCTCGAGCTAGTGGGTTCCACAGACAACAAGACGAAGTTTTGACGAGCAGAGACCCCAGGCGTGGTCTGCTCAAGGCGTCTGGGTTCGTCCGCGATCTTAATGCCTTGGGCGCGTGTTGTCGACGTTGTTGCTTGTAGCCTATCTGGACGGCAGATTCTTGATGCGGGGCCGCGCTATCTGATATACACACTTTAGCGTGCGGTGTGACAATCAAGGATGCGTCTGCAGTGGTGTATTTGTAGGAAGAGTTGTCAGCACGCAGCAGACGGGATGTGATGGATGACGGAGGGTTGGTCGAGGCCGGAAAATTGCAAGGCGCAGGCGCAGTGTACCTTGCGCCCCTGTAGCGTCATCTGTGTGTGATGTCCGTACCTATGTTCAGAGGGTAGCGCTGTGGGTGGCCAAAAGTCAGCTACCTCAGCCTGTGCTCTAGGGAGCAGGTGACGGTTTAGGTGCTGTCAATAGTCACTTCTCCACCGTAATTACAGCGCACTTCCGGGCCAGGTAGCACAACCACCAAGCAAGCTGTGCGCTACACCTGCGATGCTATTGATGTCAATTCTGACCATCACCTAGCATCAGAGCCCTGCGAATCGCAACATCCGTCAAATTCTCTACCAGCATCAGTAGTTGGAGTTAGAAGACTGCTGTATGGCATTCATCCAAGACCGTCATCGGTCGTGCCCGGTCTGTTCGCTACCGACCAGGAGATGCCCGCAGGTTGACTGGGCCGCAATGAGATGCACACGGAGGCGACTGCGCTAGACAACAAACATGCACCAGTGGCAGGCTCACTTGTACATGTCCAGTTTATTTAGCAGAAACTAGTGATGGAGCTGCTGTAGCGACAGTGAAACGATCTAGCAATAAAGCAAGTGATGTTTCCTCGACCAGGGCATGATGGACTGATGGACTCTGCTGGCGAATTTCACTCTTAGTGGGTGGGCTCTTGCTGATTTCAGCAGGGAGGCCCCTGTAGCTATAGTGGCCAACTGCTGGTCCCCTGAATTAGTGCTGACGCAAAGTGATGAGTCCAAATTATGGCACGTGACTGCGCGCCGTCCTCGTACAGCAGACGCGTCGCGTGCTCGCGCCATCCCACAACGCGTCCTGATCAATTGTCCACTCTTCTCACGCCGACTGCGCCTTCCCTCTTCCGCGCTGGCAACGCATCGCCCACTCATTGAACTCTCAGGGTCCAGCTGCAAGTTTCAAACCCAAAATCGGCAGCACATACCCAGACACCTGTGGCCAAACTCCAGGTTAGAAATGGCGGGGACGTTCCATGCCCGCTCCAGAGCCTGTTTGCTGACTAATTCTCCCCCGCAGTCCCATCAATGACCGTCTAGATTCTTAATCCTGAGTCCTAAGTTGATCGACCGTCTCCCGGCTTCAGCCCCTCTCGATGATCCCTGCAACGCGCAGTGTTTCCACCTCACACCGACCCCATCGCCGCTCGTCTCGACGTCAACCATCACTAGCTCCCATTCGAGTACAACCTAGCCGCCGGCCACACGCGTTCACGACACGAGGCCCCATCCTCGCCGTCGTGGCCTCTGGGTTTTGTATGAAGCGCTTCGGTGAGCGTCTGGAAGTTGCCCTTGGATAGAGGGACAACCAGCACATGGCTTGCGCGGCACACCTTGTTTTATGCGACGACTCCCATTGCGACACAATGCGCCGGGTGACGAGGGTAGCTGCCGTGGGGTTGCTGAGCATGATTTGACGCGGGTGCCTCTGTTTGCGGTTGCTTGGATTCCAGGGACGACCAGCCACAATCCTCCCGTGCTCGTTGCATGGTTGTGTTGCTCTGGTACACGAATTTGACCCTTCAACGTCCAGAGTGTCAAGGTGCCTTTTTATCCATTATTGCTGCGTCCGTGGTCCAGTATTTGGTGTTGATGGAACAAGTTGTTCCGCGCCAGAGCCTACGTCCTTGGCTGGCCAACGGACACTTTCCCTGTTATGTGTGGCCGAGCCCTCTTGATCAAACCTGTCGAAGAGTTGTTTTGACGCTCAATGAGGACATCAGACTGGCGAAATCCATGACCAGTGCCATGGTTTCATCCAGGCTTTGGTGGCCACACTCTGTGCTAGACCTGCTAGGCAGTTGTCCAGACGACTTCCATTGTCTTTCTCATCATCATCGTCCCCTGCCTTTCACGTCTTTTCGAACCTCATTTATCACCACAGCTTGCAGTCGTTTGCGAGCCACAATCGACGACATCGGTGCCGACCTCCTCCCCCTACGAATACACCAGATCGAAGCAGCTTTCCTCTCCCTCGCATCCACCCTCGCTCGGTTTATCGCAACTTCCATGTTCTCCAACTTTGAGGCTGGAACTTGGGATCTTGCTCCTTGTACATCCCGACATGTCATCCGAATCGAGCTGGGAGCGACGACCGGGCATATATTGATGCTTTCGACTGGATCCCGTTATGTAAGCCTACTTGGCTACGTTCACCCCGTTTCTGCAGGGAGCCCAGGGACGGCAGTGGGTGATTATGACGGCGAGGACGACAACGAGGACAAGAACAATGCGGGGGACAGGGATAAAGCGGACCGGCAGACATTTCCGTCGCCCTGTTCTTCTGCAGCTTTGTTTTGTAGTCACTTGTATGCGTACCGAAGTCCGGAACACGCTTGAGGATCCACGGCTTAAGGATGAATGCGACCAAGACTGCCAAATCGGAAAGTTGCGGCCGGACCATGCCATGGACCTCGCGAGTGATTAGCCATTGTGTTTACCTTGACATCCATTACGTACGATTGCGACAACCCTTCTTGTCCTCCAAGCACCCACAGTGATACCGACCTACGCCTCTCCAGGACGTTAATCACAGACGCTGATAGCGACGCCGTTGTACCTTATACGACACCCTGCACAAAAAGAGTTGTAAGCATACTCTTCGCCAACAAGTACCTCAAGCTAGAGGACCCTACCCGAAGTTCAATTGATCGACCACTCTTCCCTCCTCTCCGGTGCTTCCATCGCCGGTATTTTGAACTTCAACTCCACTCGGTTCTTCACAGAACCCACAGAAACCCCGACAGATGGAACGCTGCCAAGGCGCACTAGCAAGTAAGAAGCAGTAACGCTCCGAAGCTTGGCGTCGACATCCAGCGATCAAGCAAACCCCTCCCCAAAAGCCCAAGGGGGCCGGTCACGCCGGAGATCTTTTGAGAGCGTACTTCGACCAGGGCACTTATGAAGCCTCGATGTCACTGTCTTTGCGGAAGGGGAGTCACGGAAGCCGAAAAGGCAGCTCACTGCCGGTTGGTACTTCTGTCAATTGAACCCTTTGGTCTCATCATTTGACGCCCAAGATCTAAGACGCGGATGACGAGACAATCAAGACGTATTCAATGATCATGTTGTATGTGCCAGCTTAAGCTTTCAACAGCGAAGGGTCTCCTCGCGACGCCGTCCAGGTACTGTAGTCCTGTCCCCTCGTCCCTGGAGAAAGAGACCAAGGGATGCGACCCTCGAAACAAGGACCGCCCTCGTCGTGGAAAGCAAACAGATCATTTCAGAATGGCTGGACCTCGCCCTTTGCCGTGATTGCAAAACGACGGGGCCCGGGACTTGCTTCCTGGGCTCTGGCAGGCAAAGACAACGGGGAATACCACCCACAGGCCCGACCAGCTGTAGCCCCGAGTAGCATTCCGAGGAGCCAAAACATCATGACTGGCGACAATTGAGTCCCGGTCGTTCTTTGGAAACTATCTGATGCTGCTGCTATGCCCCTCTTCCATGTCTCGCGACCTTCACTGTCTGCCAAGAAGCTGCGGATGGGTTCAACGACTCCCAAGCCTTGTTGCCAGCCAGGCAGAGATCCCAATATGATACTCCACCATCCGACGCACATTGCGAGCACAGCCCGACATTCGGGATTTCCCTTCGAGAATGGACTCGGGTGGTGGCTCAACTTAGATTATGGAGCGTGTCTCACCTCAAAAACCTCCCCAAATTCATCCACAGTACTCCATCTAACATACTCAGTGCCCAGCGCGACAAGCCGCACCAGCCTCACGTAACTACAGGCAATCATGCTCGCAAACACCCCCCAAGTTCAGCTTGAGCACTGTGCCAGGATTGCCTATCAAGACTCGGGTCCCTCCAAGATTACAAAGGCACACTAACGTCACGCGAGCGTCGCCAGCTAGCCATTTGGTCAGGGCCACCGCGTGAGCCCGCGCCCCTCTTAGGTCCAGCAAACGCCCGAGGCGATCTTCGGCTCCGGGGCCGCGAATATGAGCAAGATCGTTGGGTCTTTTCCATCTCAAGTGTTGCGCGGGAACCCTACATGAACCAGCCCCTGCATACAAGTTCGCAACCATCCCTGACCCAGTCGGCACCCGACACGAGCTCAGACAGTGACTCCAGCCAGAAGGAAGTCGCGTATCGTTTGAAGACTGCTACGCTGGCTGGATATGACCTTGCTGATGGATAGATCCGTTTCCAATCATGCGTCAGCGCTAGAGATAAGCTGGGTGCGCTACAGGAGATTGTGTTATTGGCACTTTGTTCCGTGCGAGTATGAGGATCAACCGCGTACGGAGATTGGCAGGGTAGAGCGAGCAAACCAAACAGTCCCTCTGCCCCTGTCTGATGTTAGCAGTTGGACGAGGCCGCGTCGGGCACCGCAGCCAGCCGCATGGGATCGCATCACCAGGGTCTCACTTTTGATCCAAGAGGTATCAGCGGTGATTGGGGATCTCAAGAGAGTTCGAATGCCGCACACATGGCTGTATCCAACCAGCCAGAAGCCAAGAGGCCAAGCGCCACTATCCATCGACACATCGAGCTATTGATACTTTTGGACGGACGTAAGTTGCTCTCCAACCCGCAAGCCCGATTCACGAGCGAGCTTGTCTGACCTTCAGTTGCAGTTGCCCCCTCACTGACCATGGCAGACTCTGATCTCGGACAATGATCCTCGTTATCATCCTTGTTCGCGACTCGGGCTTTCGACATCCGACTTGACTTCTCTTCAAACAGCTGAGACGTTTTCCACTTCCCTCTGCCACCAAAATATCCCTACCCCAAACCCAAATACAGAGGAGACATGACGGACACTGCGAACAACACTCCACATAGCATCCTGCTGGTTTAGTCCGCCTTCTGCTCAACCTTCGACCAACACGCCCAAGCACTAGAGAGGATGGAGGCGATGGGTATGTGACAGCCCAACAAGGATCCTGCCAGCTGGCTCGGCAGCTACGCCCAGCACACAACATCCCAGGGATCAGGGAGCAAGCCCATCCAGATCGAAACGGCACTCCATTCTCCGCAAAACCTACGGAAAAAGAGAAGAACTCCGCGTTGGCAAGACGTGCGAGCTGTTTCTGATGATACTTTGACTTCCGGCATCATCAGCCAGCGGCTCATCATGCCCAACGCACCCAGCATCTCTCCTCAGACAGAACACCGCACAAAACATCACACAAGACTTCAATATCAAGACAGCGCTGTTGGAGTTACAAGTAGCAGTCCCCAGAACTCCCAAATCGCCTCCGCAAGCGCAAAAGGCCTTAGCAACCGGACGTAGGTCGACTTGGAGCCTATCAACCCGGTATTCATGAAGCCTTCGGAGACAAGGAGTTCGCCCTCAGCCATTCCCGCCAGCCTGCGCTGCAGGCAAGCGTTTCCACGTATCGTATTTCTTCGTCTCTCGTCCCCCAAATCAAGGGTATGTAGACCACCCGAATACCTATAGTTGTACAGCACCTGCAGGCAGTTCAAAGATGGGTTTTCAAGGAAACCGATGTCAGATAATTGGACTGAGTAGTAGCCTGTATAGTTACGCGTTTGAGCCTACAGCAGGATTGCATCTAATAAGACTTCTTATGATGCCACCAAAGAAGACACATATCGTCATTAGACAAGCTCTTTCTAAACCTCTTCTTATTTGTATTAGATGTACCGTAACCGCCATGCCATTCGGTAAGTCAAATGGACTGACGCCATTCGCAAGCGCATCATCCTTAACTCATCAGACCATTACCTCCTCACTCCAACTATCGCCACCACTGCTAAGCATTTTTATAAGAAACCTGTCTGCAGCATCGATCAATAAACCATGCCCTGCAGACTGTATTCTCCTTCAACCTCCATTGCCGAGCCTTCTGTCTCCAGTCCAACACTCATTCTGAGTCGCCAGACTCGCCGAACTCAATCTGACGTCAATACAGCAAGACGAGATCTTGGCTGTTTAGTTGGAATGATGATCCTATCCTCGCACAATTACAATTCGTGTCTGACTACTTAGTGCTTGTTAATTGAGTAACTGCTTCTCTCACAGCCTTAAAAGATAAGTTCCCATCATTGTCCTCCGAACGGTCGTTGTAGTTATATCTTTTCTTAGTGACGCTGCTCTCCTTTTGAAACTAGATGCTGATATGAAGGGCTCTAGAAGCTGCATGCTTGATGCAAACATGGTTGTGGACTCTGAATAGAGCTATTATACCTAGAGAAGTGTCTAGAGTCAAATGAGCCATCTGGTCGGCATACTTGTGTGCATCTTTCAGCTTATTAAGCTCCTGAGTTCGTTCCGACAATGTCTTATGTTACGACCATAAGGGAGGCAAGCGAGCCTAGTGGGTGAAACGGCTCTGCTTCGTAGATTCCATGCTTGTCTGAGAACAAACATTGCCAACAGCTGAACCTACTGTCGGCTGAGTCTGCTATTGATGCAACGTCAGTCTGCGCGATGCTTGGATGGTTTATTAGCCATATGGGTGCTTACTCCTTGTGTATTTGTTTTGCAAAGATGAATATGGCATAAGACAAAAGTTTCCCTCTAGTGTGCAGGCGGCGAATCAGGAATCCAAGATAATGCCTGCAAAATATTTTATATGCACACTGAAGTAGCGCATCTCTTTTGACATCTTAGAGACTGACTGACTTCCGCAGAATAACGCGTTTTAGGCTGTGAACCGAGAAGCGCTGTTTCTAACGGCATGAAATTGCCTCAGTCTAGAAAAGGAGGCGGCTGCCCGGCTCCTGATACTCCGTCACTGTGAAGAATGCAAGGTTGCTCTGACAGCTTGAGGAAAACGAGAGATGAGTTTGGTCATTTTCTAATTGGATAAATGGTCAAGAAATAGAAAGATTCACGAGAATAGCGGGGAACATCTGGTATGTTTACATGAGTGACATTGAGAAAGATAAGCCTTCCCCTGCTCTCGGCACCAGTGTCGCATACCCCTGCCCATGCCCCAAGTTCTCAACATGAATGCAGTTTGCCTCACACCTGCCATGATGATATAATTTGCTGGGCCTCGTCATCAAGGCATTGGCCTCAGTGGCCCAGTTCTGAATCTTCGGGGCGGTCTCCGAGGTCCGTCCAAGATGCCCGGCCGATATGGGGCCGGTGCGGGGCCGAGGGCCTGATCGGCTTTGCGTCTGTGCGTAGTCAGCAGAAATCGCCAGATGTCACGTACCACCCCCTGGCAAGGGCCAGCCAAGGGAGCAACCTCGCAAAAAGGCCACATTTGCGTCTATTCAAGTGTCTGAATAGCTTCAATTAAATAATGAAGACGACGGGATGCCGCTAAAAAGGCCGCCTAATACCTCTGCGGCTGCGGCTAGCGACGGAGAGGGACTGTAGGCTTTTTTCAGCGTTAATTCTTATCAGCAAAGATCCCTCTAGGATAAAGTCAACATTAAACTAACTTAGCTATATACCTTATATAAAATCGACGTTCTGCTAAGTTAGATACAGCTAAAATCCCTCTTTTCATTTATAAATACTTAATGGTACTTGCGAGTAGTATTGAAGATATCTAAGCTAGATATTACAACAGCATAACAGCGCAATAGCAGCAACAGTAGGAACAGTGTAATATTATCCTATTAACTGCAGTAGGGCTCCACGTGCAGAGTAGCAGCTAATTAGAAACTAACCTGCAATAAACTCTATATAATACCTTAGGCTTTAGCAGATTTGTCTGCGCTAAAGGTAGAAGTAGTGTTGCTCTACATGCAAAGATGGACCGGCCCGGCGATGAGGTGCATGAATGGTGGGCCACAGTGTGGCAGACCGCCAATGCCGTTGTTTCGGCCGCTGACTTCGCTAATGACTCAGCCCATCCCGGAGTCTCTGGGTGCGTCTTAGTAATCACAAGTACCACAAGTAATCAACCACCTTTAATTTAACAGCCGACGTCGACAGCCACCCAACTTGCCGATAGTGTGCGCGTCCTAGATCATGGTTCTCACTTTCAGCACCCTCGGCCATGGTCAATTGTGGTCTCTTCACGCGGGACACGTCTCTTAGACCCTGAGCACGCGCGAAAAGACGTCTTCGCCGCCCTGACGGCTCTCGAGATATTCGACGACCTCCGGATCGCCTGAGAATCTGGTTGCTGAAAGGACTCGAAGTATTACAAGGCGGGACTGGGCATGTTCCGCAGTCAGACCCAAGGAGACGTTCTGACATCGAAGCTGGGCGACCTGGGTGTCACTGGTGTCTCGCACTACGGTTCGTTGTCGTCAGCAACAACACAAGTCTTTGACCATAACACAGCATGTGCACCCCACTGCCGGCATCTACCTCTTCATATCGATACCTCACGGAGTTTCTTTACAACTTCAGTCGCAAGACTGGCTCGCCGACCGCAGCCGGCTGATAATCAGCCACGCAAAGAATACTGCAGGCCAATGCCAACGAAAGAGACAACAATGCCGAGATGGACGAAAACTTCGAGGTACATCAGCGACAGATGTCGATTGTGATCCAACAACGCCTCCTTCGTTGCCCTCTGGCCCGACGATGCAAAAAGGGTGCTGGAGCGAATCTGACAATGCCCATTGCGGTCGGGCGTCCATCAAGTCTTCATTGCAGTGCCTGTATCCCATCGTCGTTGGCAGCCCTCAATGTCCTTTGGGGACCCGAATCATGTCTATTCTTCTGCTTGGTGATGTCCCTGATACGTTTTAAACCGTCTCGGCATCTAGTTCCTAGATTGCTTAAAGAACATGCCAACCCGTTCGACCCGAGCGTTGGTTCGTTGGTTGGCTAGGCTGCACATTGAAACGTTGATATTTAACACCTCCAGGGCGGCAGGTTAAGCCTGTAGATGCCCCTATTTCCTGGGTCCAATGGTGTAGAGGTACGTCACTTCCAGGTCCTTCGTGCATGCCCAGAAGTACCTCCCAGATAGCTGGTTTGCCTACTTCGGGATGCATGGATGAGTGCGGATGGACAGGATTGCTGACGGCCTCATGGGTGTGCGAGGCGGATTCGGTCATTTCGCCAATTCAACAGTGCATCGCGAGGCGAGGTCGCCGCCGCTCGACTTGGGCTGCCATGCGTATTCTGTGCCTTGACTCTCTGTCGCCGCACATCTATCAGCCCGCAACTGCGTTGGACATGTCAGTTGATCTCGTACAGTTAGTTCCTCGATGCCGCTCCAGAATTTCTGCTCTTCTCTTCTGCCGGAATCCCAACCACGCTCTTTCTGCACATGCATGTGCTTCGTCCGAGTCTCGCTCGCATCGTCTTCGAACCCTTGAGATCTCCTCTTCGGCGGATTCGATGTGCACCGTCCCCACCTCCCTCCGCCATTCCATCCTGCGCTTCCAACCCTGACGTCCTCTACAAGGCGCCTGGCTTCCTCCACCATCAATTGATATAGTGGCCAACTCAGCACGCTTCTCATCTCGTCACCGGAAGCCTCTCCCTCTGAGTCCCCGTGCTATCAACGTGGCTTCGCTATAGACACGATCGTTGCGACAAAAACCACGCGCACGGCCCTGCTCCCGCGTCGGAGACATACGGGGGGAAGCTGCACATCCTACGGAAGTGCTTTGAGAAAATAGCCCCGTTGAGTGCTCTCGCAGGGAGATGTTGTCATTAATAGGGTATAGGAGTTGGTGTTTTGATATTATTACTGTGTGGTACATAATTTGCTTATGGAATGTGGCTTGAAGTGGTGTGTTGAACTGGTACACAATGCGAATGCGCCACCAACTGAAAAATCAACGTCTGTCTGACGTAGATGACATCGTGAAGCGCTGAAATCTGCATCATGTGACCGGGATTCGAGCACTTGTCAAGAAAGGGTTGGATGTAGCATTTCGGGGAGTTTTAGGGTTAGACATCCTGGGCCACCACTGAAAGCTTCAGTGGCATCTGCCCTGTACATCGTAAATCAGTACCAAGCCACTGTACAGAACAAGGACACCGGCCCAGCACAACCACCACCACCACTTCACATGTCCTTTTGTCTTTCCTTCTTCCTCCTGCCAGAATCTCCTACCGCTTGAAGAAAACAGTGAAATCTATCAAACTTCGTCCATCCATCCTAACTATAACCAAACGACATCCTCCCAGTCCCCTCGACCACTACGCACCGTCGATCTCGTCAATATCTAGAGAGAACCAACGGCATGGCGGGTATTGTGCAATGATGCCTGATACGGTCCAACAAAGGGAGGTGAGACGAGAATGCTGCTTTTCAGCCCTACCGAAGCCACCCCGGTGCATAAGCTGCAGGTGCATCGTGCGAGTCAACTTCCCCCGACAACGAGCTTCGGCAAGGTCACAGGGAGAAAGTAGGTAGGTAGCTTACATAAGACGCACCCAGAGATTCTGGGTGCGTCTTACTAAGTAGGGTTTTTTGACACCATCAGGGGAAGTAAGTGTTGCAAAACGAAATACTTTCGCCCCGAACGATCATTTTCAACGCCCCACCCCATGCATGGCCTGATCCCCTCTTCTCTCCACCCAAGCACCAATTTCAACTCCAGTGCATCATTTTGCCTCTAAGCTGGTCATTCAACGCTGCCCCTTGCATTGAGTCTACTCCTTACCGAATTCTCCATCCTTCTGAATACCGCTGTCGAAGAGTTGGAACGAACCCTGTCTGACTTCTGTCTTGCTATGCCTCAAAACACAGAAGGATGACAGCGACAAACTGCTACGTAGGCCAGCGCCATCAAGATAACGCAGCATGAAAGGTCTCTGAGACAGCAAATGTGGTTGCTGCCGCCATCATTGCGACGCTAATGCAATCTATTCGCATACAAAACTACACCTCACAAGTTACCTACTGTCAATCCCATCCAGGCCACCATCCACAGACGGCGCTCATTAGGCACGCAGTCGAGATCACTTTGCAACAACACCCAATAATCACATGGAACAGAGCGACATCGAAGTCTCAACCGATATCTCCAAGACTGGTGTTTTCTAACCTTTCTAGAAGTTGATTTCGCCCTACCCAAGATCAGTCCTCTCCGCCTACACGTCGTGCTGTATCTAAGTGCGTCCGCTCCCTTCACTTATTGGAAACTTGCTGACCTCAATGTACGGAGGACAGCCTTGTTTTCACGCTGCGAGCTGGTGCTGAGTTTTGTCCTAGCCCTTTAACATCGATCTGGAAATTTGGGATTCAACCATCGCATCCCTAAAATGCGTGGATCATCATGGAGTAACACTTTTACACTTGAGTATTGAGTTCTTAGGTAATAGGCGATCTACGATGCACGCACCGCTCTGGAGAATCGGCTGAGGATGTACGTGTCGAACGAACCACGAACGTTCTTCAAGGCTATCAGACTAACGATATTCGAGATCATCCGTGACTGCATCACATTTGTCAAAGGATTTTGATGGCCAGGCAGTGTCAGTTGGCTAGCACAACTCATCTCAAATACCGCGGTGCGAAGAACATTACCATTCAGGACATGAGTTTCTCCCACCTTTGGCCTTTGCCTGGGTTTGAAGCCAGATGGTCATCTACTCTCTTCGCAGCCTTGGAGCGCCCATCTACGGTTTTGATCCTGAGACCTATACCCCTGCCAAGAAGCCTCTGTTGAACTCTCTAGCCCACTGCGTCTCTCAGCACGCCGGCGCAGTTTGTCGAGCTCCTGGCATACGGATGAGGGCTGCACACCGCAAGGTGCACTGTAGAATAAGAGTAAGAGGGCATCGCTAATATATCAAGATGGGTTAGTATCAGGAAGTTTGTAGCCAAGCAACATACACATGGATCACCAATGCTTTATTCACTAGTGACTTCTGTGCCTAACGCCTTGCAGCCGCCGCTCTGGCAAGTCCTCAGATGCCGGCTCATAGAGTTGAAGCCATCGATAAGCAGCAGCACCTCGTTGGTGTCAGTTGCGTGGTATCGGCGCACGTCTCTGTTAGGGTGTGAGAGACAGGGCGGTGCGTGCATGGTCAGCCGCAAACCCATCGGCCCCGCGATGCGACGTGAAGCCGACTGTCCCTTGATCTGTTCCGTCCATGCTGTCTGCACGCGGAGTGTTTCCGCTGACACCGACCTAAAATACCACCGAAATGAATGGAAGCATGTCTGCGAGGAACGATCACAGAAGTGACTGAATATTTAGCGTGCTGCATCTTTATCAATGACGATCTGCACGCTCTAGGCCTTGGCAACACAGCGTGAAGTCTGTCTTGGCTCAATCGGCCCGTCCGCCCAGCCGAAGGAATCGGAGATCACACAGCATTAGCAAGTAAGTAAATAATAGTACTTAGTGTTTAATATTATACAGGATACATACTTACCCACTGACCTATCCATACTCTCGCAGCTTTATGCGCGGGTTACTCTCGCAATCCATCTTCCTGCGTGGGGCTATTCGCGCCTGTAGGGGTTTTCGACCACGGGTTAGTCTAGCTTTTGGTGGATTCGAGCAGAAGCATCACCATTGATGATGCCGTTATCTGTATCGGGAAAGCCCTCTCGCGGGGCCTGTGCTAAGCTTGGTTTAAAAGTACTTTTGCCACTGAGCTTTAGTCTGAGTACAAGAGACGGACGCCTATCTTAGCATAGAACAGCGCATGCTAGTATTTACCTTGGTCTCGTTTGATGCAGGGATATAGGCAAGCGATTAGATGCAAGGAAGGTGCAGCATAGTCTTCTTCAACTGGGATATGTTGCTGTGAACTGGCGGGGTCCTGGCGTCTCTGTGCCTGTGGATGGACCTCCAGCACCGAGGCGCATTGGAGAGAAGCTTGAAGATCGCGAGGTGAGGAAGCTGGGAAAGAGATTTTGGAATAGTGCAGGGAAAGATGATAGTAGTGAGCTGTAGGCAGCTGATGCTGTCCCTTATTTATGACAGTAAGCTTTAACTAAGAGTTTGTTAATGACGACTGAGAATAAACAGCTTGGAATTTTTTTAATCTAAACTAGGGGTAATGTTAAGGCTGATTTTGACCTGTCTTCGCACAACTTTACTAACCTTGTCGTTAAGATTGAGAATGAAGACTAAGCGCTTAAGACAATGATGTCGACTAGGCATGAGGCTTAGAGATACAGAAGCTTCAGCTGTAGCTTTTGCTCTTGTGCTTAGTGCATACATAAACTGTCTGCCCTTTGTCATTCTGTTTCTAAATAGTTGCAAATAAGGGAGGCTATTTTGCTTCTTAGAGACAAGCAAGCTGCAGTGATGCAGTACGGTGCGCAGTATTGCGCATAAAGCGAATTAACTCAGCCAAGCTTTGCCTGCAATGTATCTAGTATTACTAGCAATTGACTTCTTTGCTCCCTGTAGTGTATTGGTGCTATGAAGTGCATGCTACGCGACAAAACTGCGGATTGACGCAGTGCGGCGCATGAAGTTGCTGAAACAAATGTCATGACTGTCCGTTCATCCATCCGCAAATCTCTATAGCTAGTATTACAATTAATACAGGGGCTGAGTACAGACGGCTTATAGACTACTTTTAGAGTATTCAAGAAAATGCCATCAATAATAGCAAACTAATTATCCGTTAATATGCAAATGCATATGGCTAGTATTGCAACTTACACAGTAGCTAAGGTTAGGCTGTTTGCAAACCCCTTTTCAGAATATTTAAGGAGAATTCTTTTAATAAGAACTGCAGTCTAAGCAACTAGGATGCTGAAAGTAATATGCTAAAAGGAGAAGACTCTTTTGTATTAGAGCCTTGTTAACTCATTATATTATCCAGGCCATCTTAAAAGAAGTTAAAAAAAAGGCATCCGTTATAAGAGCTCGTTTCTTATCCATTGTTAAATCAATAGGGACTGCTGCGCCAGTTGATCGATTAGACTAACGAAGCAGAGAAAGACATTAGCAGTACAGCGGTCACTGCCTTCCAAGATGAAGTGGCGAGTTTCCTACTGGCCCACGCGTAGCCTGCTTGTGACGGTGATTATACTCAAGTAGCTCGAACGCATGGTCCAAATTATTTCGCCGGCCTCTACAGGTTCTGCTTCTGCTAGCAATTAACGGGTTTGACGCGCATCTTCTCGTTTTTCGTCATGGGAATAATTCCGCGATCCCGCCGAACGTCGAATTCCTGCAGGAGCATTTTGATCACATTGAACTTTGCGTGAGCTTCTGCGGCAAGATTGACGATTTTGGTGATTTAGACCTAATGTGGCAACAGGAAGATGAGATGAACAGCGAGACTACATTTCCAACGTCCGCAACGACGTACCGTGGAATGAAATTTTACAAGTTCAGCGAGTAGCCATTCCAGTCGCGTCTTCTCAAGCAGTGTCTTATCCCCCTTGGTCGTAGGAGCGCTGTGACTATTGAACAGACTGGCTGAAACAATACGATCTGATTGCTCGCCGGACGGCTGAAGTTGTAAGTTGCTTTAGCGCAGATGGATTTGACTGCATATAAGACTGGCCAGTCTCTGGTAATCCTTTTGGAAGGACTCTGTCTATTACGCTGGGATGAGGCGGACCGTTGGTCTCGGTCTTGTCCGCATTCCCATAAAGTCGCTCACGCTGCTCTGCATCAAGAATCGACACGAGTCTGATACATCTGATTGTGCATGGCGTGTTGCGCTTGAGCTTCACAGCGGAGCCAGTCTCATTTGACAGAGAACAATGAATGCCGCCGCTCGAGTCATCTTTTCAATAGTGGAATAGACGTGTGAGTTCTGAAATTCCGACGGTGATGCGAGATGTGTAAATAATGAAGTTCTAAGCTGAGGGTAGTTTAAGGTGGCGGAGCTGCTCTTTGCTGATGTTAGGAGGTGCAAGAAGCCCTAGATCTTCAGATTGTTCCTATAAAGTGAATTTCATTAGGACTATAGGTATAGTGCTGGCAGACGCAGGGTTTATTTTAAGACTATATAAGATTGCACTTCTACACTTGCTACCACTTGTAGCCTTCTAATGCAAACATCGTCCTCTGCTCCCTCGTCTGCATTACTAATGCCTTTTGGGCGGAGTAATAGTTCTAATGCTAGCTATTTTTGTATGGTTCAAGCGCGGAAAATACTGAACTAGTAGGTTTCTTAGATAGATACCCTCCCAATCAAGATATATCACCATAGACTCCAGCCTCTCAGGTTATTTGCCATCTAGATACCCATCTACTTCTTCATTATCATCTAGCCCATTCATTCAGAACTGCAAAGGGGTTCCTTACTTCTTCACCCTCTTAACACGCTATTAGGCAGCTTTACTATTCCTTACAGATTAATTCAACAGTCTTAAATAGACTCCCTCTCTCCTCATTATCAACTACTCCTTAGGTCAAATGTTTCAAACATGGCTATTAGCATCGCCAAGTCTCGACCTTGTAGCCTAATGGCACAGCGCCGCCCTGCTTCTGACCGTGAATCTGCGTGGCATTACAACCTGCCTTAGTAATGACAAATCAGTTGTCCTCCAACTGCAAAGGGCTTCCGAGAGATTCAAACATGCACCTCTGAGCTCTCATATACTTTGATACGTTGGCTTGGATCCAAACTATCGCACCAAATGTGATTCACATCCCCCCTTCTGCATCTAGACGACATTTAAAATGAAAACCTTGAAAGTTAAACTATTGAAGACTCGGGATTATTAGTTCAGCATTGCCTGGATTACAAAACACAAAGGCAGCATTAACGCTTGGGACAGTCTATGCATAACTTATGGCGTGTACGTCTCTCCTAGTCTTTAAGTACAGCGCCAACCTGATTCCATTGCCAACTTGCGCAAACCTACTCGTGGGCATCGAAAACACCGGTTGTAAGAATCACTGTCCGCAGATGTGGCAGAGATCGTCGATAAACCAGGTCCTCGAGTACCTAAACCTCGGCTATTGCCCAATCACACCACCAGTCATACAGGAGATCAACGCGGCTGTCTTATGGAGTTTTCTGCTACTCTAAAGGACTAGATAGAAAGAAATTAGTTTTGAAACCATGCGGGGTTCACTGAAAATCATCCTTGCAAGCTTAATCTTTTCAAACTGTTTCTGGCCGCGCCACTAGCTGCGGCTCTGTCGGCATCGGCGCCCTCCTTCTCCCCGGAATCCTCGTCCGTTTTAAGAACCGGGGGCCCGGCGCAGCGGCAAGCGGCTCACCAGCCCAACCTCCTGTGCAAGTCCGAGATCCCTGGTATTGACTAATCAAGCCATCGCCATGTTGGTTCAGGGCCGGGAGGGTAGTTGGGACCAGGGCCGCGAGAAGGGCCGTAAAGGCTGGGATGATGGGAAAGTGGCCGATTACCTATATACTCTGAGGAGGTGACAGGTCCCCTTCCCCCCATTCACGAACAATAGATAGCAAAGCGCCCAAGAGGACCGGGATGTCTAGTGGCGCAACACCTGCGGGCGATCAGCCACGAGAAGGAACTCAAGCTGGGACCGTCGGCCTCAAACGGCATTGGTATGGTAATGTTGAAGATTTACGAGCAGCCTGCAGGCAAGAGGGAAAGAAGAAAAGAAAACTGATTGAACAACTGAAACTGAGGGTGTTGGGCTTTTCTTGGCTTGCTGTCTTCTAGGCTTGGTTGGGAGAACACGAACTTCTTGCTGCCGATGCGCCTGCCCTAGGCCAGGAATTCACGCCGTGCTGACTCGAATCTGTGGGTACACACCCTTCGAAAGAACGTAGAGAATACGCATTTTACGAAGCAGTAGGCTTCTGAGGTAAGCTAGCTTATGAAATAGGTTCCGAGCAGTTTGTTTGCAAAGGAGAAGCGGCGCATTCTATTACGGTATAATAAGAGTCCTAGACTAGAGTACTTCTTTTCTAAAGTGCAGAGAATACAAGGCGGCGAACATCACAACGATTTCTATATTTGTACCTTGGACATCTTATTGTGTAGTACTTAGTCTCTTAATTAATGTTTGCTAGTATTCTTATTATATGTATACTACCCCTGTATATTGTGTGCTGAGATTCCTACTCCTTCCCCTCTTATTGCTCGCTACGCAATGCAACAAGTTACGTTCCATACCTTACTAGAGATGAACGAACTGTCCGACATGTCTGAAAATTTCAGTAGTGATGCTGCTTTCTATATGAAAGCTGGTTGCAAAGATTTAATGTTTGGCTTGAGAGGGTGGAGCCTGGATCTCTGAGGAATAAGTTAAAACATTAAGATAGTAATATTCGTTTTAGTAGGGATAAGATGTCTAGGTTAATAGAGATAGATGACTGTCACTATTTGCTGAGGATTTTGATGCTTCTGCGGCGATGATACCTCATTCGGCGTTTATTTGGATCTCAGCGCTACTCACTCGCAATGCTTCTATGCATGGTCAGACAGCAGCGCAATGGAAATGGGACCAAGGCAGACTTTTATCCACAATTACCTGGTCTTAATGATCACCGCAAACCGTTGTAATGCAATAGCTTACTCCGCACTGAACTTTGACATGCTACTGCTCCAAGACTGAAGTTGCCTGTTGGGTGTGATATGCATCTACGTAGCCCAAGAAGAGCTTATTTGATTGCATTGTGGGCTGAGTGTGGTAATGACCGCCGTCGTTGCGATTCTCCTGAAAAGCTTTTTTTCGCCTCAACCAGCGATATCTCCAGTGTTACGTCAATCTTGCATCTGAACGCTTCATTACTGTGATGTTGATTATCTTATTTGATGCTGGCGTGTGCGAGAGACGGTGAGCCCGGGGGCGTACTTGATCTCAGTCGGGTTCGCGAACAAAAGCGATGCGACGTACTCGGACGCTGACACGATCGTGAGGGGGGGGATGAGCCCAGAAGAGCTCGCGTCCTACTGCCACTTAGGAATCGCGACTAAGAACGGAATCCTCCGCCTGAAACACAATTAGGACCAGGCTGACGAACAGCTTCAGGCTCGTGGCGTCTCCGTCGCTGGGGGTAACGTTCGGCAAGAAGTCGAAGTACGAGACGGTGGAGCTCTGCTAGTTTGAGATCCCAAGGAAGAATTACAGGAGGGCGAGATTCGTGCAACTATTCAAAGACGGCTACTGCTCCATGAAGAACAGGAAATTCGGGACATGATCGTCGTTGGGATGTTTCTGTTGTAAAGGGACCGGCTGCATGATTCCGCTCAAGCGTTAAGCTGGCACTAAAGGGCGTGGACTCGATCGCCCATACCTTTTGGTTGTGCTCGTTGACCAACGTGGACTTCGACGGCGATGAGATTTAGGTGCTTGCTTACATGCGAAGCGAGAGGTCTAGTGAGGTGTCCGAGAGGAAGAAGACGTTCTAGACAACAGAGAGGCCCACGTCCGTCTTCAGGGTGGTTTACAGATGCGCAGTGGAGACCTCTATTGACTTGGACATCAAACCCGCGATCCTGACTATGATAAAGTTCGAGGAAATATCAACGCAAAACGTCGGAAAGATGTGCGGCGGCATGTTCCCTAAGTCGAGCTCGTAGTCGCACATGTACAGCGACATGGACTCCTATGAGTACTGGATCTCGCCTATCTACAGGGGCGGGGAGTGTTTCGTCAACGCTTACATGAGCAGAACAGTCTGGCAAAGCCTTACCGGTACATAAGGTCGGGCACGTCCATCACCACTTCCAAGGGCAGGATGGTGATCGATTGAACGTACACGTCAAGGACCCCCGCTGCGCCTACGTATGGATGAAGTTAACCAAGGCCGCCTACCGGATGAGGATTGACAGGCAAAAGTACTGGGTGAGGTCGGCCACCATTCCCTCAATCTGCTTAATTAAGAGCTTGATGGACTAGTTTCGTAGCATCGAGGAGAGGGTGGGTGGAAGGATCCGCATCGTCACAGTCAAGATGCTCACGGACAAAAGCTTTGTGCTTGGCAACATGTTCCTCGGCGATATAAACTTCTCGCATGTCATGAATGACAAGTAGGTCAACCACTTCAACGCAGATGTACTCGGCCATGGCGATGCAATTGATAGCGAGACGAAAGCTCTCGGTCCTGAGCATCAACAACAAAATGACGAATATGAACGACTCGACGACCCCGGCGACTACGACATCAGGATGGAGGCCATGTCCTGCGACTACCGCTGCGAGATATACCTTAGTACAGCTCGATCATTTGGAATGGAAATAAGAAGGAGGCCATTTTCATGATAGACAGCTTGTCCAAGCTGGTCTCAACCCATTAAAGGTCCATTACGAACTAATACACCGAGAGGTGCTGCATCGTTATAACGACGGGCTATTTCCCCTCGCCACGCATCTATCAAAGTTTCAGCCAATCACACAGACATGAAGTCCCTGCTTTGATGGTCCGGAGATGAAGAGAACCGGGACAGGAAGCAACATTCTTCCCTCAACTTCAATAGACACCTCACAGTCAGCACTGCGAAGGTTTCCCCAGGGCTCAGCAATACCAAAAATGTCTCTAGAAAGTGGACGCCCGACTAGAACACTCTTGCTTTAGTGAACTAGCTCGATAGTTTGACAAGATTTAGTCAATTGACCTTAGTTAATTACAACAGCCTGTAGTTGTTGTTGTCGACAGCCAAAAGAAAAAGTAGGAAAAAGAAAAAGCACACACGCCTTCCTCTAAAACGACAAATTAGATTCAACCTCGCGCTTTACAACGGCGTAACTTACCAAGGAGCTCGAGGGGCTCGTTGGCGCGTATGCCGCCTATCAATCGCCGTCTAAAAGCGATGTGGATGTCCGGGAGTAAGTCAGACTACCCACTTTTCGGCACCCCCCCCATTTCGGCACCCCAAAAATGAAGCTATTCCCATCATACTCGTCGACTTCAATTAATCATTGACTTCTTCTAGATGCAACAACAATACAGCTTTCAGCTTCACTAGGGTATTCAGAGTCGCTGGATTCGGCTGCATCATCCTCTTTTTCCCCAGCCTTAAGTTGCGCCTGCTGGATGTCTTTGATGTTGGCGAACTTAGTGTTAGGATCCAGCTGGACTGCCCTTCTTTTCCTTACTGCAGTATTGGTGACTTGGGCCTGCAGAAGCTCCAGTTTCTGCTGGGTATTTGCCAGCTCATATGCCTGCTCGCTGAAGCCTTTTTTTACCTTCCTGAATAGAAGGCGTTGAGTAAAGGCATCATTCTCCAGCTCTGTGAATAGCTTCAACTGCCCAGCTAGATCCTTCATCTTCCTTGGCGTCGACCATGCCACTGCAGATGACGCAGATACCCATCCTTCAGCTTCCTTGCCTCCAGACTGCCCTTTGCTGACCTGATCAGATGATCCTGATGCTGCTGGTGTTGATGGGAGCAGTAGGGAGCTCATCAGAGGCTTCGCCATAGAGACAGGCCATAACCCTGTCCATTTCCAACCACTTCTAATGTTCTGCATCGTCATACCTGCAGTACGAGCCTTCTGATAACAGCCTATAAAGTTCCTCTTGCCTACAACAGTTGAATCATTCCACTGACCAAGGTATCCAAGCTCCTTCCTATAGGCTGCCTTGACAGGGCTGAAGACTGACTGATCAAGTGGCTGGAGGACATGGGAGGTATGTGGCGGTAAGAACAATAGATGGATGTTGTTTATATAGCATAACCACATAAAGTCAGTCGTTGTATGACTCCCATGTCCATCCATGATCAGCAGCCTGACCTCCTTGCCCTGAGGAAGAGTCTGAGGGATGAAGACCTTCTGCAGCCATTCAACTGCAGTGGCATCTGAAGTCCATCCATTCTCCGTTGCAGTGAATTGCCATCCTTCATAAGGGCCAAGGTCTAGAGGAAACCACTGCTGCTGGACTGCCTTGCCCTTATAGATAACGAGGGGATTCAGAACATGGCCCAGGGCAGAGATGCATTCGATGATGGATACCCATGCCCTTGATCCAGGCTGTTTCTTACGTACAGACTTCGTCTCAGACATGCCCAGCACCAGCCCATTAGATCCCTGGCCCTCAAGGATACCAGTCTCATCCATGTTGTATCTATTAGCTGGTTTGATGCTGGTGATCTCTGGTATGGCGAGTAGTTTGAACCAGTCCCTGATGACCTCAGTAGATGCCCCATTAACACGCCTAGAATCGATAGGGCGACTTCTCTGGACCTTGACTGATGGATTCCTCTTCAAGAAGGCTTGGATCCAGCCTTTTCCTATAGGCTCTGTATCCCCCATGGCATGGAGGATCCTTTCTGCGAATAGCCTCACTTGCAGATGGGTTGGGGCAACACCAAGGGCATGCTGAATGCGAACCCATTCAGCCAGTTTAGCCTCCTGACTAACAGAAAGTCTCTGCAGGTCAGAAAAGGCAATTGACCTTGGTTGAGTGCCCTTAATCCGATACTGAAGTGTTGATCTTGGGATGCCATACACCTGACCAGCCCTCTTAATGGGCATGCCGTTGGTTATTGCGTCAAGGGCCTGATTGACTTCATCTTCGGTATACTGGCCCATAAGGTCGAAAAGAAGCTCTGAGGAAAAAATGAGGTTATTCGCATAAGTATAGAAAATGTTGTTGATGTTGAAAGTTGAGGGGTATGTTCTGGTGATGAGGCATTTGAGGCATTTTTGGGGTGCCGAAATGGGGGGGGTGCCGAAAAGTGGGTAGTCTGACTTACATATGGATGCAATGGGGACGCCGGACGGCCTAACCGAAACTAACGGAGCGGCTGTGGCAGTCAATTGGGACCCCGAATGGCTATGATTTCAGCGTCCTCCTTGGTGCAGAGGCCCTTGACGACTATTACATATTCACAAATGATGAACCAAGTCACAAGAAACTAACTTGTGGGCGTCGCTACCGCTTTAGTACACATCGCCGGCATCATCGCCGGCAAGTCTTCCGGGTTGACAGACTTCTCCGGTTGCTAGGTATTGTGCTGCGATACCGTATGCCCCAAAAACTGTAGGGCTTGAGGAAATACTTGCTACATCCTCCTCCAGTCCCTCAAGAGCGCCCTCCTACCTCGCCTCCAAGGGCTCCACGACAAAAGCGTGAAGCTGCGGAACCCCGCTTGAACCTCCTCGACCAGTTGCTAAGTCTACGCAACGCAGGACTACGAGCTTGTACAGAGCTCCGCTTTTCTACCCCAGCGCCTGGAGTTCCGGAACAGAAAACTCTCTCCAGAAAAGCCTACTTGACACCAGGAGCCTTCGCATGCTTCTCGACTCAAGGCAAAGAAACGCTAGAGCAAGGAATTTTATTAGCCAGTACCAATTGTATCTTGTTAATTAATGCCTGGCTATTAGAAATCTAAGAAAACTATAACAAACAGCAGTAGGTCACAACAGTGTCGGTCTGAATAGAGTGTAAGACTAGAGGGTTTGAGCACAAGCTAAGGAAGGAGGAGTCATGCAACAAGATATTGAAACAGATAGTGTAGAAGTGTACGAAGAGAAAAAATAAGGCAAACTGCTTGAAAGGTAAGTATAACTATGTATTCGTTAACGTAATACAAAATTAAACGGAAAATTAGACTTAACACCAGGCTAGATGTAGAACAAACCTAGGATAATGTTTAAGGGCACTACATTACTACTACAAGGGGAGCACTGAGAACTTACTGTTGTCGACATTACGGCTTTCTCTCTGTGCGGGATCTTGGATAGCTGGGTTGCGTCGCTTTTCAAGAATGAGAAGTAAACGTTCTTAAAGCTGATGGCGCCTATCTAAAACGAGGCGTTCTCTATCCGTCTCTTAGTTTTGATGAAGGATAGCATCTCGCTCTCTATTTCCATCTTAATGATTTCCAATACTACTAGATAGAGTACAGAAAACTCCTTTAGCAACCTGTTAAACTGCTTGCAGCTGTTGCTGTACAGCGTGAGGTAGATAGACCTTGCCCTCTCTGAGCCGTAGTGAATCTTTAACTTGGTGGATAACAATATGATGACATGCGACGCTATGGCAGATTCGGCTTTCGACCTCTTGCTGTAGGTTCTGAGGATGTGGATGCTCGCAGGCGTTATGACGAACTGCATCACCTTGAGCCCGGGCGAGTTGATTGCGAACATGATGGAGGTGTTGCAGAGCGGCAATAAAAGGGCCTTGTCTAGTAGAAGCAAGGCTAGGAAAGTCCGGTAGGGAGACTAATGTACTTGTATTTGCCAACGCCGTAAGCCACTAGGGATCGCTACAAGCTCATCTATTAGAAGCTAATGTGCAGCTACGAAACTTAAGGAGAAGATATAACCTTAATAGAGAGAGACTTATTTAGCTTGAGGATCAAGGCATAGTAGCAGTTCGGAATCTCACCCACTAGCCTACTACCAATTCCTGTCTTTCAGTATCTAAGCCGCTAGTATGCACTAGCAAAGACATAGATGCAGTTACCAGCCCCCTGCATGTTTGGATGACGATCAAGACCAGCAGGTCTTGGTTGGCGGAAGCAAACACGACGGTCTCAACCACCGGGCAGGAAAGCTTCTAAAAAGGATAAAACCCAAGGATCGTTCCAACTAGCACTCCTTATCCACACCTCTATGTTCCTTCTACTCAACTGCTGGCGACCTATCTAAAGCAACCTTAGAGACTAAAGTAAGAAAAGCTGGGAGGCAAAAGCCCGGGTCCACTAGCTCGACCATCTTGGCAGCCTCTTAGGCGTTCTTATCGTCCTTCTACTCCTTGAGATAGTTGTAGAAGTATTTCAGCTGCTGCGCCTAGTGTTGTATATTAAAACAGCCGTCGGGGGGCGCCGTCGCTGTTTTTCTCTTGACGGATTCAGCGTGGCGTGTCGCCATTGTTGTGACCGAGCCTAGCATTCTTCATCAGTCGCGCATTTCCATCAGGGTAAGGGGGGCACATAGGACCAAGGGGGACCTACTGAATTCGCCTTCAACTAGGCTCATATTCAGTTGAATGTCATTGTTTTGGGACGCATACCAAGCCTTTAGTTGTACTTATCTTCTTCAAGGTAGACAGTGTGTAGTTTTTAGGGGCAGAGATAGGAGAGCTTGCGCCTGCCCTAATATGCCTGTCCTACTCTCTTAAATGTTCAGCTCTGAAGAACAGAAGATAGGAGCAATCCCTCTTAAGGCAGTTAGACTAGTTAGTTACAACTCTAAGGTCTTTAGGCTGAGTAAGCTTTAAGGGGATTATGCAGTATACAAACAAATAAAGACACTAAACTGTCTTCTAGCAGGGCAAAGAGCAGCACCAGAGGATCTTGGCCGAGGAGCTCAGAGAGGGACGGGGCAGCATCCAGGACTACAGGGCTGATTTGTCTCAGGGAGAAACACGCAGTAATGGCAGCGTCAAGCTATTCCTTTTTTAATTGCAGAAGTGAATGCTACTGCAAAAGGGTCTTGTATAGTCTGGATGCAAGAGGGAGAGGCGCGCGGGGCTGTGTATGAGGGTGATGACTGCTATTGTCAGGTGTGCAGGTGCTAAGAGACCCTGAGATCAAGAGCTGGAGTGTGTAGTTGGCGTCGTTTGTTATTTCGAGGCAAATCAGCTTGTTTCTAAGATGCGTGAAGATAGTGGTTGGTGTATTGTCTGCGGATGCTTCAGGAGTAGGCAGAGCCGTGCCGGATGTCTTACACTACAATACGCGGATCCACAAGGCCAACTCGACGAATCTTTGGCTTTATAGGGAATAATCATAGCGAAGTCACCGTAGAATACTCCAAGACAGGTGATCCTATTAGATAGTTACACCAGCGTGTGGAATATAACACGGCAGGCACTTTTTGACGGACGAGATGCGGTATGTGCTGTGTTGTATGCGATACTAGATGGGAATATAGGCATGTAACAGGCATGATTTCAGGAAACGACTCAATGGATTTGGAAATGCATGGAAAGGAAAGGATACACGGACAGGTATCATCTAATATTGCTCGATCTCTTCTTGTTCTATTTCATGCCTCGCTAGGACACAGTTAAACCTATAGCCACATACACACACACACACACACACACACTCCCAGGTCATTATTTAAGAATACTTAGTCTCTAGCTTTTAGCCTTCAAAAAGTTGAAAACTAAGTAGAAGGCTACTAAAAAGAAGGCTAACTAAAACATTGCATTACCCTTTCTAGAAACTATCATATTCCAACTTAAATCTAGTTATTTAATTTCTAATTCCTACCTAAGGGCATCGCACTATCTTCCGCAATGGCTTACAATAGCAACCAAAAGGAGATCATCGACCTCAAGGCTGCTAGCACAGCAGCACGCATTCACAAGAGTCGACAGTTCAGACAAAGGGAGGCGCAGTAGAGGAGTCACAAGATTAGAGGGCAGCAACAGCAGCAGCAGAAGGAGCGACATCCACGCCATCTTCTTCAAGCAAGACCAAACGTCGCACAGAGTGATAACACAGAGTCCCATCAGCCACCAGAAGTCAACCATGCTGCGCCTTGCTCCGACCGACCAGGCGAGTCCAAGGTTAGACCAGTGCAATTGGCCTTTGTCTAGGCCGTGACCAAGGTTTATCAGCTGTTGGGGCTAGTCTAATTGATCGGCAGACGCGTGCTTTCGTTCTCGGAAGCAACGATTGCCCTATTGTAATGGCCCAACTGGTTCTTATGGGCATCAGTCGTCTGGTCCGTATTTGTAGTTGCAGGCGTCATCTTGACGGATGTAGGGCGTTCTCTGCCGTCTGCGGTGCCTCCGGTTCTTGCTCAGCGGCCTGTTCAGCTACGTTGTACCGTCGACCAGGACCACGACGGCCGGAAATCTGGAAACTACTGTCGAAACGGCAGCATCGACGGCAATAGCCACTGCCGGAGGGACGCAAGTCGTGGTCCTCTAGCTGTTGCTTTGGGCACGGGACTTCCACAGCGAAGTGAGCTCCATTGCCGCCGTGGTAAGGGGGCCAGAGGCCGAGGGCGGGGAAGGGGCGCGTTTGGTAGATGAGGTGTTCCGTAGGTGGCAAATGTCCCAGCCAGGGTCGGCCAACGAAACTTGGAGCGGATTCTTGTCCAAGATGATTGACGATGCATCCGAGATGGCCAACAACCGCACGCAGCATCTCGAAGAAGCCTTGGACCGGCTGCTTCGGGACTTTGGCAAGGGTGAGCAGCTGCTGAAGGTCATCGTCCGGGACGCCGAGGCGCGTTGAACGGCGCTGGCGTTGCAATCTTAGCCTAAGAATTGGTAGGCGAGAAGGCTGGAGTCGTTACTTGCCACGGTATTCGCGGGAGAGTGGGATTTCTTTCGCAGGCGTCGGATGTTGAAGAGGACGAGAAAGAGCTCGAGCGGACGGAGAGTTTGTTTATCGACAGGTTAGTTGAGAAATATTGGCCAAGCCCTGATGGCAGTGTGGCCAAATGTTGCCTCTTGATGGTTTGGTACTTGTTTTACGACAGATGCGGTTATCAATGTACGTTACACTCAATCCATTGCGTGCTGAATGATGAGCCTGGCTGACTTGGAACGAAGAAGACGTTGGCAATAGGGAAGAACGACAAACGAGGAATTCTTGTGGACATTGACTGGGCGTTGTATGCCCTCGGCCGGACAACGTTGATTGGCCAAGGCTCTGTACAGGAGTCGTCGTGGCCTGTCTTTGCGACTGATACTGGACTGCATCTGTCGTGTATGATGCGATTGGAAGATTGGAGGCAGCAAGCGCGGCGCGGGGGTGTGGCGGGCCTGGGGTGGGAAGGAAGCCGGTTATTTGTTTGTAATGATAGGAGAGGAAAGCAAGAGAGCAGTAGAAGAAGAGCCTTTAAGAAGTAAGTTGTTGGCGGGATTACATATGTACGCTGCTAAAGCGAAAGGGCAGAGTTGAACGAGATGGGCCAGATGTGCGACATAGCCCAGATGGGAGAGACACATGGTGATATGGATAAGATGATTAAATTGATTGAAGTGGTTGAGAGAGTTGAGATGGGTAGCATGGGCGAAATGGATCAGATGTGGATTAGATAAACGAGGCAGGGGTAAGATGGGCGAGGTGAATGAGATAGACGAGCTAGACACAAAGCTGGACTGGACGAACTAGATAAGCTAAACGAACTGGCTGGATGAGATGGATAAGCTGAAGGGAAGTGTTCACCGTCGTGCAACAGAGCAGGTCAGTCATGTCTGAAGTAGGTCCTTTGTTACTACTGTTTAGTTCCGTTTTGTTTCCCAACGGTCATCCTCAGTTACGGGCTCGGCGCCTACACACACAGGCACAAAGTCCGTTTCCCAGACGACGGCATCGAGGTCCTCGGCCGTGAAGGATACAGTCACTGCTGCATCCGTTACTATTTCCACTGCCTGTTGGCCTGCTGATTTCGCCAACTCTACTTCTGCCAGCAACACGTAAGCAAAACGTGTCTTTCTCAAGACCACTTACTTGCTCGGCGTGCCATGTGCAGTGCGTCGGTAATATCTACTCGGATCGCAAGGTTAAGTACGTCGTAGACGCAGGTAGACGAAGGTTGTCATCAGTGTAAACTCGAGCGCTCAAATTTCCTGCTGCAATTAGCACTGCGAGACTGTACCCTACTACGGTTATGAGGTCATTCGTACATGGTCTCTTCTGTTGTATCTAAAAGCAGCAAGTGTGCTCGTTCCCTCCCTCCCTTGGATATAGCTTACGCGACGTCTTCGCTTGTAAGTTTCAAGAGGATCTGCAATAGAATGCCCTTGTTGGAATCCACAAGTATGTGCTCTTTGAGTTGCCCTGGAACAGCATAATGACCAAGAGCCATTGCATTCTTTGCTAGACTGACGTTAGTTAGTGTACTGTCCTGTCCTAAAACACCATTGTAATACCGTGACGCTAGTAGCAACATTAGCACTAAACTTATGACTGTCTATTGTTGTTGACTACAGCTTGCTGCTGTCCTTGAAGGTTGCTGCTACTCCCTGTGCAGAAGGTGCCGACTAAGCTGTAACCTGTGTTAGTCTATAGACTGAAGGACTGAAGGGCGAAAGACACAAGAAGAAAACTACCTGTTCGTGCGATGCTTTCTGAGGGCTGCAATAGGACAGAAGAAGACTAGTAGTCTAGCTAGTACAGAGGGGGGGGATTGTTGTTATTTTAAGGTTAGGCGCAGCCCCCGGCCTGCGATGCGCGGGGTGGGGCTGATCCGGCCATCGCTCAACAGCCCCACCAGACCGTCCGAGTTAGAAAGTGGGGCCGCTTCTGCCTGCCTGTAAATAGCTTCCTTCCTTCAAGCCATCATCACTGAGATACACACCAAGCAATTAGATCACCAGATCCGTAAGTATTGCACCGTACTTGTACTACAACTCTACCGCTTGTGATAATTCATACCCACACTAATCCGTAGTGACTTTTACTAGTTATTGCAGCCGGCGAGGCTTGCTGCTTTCTCTAATTATTAACAGAAGAGGCAATTAATACGGATTTATTCCCTTAACATCTGATGCATTTCTTACATTGTTCTTGGCAGCTGCAGAGACTTAAGTAGTTGGGCATAATGCAACTGCTGTGGAGAAGACGCCTTTCTGCTGACGACATCTCTTTCTTTTAACCCTTCTCCTTTGCGAAACCTGTGCGCTGATGGATTAAATACGTTAACTTCCTACCTATTGCGTGGAATAACCTCCTCTATTATTCGAATCGACTAACTGTGCATGTATTGGCCCGCGGCCTCTATTAATTACACGGCCTGGGGTAACCTCAGCGGTGACCTAATTGCCTTGTCCATTGAAACTAAGCGCGATGGTGAGGGATTGGAATAGACCCTCTCCTAGATTGGGACCTGGCACGCCTGCTAGTGGTGCAGCCTTTTGCATGAGAAGCAGTACGCCCCTTCTAGCATTGAATTCTTGCTAGCTCTCATTGCATAGGGCTACACGTAGTACTTTATTGCTACAATACATTAGGATTCTAGTTAGGCACAGCTCTATACTGAGATGGAGCTGGGGACTACTGAGACTCTTTTCGGGATGTACTAGATCCTTGCAGCGTTGCAGTATTTGAAATGCTGGATTAAGGATGTTTATTAGCCTGCAGTTTGAGCATTTATGCTGGCCCTGCTATGAATACGTGAACCTTGCAGTGGGCTTGCAGCTGGTGAACGTAGCTATGATGCAGTGCGTATATTACAGGGGACCTACACTGTACACGCATAATTGACCTATTATACCTTACAAAATATCTTTCCCCTTAAGCGTATGGCAGTTGGGCCTGTCTCTAAGCTTGCAGATGGTTGTTCTATAGCAGCGCCACAAGCTATTGGTTTGGCCCTGGTTCTCTTGCCAAAAGCTGCTGCAAGAACGCGGAACGTGCCAGGTTCTGACGTCGCTGCTGTAAGGTGTTAGTTTTTTGCTGCCGCGATCTCCTGCTAAGCCAGCCCCTGATTCTGGCACTTTCACCTGTCATTTGATCATATAGCAATTGTGCTTGGATGGAGACAGTCAAGATCCTAGATGGTGATAAATTGGGGATACAAATAAAACGATTAAGCGGCTGGTTGCATGGGATAGGCCTTATGAAGGCAAATAGAGCCAAGCATTAATATGTTAATTAAACATAGGGCTAGAATTGAACCCGGGCTAGCTTGATTAAGTTATACGCATCTATTACGGAGCGTTTCTCAAATGCAACTGTAAACTGGCGAACTCATTACTTAAAAAGGGACATTAAGTAATGCACTAATATCTACTCGTACGGGTGTTTTCTGACTGTATTCTGCACAAATACGACGGATGAGTCTTATTCCAATAGAATTAGTAGAATGCGCGGTACTCATCTGGGCTCTATAGCGGCTGCATGCTCCCACTTAGCGCTCTCCTAAACTAATGGGCTCCTTTTTTTGCTGCGCAAGCGAGTTCTTGACATTGTTTTGTTAATTGTTTGCTTATATTATCTGTTTAAAGCTTAGGCTAGTATGGGAAAATGACAAAAGTATTGCGAAGCCCTGCTAGTCAGCTGAAAGGCATGTATATTTGTTAGCACTTTTTGACGGCTCAATGCAGCCTATTAAGTCACTAATGTACTAACCCCCTAGATACTAATAATTCTAACGCTGGTATACTTTAGGCCCTTGTATACACGTTTGGTGCAATAAGCTATGCAGGATAGTAAGATTTGTAAATCCTTTATGTACTACGCAGTTCTAAAACTGCTCGGCCTACTTGTTAGAGGCTGGGTTCGCAAAGAGGAAAAGAGTCGACGGTGATGCCCTCAACGGACTGAAAGGTAGGTATGGGCAAGGATGACCATTCGAATCTAACCTCCTGCAGCCCCTGGCTTGCTGGAGGCCCTTAAATGCCTCGCTGGACTATGGGTATGCCGGCCGATTCCCCCCCGTGTGCCCCTTGGTCATCGGTCCCTGAGACTACTGCTGTTAAGCTGTAACATTACAAAAACTGCCGCTAAAGACCTCCGGCTCCAAGTGTTATTGCTACATCCAGACAGCTCATAAGCCCAGAATAAAAGTAAGACTTATATTTACAGTCAGTTATAATTGTTGTAAACTGCTGTTTACCTAACCCCTAGAAGTTCTTCCTAGTGTAGTGTGTAGATAAATGTTGCTGTAAGGTGACAGCCTGTAGAGTGCAGTTGATGGATGGATGTTTAGTACTGTGCATAGCATCTGAACTTAGTTGGACTAAATATGCAGTGTGCTGGGAGCAATCCATTTAGTTAGAATGCAGAAGATGCAATTCAGTGTAATCTACTACTTAGTAGTGCAAATCAATTAGGTAGAGGGATCTATTAGACTCAACTAGACTATTTTCTGCATACTCTAGGTCTTAGATAACAAGAATTTCAGTTGTAATATGACTTAACTGAGTTACTGCAGAGACTGCAGACTAAGCAAATAATATAAGATTTCGTCTCACTTAATAACTAGCTAATAGGTCTGCAAGATATGTGCATATGCGTATGTAACTGCTTATTCCCCCTAGTCCTATTATGCAGTTTGCTGCATTATGACGAGACAGTTAACTGCCTAATTCAAAATAGTAGGGCTACAAACATAGATTTTTAATCTTCTATAATTAACTTTTATATTACTAAGTAGGTATTACTGTACTTAAAGAGATATTTTCAGCTGCTGTTTACAGCAATTATTTAGGGAAGATTATCTACTACTGTTTCTCTCTCTCTCTATCCCTCTATCTCTCTCTCTCTCTCTTCCTATTTTTCTCTAAGCTCAGCTATAGATGCTCTGCGCAATAATAATGCTTTTTCCTAGAACTAGTACAACTAAGCTACCGTCAAGGTTGTTAGTTGGCTGCGCACTGCAGCACGCTCCCTAGTGACCCCCTGCAATATTAATTAGATACACACCTCAGTTGAAGATGTACTCTGCGTTTTGCGCTATTGTTCGCTGGTGGGTACATCAGTGCCCTGTGACATCCAGCTTGCGCTCACGGATGCGATCCGCATACCTGAACGGTTCTCCAACTGGGTGTGCTCCTAACGTTGTAACTACAGGCCCCCCTGATCGAAAGTGCTCTTTGCCTGCGCCAGACGTTGGATGCAGAAGACTTGAAGCAAATAAGGCGCTATTTCAAACTAACTGTTAGTACTACCTAGCAGTAGCTCCAATTATTATTACCTCCTAATTAATACACTTAAGCCTCCAATAGGAATAAAGCCTTCCCTACTGAGTTTAGTAATATAGCTAATAAGTACACTGTTGTTTTTAATGTCCTCTTTAGCACCTTTTGCTTAATGGTGGATACTAATATACTTAGATAATAGTTGCGCTGCGTGTGGGATAAATACTAATGCTGAGAGATCCCCTTGGAGGCTGCTGCTAGGGTTTCTTACACAGCATTTAAGATTATTAACATTCAGGAGTCGGATTTCGTCAGCTAAGCTGAAATGTATTCCCTACTATTACTGACCTTAATATTTAGTTCTCAACTTAGTCTACTCTTAACCTACCTTATAAGTAATACCTATACTGCTAGCCCTTAATCTTAAGACTGCCTTAAAATAATTAACAACTGCATCTTTAATTACCCTTACAGGGCTAGAATCTTAAAATAGGCTATGAGAGATATTAGTAGGATGCTGCTGGATGCTGCACAAGTGCCGACTTAGGAAGAGAACCTAGACTGCTATCTCCACTATAAGCTCTAGGACTGCAGTCATTAAGGCGACTTCTGCATTCTTTTTTACCTTATTAAGAAGGCTAAGCTTAGCTAGTTAAGTATAAATGCAGATTAATATATGCATAAGGTAACAAAAAGTCTTAGCCTCCTAATAGGAATACAAGTAGTACTAACAAGTACTATTACTATATGTACTATTGTACCTAACATTTACAATATTACAGGTAGTTACACAGATGCTCTAAGTATATAGGCTAGGTAGTTATATAGGGAATATATAGTGTGAAAAGAGGGATCTAGACAGTTTGAAAAAAGGGCATATTATAGGAGGAGTAAGGGAAGGGGGATTGTAGTTGACCTTTTAGAGGTATCTCTTTACCTAGCCCCTTATACATAATGTAATTAGATAGGCTTCTTAGCCTCTTTATAATTATAATTTCTCTTTTGTTTCTTTACTTAATGGAATGCAATACATCCTGTTTTTAATGTAAGCTGCCTTTCTCTACTCTAGATAGGCTAAGGTGTTCTTCCTATTTGCAGTCTCTATAATAGTACATGCGCTTGTCTGTAAGGCGACAGGGGTAGTACTTATAAGAGAGCTCTTAGTAGAGGCAGCAAGGGCAGACTGGCTTACAATAGACGGAATTACAATTTGAGATGCTGGCGTACTAATCTACCCTCCTCCTCCTCATTCTTCCCCTCTGCTGTCTTTTCAGCACAATCCCTCCCTTAATGAGCGGCAGCGCAGCAGGGGAAAATACTAGCATTTTCTTCATTGTCATTATTGTCAACAATACTGCCACCGCCCGCAACAATGTTTTAAAGGAGGTTCGGGCCGGGCCGTCCTTAAGGAGCAAAGAAACGTTATTACAACCCCCTAAGTCCTCTGCAGCCTTTGTAGGTATATAAATTAAGTACATAGCATAGTATCTAAGGAAATATTAGGTACAAAAAAGTTTACTAGCTGCAAGTATAATATTTATTCTCTAGCTGTAAAGTAAGACATAAGGAATACAATTATAGCTAGCTACTTAATTATTAGTATCTAAGGTAGTTTGCACTTATACTACTAAAAGGTCTTAGTCCTTCTCTATCTATAAATCCTCTTCCACTATAAAAGAAGATTAGTAATAAATAAGTATAAAGTCTAGTCTTAGCTCTAGATCCTAAGGATGCTTATTCTAATTACAATCTACTATTATCCCTCTCTATTTATCTATAACTATAAAGTCTAAGATTTTATACTACATTACATTAAGAGGGAAATCTTAGCTTATCTATTGTATTAGTAAATATAACATTTATATATAGCTAAATGAATAAGAAGCTTACTTTATCTAAATATTAATTCTACTATACTTACTACTAAGCTAATTAGTATAGTTGCTTCTAAGTCTTTCTAAGTAAATCTTATTGTAAAATCTTTTCTCTTTACTTCTAGTATATACATATAAGTCAGACTACCCACTTTTCGGCACCCCCCCCATTTCGGCACCCCAAAAATGCCTCAAATGCCTCATCACCAGAACATACCCCTCAACTTTCAACATCAACAACATTTTCTATACTTATGCGAATAACCTCATTTTTTCCTCAGAGCTTCTTTTCGACCTTATGGGCCAGTATACCGAAGATGAAGTCAATCAGGCCCTTGACGCAATAACCAACGGCATGCCCATTAAGAGGGCTGGTCAGGTGTATGGCATCCCAAGATCAACACTTCAGTATCGGATTAAGGGCACTCAACCAAGGTCAATTGCCTTTTCTGACCTGCAGAGACTTTCTGTTAGTCAGGAGGCTAAACTGGCTGAATGGGTTCGCATTCAGCATGCCCTTGGTGTTGCCCCAACCCATCTGCAAGTGAGGCTATTCGCAGAAAGGATCCTCCATGCCATGGGGGATACAGAGCCTATAGGAAAAGGCTGGATCCAAGCCTTCTTGAAGAGGAATCCATCAGTCAAGGTCCAGAGAAGTCGCCCTATCGATTCTAGGCGTGTTAATGGGGCATCTACTGAGGTCATCAGGGACTGGTTCAAACTACTCGCCATACCAGAGATCACCAGCATCAAACCAGCTAATAGATACAACATGGATGAGACTGGTATCCTTGAGGGCCAGGGATCTAATGGGCTGGTGCTGGGCATGTCTGAGACGAAGTCTGTACGTAAGAAACAGCCTGGATCAAGGGCATGGGTATCCATCATCGAATGCATCTCTGCCCTGGGCCATGTTCTGAATCCCCTCGTTATCTATAAGGGCAAGGCAGTCCAGCAGCAGTGGTTTCCTCTAGACCTTGGCCCTTATGAAGGATGGCAATTCACTGCAACGGAGAATGGATGGACTTCAGATGCCACTGCAGTTGAATGGCTGCAGAAGGTCTTCATCCCTCAGACTCTTCCTCAGGGCAAGGAGGTCAGGCTGCTGATCATGGATGGACATGGGAGTCATACAACGACTGACTTTATGTGGTTATGCTATATAAACAACATCCATCTATTGTTCTTACCGCCACATACCTCCCATGTCCTCCAGCCACTTGATCAGTCAGTCTTCAGCCCTGTCAAGGCAGCCTATAGGAAGGAGCTTGGATACCTTGGTCAGTGGAATGATTCAACTGTTGTAGGCAAGAGGAACTTTATAGGCTGTTATCAGAAGGCTCGTACTGCAGGTATGACGATGCAGAACATTAGAAGTGGTTGGAAATGGACAGGGTTATGGCCTGTCTCTATGGCGAAGCCTCTGATGAGCTCCCTACTGCTCCCATCAACACCAGCAGCATCAGGATCATCTGATCAGGTCAGCAAAGGGCAGTCTGGAGGCAAGGAAGCTGAAGGATGGGTATCTGCGTCATCTGCAGTGGCATGGTCGACGCCAAGGAAGATGAAGGATCTAGCTGGGCAGTTGAAGCTATTCACAGAGCTGGAGAATGATGCCTTTACTCAACGCCTTCTATTCAGGAAGGTAAAAAAAGGCTTCAGCGAGCAGGCATATGAGCTGGCAAATACCCAGCAGAAACTGGAGCTTCTGCAGGCCCAAGTCACCAATACTGCAGTAAGGAAAAGAAGGGCAGTCCAGCTGGATCCTAACACTAAGTTCGCCAACATCAAAGACATCCAGCAGGCGCAACTTAAGGCTGGGGAAAAAGAGGATGATGCAGCCGAATCCAGCGACTCTGAATACCCTAGTGAAGCTGAAAGCTGTATTGTTGTTGCATCTAGAAGAAGTCAATGATTAATTGAAGTCGACGAGTATGATGGGAATAGCTTCATTTTTGGGGTGCCGAAATGGGGGGGGTGCCGAAAAGTGGGTAGTCTGACTTAAAGTATAACTTAACTTAATTGCATCTATATAGTTTTTACCTATAAGAAGAATATAAAAAGGAGTAACGAACTATATAAATAAGGAAAGTAAAGCTAAGAGTAAGGTAGTAAAAATACTTAATATAAGTAAAGTAAGAAAAGATAGCTAAAGAATTTCTAGATAGGTGTAGTAGTACTCTTTAAGTAGTTAATAGAATTACCTTTCTAGTGCATTGCTAGGGCAAAAAGTCTCTAGGTATAAAATAGTTTAATAGTTAGGATATCTTGTATCAAGGTTTAGGTTAGGGGTGAACTCTTTATAGCACCAGATGCATCTTGTCTTTATCATTATCGTTAATCATCAGCATTTTATGCCATTATAGTGCTCTAGGAAGTGGTAGAAGCACTAGAAACTCCCCTTCCCATGACTCACAGGCCATAAAACAAAGTCTGCCGTTGCCAGAGTCTCCTCCTTTCTCCCAAACAAAGTAAGAACACACCCCTAGAAACACCAATTTAAACCATAATAGCCCAAGCTCTCAACAACAAAACACAGAAGAAAAAAAACCACAACCCAAACACATCGCCCGCTCACTGCTCGCCCATGGCGTCTTCATCCAGCACCAGCTCACACCAGGCAGCCACAGACTCGGCGGCCTGACGGAGGGTGTAGATGGCGCAGCGCCAGAGGATGCTGCCCCGGGGCTCCGGCATGTCGCGGATCTGTCGCACGATGTCCAGGTAGCGGTGGGCGACACCGACGGGGTCCTCCTCCAAGTCGAAGGGACTGGCGGCAGGGGCGGCGCCGGCCGGAGCAGCGCGGGCAGGAGGGGGCGTGTCAGCAAGGGGGAGGATATCGCGGGGGCTTGGAGGGCGGGATTGGCTGACGGCGAGCGGGGTGTGGAATACGTCTCCGTTAGGAGAGGAGGCCGGAGGCGGGGGAGGCGTCCGGGGGCGGTGGTCCGGGCTGCGGATGCCGAGGACGGGGCTCCGAAGTGGGGCCGGAGAGCTCAGGCGCGGGGAGGGGTCGCGGTGGCGGGGGCCCTCACGGCCAGGGGTCTCGGGGCGCAGCAGAGGGAGAGAAAGCAAGAGTGGGTGTGGGAGCGGGAAAAGGCCACCGGCTCCGTCATCCCCGCGCTGGTCCTTGGACTCGCCCTCGGGCTCTTCCTCATTCTCGGCCTCATGCTTCTCGGCCTCGTTCTCCTCTTCGTCCTCGTTCTCCTCTTCGTCCTCGTTCGCCTCTTCGTCCTCGTTCTCCTCTTCCTCATCAAGGAGATGAAGACAGGGGCGTCGGGCGGGGGGGCCGGCCAAAGGCGAGGCGGGTCTCTTGGAGGCGGTGGGGCCGGAGGCGTCTTGCTGGGCGGGAGCGGGTGTCGGCCGGGCGGAGCTGAGGGCGCTGGTGGCGCGGCGGACGCGGAGAACTGTGTGAAGCGTATGTCAGCATGTGCTGGGACTGTGTTTGGGATGAATGAACAGATAGATGTGTAAAGAAGAGTGAGGGTGTTATGCTTTGTGTAGGGATTCTGTGTATTTATACTAGACTGAGGTGAAAAGCAAGACAAGAGGCTAATGAAGCATAGTGTAGGCTCTACTGTGAAAGCCAGAGAGAACATGAGGGTAGCAAGAGAGCAAGATGGAAAGATATACATACCACTGGCGGCGGTGGCGACATCGGCGGGGGTCGGTTCGGGCATCTCGTCGACGTCTTGGTTGCGCAACAGCATCTGTCTGCGGACCTCGAGGAAGACATCGGCGGGGGAGAAGGAGGCGCCGGCGCGGGGGTTCAGGAGCGAGTTGAGGGTCTTGAGGGCGGTGACAGAGCGGAGGACGGTGGTGCCCAACTTAAAGGCGCAGTCGTCCTCGGACTTGGCGGCGGCGGCGGCGTTGCCCTTGAAGGCGTTGTAGCGGCGCCTGAGCTCGGCGCCGACGGCGTTGCTGCGCATGTGCGAGCGGTGGTCGCGGAAGACGACGAAGAGGGAGAACTCTATCTCCGGGAGGGAGAGCTGGTGGCGCAGGAAGGGGGCGAAGTCGCGGACGTCGTCCTGGAGGGGCACGAGGCCGGCAGCAAGGTGGCGGCGGACGGCGTGGCGCCAGAACTGGCGGCGGAGGGCGGACCAGATGGCAGGGACGGCGTCGGGTCCGAGCTGCTGCTGGGCGTGGAGGGCCTGGGCCTGGCGGAGCTGGGCGAGGGAGCTGGCCACGTCATTCTCGGCCTCGACACGGACGCGGTTGTTGGCAGACATGGTGACGGTAGTAAGGTAGGTAGGTAGTAGGTAGGTAGGTAGTTGGAGACGTTCTTGATTAGAGCAAGACAAAAACAACAGCAAACAGACAACAACAAGAACACACAAAGAAGAAAACCAGGGGAGGGAGCGAGAGACTATTGGTGTGTTGGTGCTGGTGCTGGTGCTGGTGCTGGTGCTGGTGTTGATCTTGATGATGGGAATGTCGTCAGGCAGAACGTGGATGGATGTTTGAGCTGGGGCGGCGTCATGTTTGCAAAGTTGCAGGCAGGTGCAATTCATTCAGTCTATATCAGATTCTGCCCTGACGCAGGTGGCATGCACGAATGAAGCCTTAGTCCTTTGGGTCGTGATACTGGGCAGGTCGACCCAGAGATGTGTGTTTTGGGGCGGGCGCGGCCTGTGCTCGGCACCGCCGCGGCAGGAACGGAGGTGTGTGTGGAACAGCCGTCCGGCCGATTTGTGGGTCATATGCGGCTCCGGGACGGGCCGGGCTTTCTGCAGGCGGGATAGGATGTGGATATCATGTATCTGTCTGTACCAAGGTACACAGCAAGCTCCCACCTGCTCCTTCTTCTTTCTAGTGTACAACCACAACCACGGCCACTCCAGCATCATCACCTCCTGGTCTTTCCACTCCAACAGCCAAGGTCAACCGACGTAGCAGCAGTCACAATCACACTCACCTCCAGGCAGTCATTTTCTCTTCTGCAACAATAAAGGTCCCTCACTCACTAATTTCCATACCTACCCGGCGTCACCACCGACCCTCTTCCTTCTTCACCACTGAAACCGGGGCTGCCACACACGCAGACACACACTCTCTCTTCCTCCCCCCCTTTCTCTCACAACCAACAATCCGTTTCATATCGACAACCTGCTCGACTAATTCATCTCCTTGCCGCACTTTGCAGCTAGCTGGTCGCCACAGCCCTACCACACGACACCCATCGCCACACAGCACCGCCAACTTCCTCCACCCATCCACCCATCCACCCATCCATCCACTCTCTTTCCCATCGAACGAGAAGCAGCAGAAGCTGCCACAGCCATGGACAACGGTACCAATCTAACCTGACCCCTCTCCTATTTGTGTTGTGTCCCCCGGACTGACGCCAGACTCAAGCAGCCGCGACTCCGCCGACGCCACCGTCGGTGCATGACCTGAGCAACCTGCCTCGACCGCTCAAAGACCTTGTTAATGCTGCCGTCAACGCCGGCGACGACGACGCGCTTCTCGACATCTGGGTGCACCTCTGCCGCGCCACTGCCTTCCTGGGCCCGTCGGCCCAGCGCTTCGACTTCCCCGTGGCGCATACCCTGGCCACTGCAGCCCGCGCCGCCGAGGCGGTCGTGTGTATCTCCGACTTCCCCCACGAACCCCAGGATACTGCAAAGAAGCCACAGTAGTTTTTGGTAACGACGCGCGCCACAAGCAGTACGTAGGGCACACGCACACGTTACAAGGGGGGTGAGGATGATGAATGCATAGCAGAAGAACTGTTGTGCATTGTGGTCTTCATCGGACAGCTACCTCGTCAGGATCAAAAGTGCAAGGCTTAGCAACTCCGTCCATCATTCTCTAGGGAAGAATAGGAGTTTCATTGTGGAGGTGCAGGCATCGTGGCAGGACACAATTCGTTTGCAACAAGGGTCAGGGAGGTCGCAACTTAACACTGCGGACTTGCATAGTTGCATCATGCATGTCACGAGGTGCCCTATTCATGGTCTCGATGAATCGGGAAACACAGAGTACAGTGCAGTACAGATGTAAACAACCATTAGATTCAGCAAAACATTTCTGCCAACTGAAAACGACTTCTCTTCAGTTATGACTTATGTGTAGTGGTGTGCTATTTACAGTGCTGTCTCCTCTGTAGGCCGGCAGCCGGCTAGTTGGGTTGTGGGCCAGATCGTGGGCCGGATCGTGGGTTGCCTGCTTAGTCACGGGCAACCGGCATCTGGGTCTGGGCCAATGACTAAGCGACCCGGCCAGCCACCCATGGTCGACATAAAATGGGGGCATAATTATGTCAGCAAATCCATTCCCTCGTCTGCAATTCGTTTCCCTTGTCAGCAATTCGATTCCCGTACTAGCAATTCGATTCATTTACAAGCAATGCAATGCCTCTTCTCAACAATTTAATTTAACATACGTAAGTTATCATTGTACCAAAGGTCCTCTACAATCAAGAGGTAAGATGCAAATATATACATCAATCTAGAAATAGCTCCGAATGCGGCCAATGCAACGGACTCTAAGTGGCGAAGTCCTGTAGCAATTTTGTTCCCGATCGATCCCGGGAATTTCCATTTATACTTCAGCGCCAAATAGTCCATTCCAGCAGGGTCAACTTCATGTCGTTTTAAAGGCTGCGTCCGCTATGCAGGAGTCGTAACAAAGTCGCTGAAGCTGAAAAGTGTGACGCAAATCTCGCCGGCGTAGTGGTCTGCGTCCTGCGAATCAAAGCTGAAGTCGCCAAAAGCTGAAAAGCGTGATTCCAACAGTTTCTTAACAATAAATTGAATTGCTCGGTGGGAAAACTCTACAGTATTCAGTTCTTCGTCGATACTCACGAGGTTTTTGCACCGTGAAGATTGTTATTTGATGCCGTTCATTATCCGTCCAGGTCTTGAGCACGACTGGCCAATCTCTGTAGACATGACTTCACGGAGCTCATCTAATCCCACATGGCATTTTGAGACGGCGATCCATTGAAAGGTTCTTTTTGCAACTAAAGAACGTCCTCGATCAATGGTGCGCTGAAGGGCTCGGGCGAATGCCTCACTTAAATCCTTTGGCCCTGCGGATGTTGTTGTTACAGCATTAGGCACGTATTTCGTCTATTAAGAAGGTTACCTAGAGGAACCTTAATTATATTGTTTGCAGATAAATTATACCACTAAGTTTAAACTTGAACTTACATTATCAACAGTCAATTGCTCTCCAACCATGAAATCCTCGTTCTGTTGTCTTTCTTCAAATGTCTCTTCCACAAAGGTGGCAATGTCGGCTTAGCCTTAGCAGATACCATTGATACCATTCTTATTGCTGGAAACCTGTATCCAAGTTCGTCTAACAAGCTTTTGCGATATGGGAAGAAAACTCGCAAGCGCAATCCAGAAATAAGGGACATTAAAGAGCCAAGAGGGGCCTTTCGTTCTGCGCATTCGAATTCATCCAGACCATCAACGAAGATATAGAAGACTCCAGACTAGTCGATTCTCTCACGGAGAAGGGCAGTCAGCTGGTCTAGTTCAGTTGATAGGTTCCACTCCAGCTTTTCTAGGTTGGTTTCCTACTGGCTGGAAAGTATTATTGGGTCTCGTAATTGTCGGATTATTGACTGCAGTGCAGTTTCTACAGACAAGGACGTCGGATTCTTGAACTGAGAAAGTAAGAAGGTGTAGGTTTTGTCTGCCCCACGCTTGGCGTTCGATTGCGTTGGCTCTTAGGGCGAAGTCAGGACATGTAGGTATGATGTGTTAAAGGCTATCTGCTACAGGCGGCTTACTTGCGTGAGCATTGTCTTGATAGACATAACTGTAGATAGTTGTCAACTTAGTATAGCTTGAGTAATAGTTCTCTTTAAGCAAAATAAGATAAAGTCTTACCTGAATAGAAGTAAGTGCTTAAACTTAGTTTTTTAGATAGTGTTACTGCTAGACTTCCTTATGGTTTTTATAAATAAGAGGGTCTTAGCTCAACTAGCAGTCCTACTAATCTATACAGAAGTACAATATAGCATCTGTATCTCTATTAGGAAGCTATTAAACTATATTCTTCTATTGCTATAAAGGACCCCTACTTTTTATTTGCTTAACATTAGGGTACATCTCTTGAATAAAGGATTCAAGACTAAGATAGGCGGTAGGGAGCTCTTTTCTACTAGTTAAATAAACGCCTATATATATTTCCTAGTTCTTGACAAGAGATAATCCCTGTCTTTTAAAAGTAGGTGAACGCCTAGAATATTTAATGTTGCTGGCTGGTATAAACTGTTATAGGAAGTTATATTATAAAAGCTCGTACTAAGCAGACAAGTGTATACAAAAACATGATTGAAAGTTTCCTAATTGCTTGACGGTCTGTAGGAATACATACTTAGCCTGGTGTTGCGTTTTATCAAGTGCACATTATTGTTTTACCTGCACTTCAAACAACGTAAACAATGGGCAAATGTTGTACCTACCTGCTCCACCATTTAACATACAATATAGATTACAATCTTCTCAAACGACATCAGCCAAGGGCTTGACCTATTCCTCATCTCAAAACTCGTCTAGTGCCTCAACTCATGCATCAAAGCTCTAGCATCGAGGGACAGATACATCCTAGGTCTGCCTCTTGGTCTTTCTTCCATCGAAAGATCGAGGAGGACGAAGACTTAGGCGTTAGCAAGGGAAACACATACTCGACGTCTTCTGCGCGGAAACGTCTGTTCAGAAGAACTTCAGTCACCGAATGCACCAGTACAATCTCGTCCTTCCGCCTGGCTTCATCAGGCCAGGCATTGCCATCGTTGTTGTCATCGTCGCGGCCGGACTGGGTGGCAGATTAGCAAGGCGCGTCGAAAAAGCGCCCAGAACGGCCCTGTCACAGGCCTCGTGAGTGGGCGATCCAAAGAACCCAGACTTTGGAGATGACTCAAGGTCGAGGCGAAGGAAGGCAAATAGCTCCAAATGTGTCTAAGTTGTTGTAGTCCTTGTCGCTTTCGTTGATGCGGCCGGAGGATAGAGGAGGTCCTATTGCCGTTTCCAAGATGCAAGCCTGTTGGTTGAAAGACAGATGTGGCGGCGCGTCATGTCGTCCTCCAAGCCTGAGTAGGCGTCACGCCCGCCAGGCATTGCAGTAGCCGGCGGTGCAGCCAGGTAACGAGAGAGCACGAGGGAAAAGATCAAGGCCAGTGTAAAAGCAGAGAAGACGCTACAGATGCTGTGTTGGCGAGTTTGGCGAGCTTGGCGAGGTTGATGAGGCTGTTGAGGTTGATGGGGACGTTGAGTTGGCGAGGTTGATAATGTGCCTGGTACATTGTGGGGTGGGTTCTGGCGATATAGGCTTGATTAAGTGATGCAATGTTGAGGAGATTGTGACGTGAGAGTAAGTGAAGATTGAAAAAGTGAGGGGTCAGCGTGATTGAAAAGAAGGGTGACTAAGAGAACTGTGAATGAGAGAAGGCGGTGTGAAAGTTGCGTTACGGCGTGATGACTGAGTAAAGAAACTGTGAGAGGAGTGTGACCGAAAGAGGCGTTACTGAGAGGAACGTGACTGAGAAAAGCGCGATTGAGGTCAGTGCGAGTGCAAGTGAGAGCAGTGTGCGTATGTTGCAGCGTCACAGGAAAGTAAAGAGACTGTGAGAGAAGCGTGTGACTGAGGGAAGCGTTGCTGAGAGCGTTGTGTGTATAGCGCAGTGGTGATTACGTGAAAGCGTGTCCGAGAAAAGCGTAGTCAAGGGAAGCATGCCCGAAGAAGCGTGACTAACTGAGTTGTGGCGAGAGCGGTATGTATGTTGCGGCTCCAGTCTGCAGTAGGTAAGTGCCTGCAGCCTACTGTGTATATCAAGACAGCAGAGTAAGAGCGGCAAGTGTAAAACTAAAGCAGTTGTTGTAAGTGAAGACACTGTAGAAGCGTGTAAGTGTGTAGAGATATAAGAGTAAAAGTAAGAAGAACAAGACAACTCAGAAGCAAGATGGGATAGGGCAATGTATATCAGAATGCTTTGTAGCATTCATCGTCCAGAATTCCAAAAACCAAGCAGTAACTAAAGAAACACGCTGTCTTTCTCGCAAATGGCGCTTGAAATGAATAATCAAACCGCAAACGCGGCTTTGGGGTTCAAAGTGTCCGCAATATAGCTTGAAATTGTCCGTCATAAATTTCCCGCTAAAGAGAACACCAAGGGGGCACGTCCAGGCTCCTGGAACAGGAGACAATGTTGCGAGATGTGGCGTGGTCGGGGCCGAATTGCGCAGGCATGGCTGAGACGGGCCGCCTGAAGCGCCTGAGATGGCGGCGGAGTTGGCAGAAGAAGGTGGATGAAGGAAGTAGCCGAGACGGAAAAGGCCACACGCATGATGGCTGTTCGAGTGGAACCGGAATAGTCAATTCAAAGTGACGGCAAGCCTCAGTGCAGCTAGGGGCTGGTCAAGTATTAGAGTGTGAAGGTGGGACACGACGTAAGGCCGGAAACGAGGCCGAAATCAATAAACCGAGTGGCCGAAACAGGGAATATCACAGCATGTGGCTGTTTAAGCGGGAGCCGAGCGGGACACGGAGTTGGTACAGATCCGAATAGAAGGTAGCCGGTGGACGGAGGCAGCAAGGGCGACCAGGCCGAGGTCGGGGCCGGGGCCGGGGGGGCCGAGGCCAGGATGAAGGAATCGAAACTGAATGAAAACAGATTCCGAGCGCTCTCCAGGCCTTAGCCACCTGAGTAGCTCCAAGTACGAGTCTATTTCGCATCAGTCACAAGTCGTTATCAAAGGAAGACGACCAACAGATGACCCATGAATGTGAAAGCAACTCAGGTTCACTACCACTAGCAGCACATCAAGTCCAACATAGAAATCTATCCCACCACCGCCGGAGTCCTCCATCTAAGGCGCCGTCACTCCATCTTTCAACTAATTCAAAAGTCGAAAAACTAGACTGAACCGAGACGTGCGCAAAGTCTTAACTAGAACATGTCTATTATTCATTAAACCAACCCATCGCCTCACCTTCCCACTATCTCATTGTACCTCTTTATTACACCAAACTCTTGCGACCATGGACTCAGGAAACAGTCGTGAACCGAAGAGGAGGGAGAGAGAATACCAGAAAAAGCTCGAAGAGATGCTCCAGAAACAGCAGGAAGAAGAAGCAGAGGAGGAGAGACAGAGACAGCAGCAAGGTTCCATCACTTTCTCCAGTAGCTCTTCCAGTGGGTTATCCGGTCGTTACCTGGTCGTCCTTCTGGCGGCGCTTCAAGTGACTCCTCCGACGGTCCTCCCGGCAGCCCTCCCAACAACCCCTCCGGCACCGTTTCTGACAAGGCGGCAACCAGTCAGGCAAAGGGTATTGAGGGCGATTATCAATCTGGCTCCTCGGACAACAGCCTCCCCCCCAAGAAGAAGGAGAAGAAGGAGAAGAAGAAATTGGTCCGGTTCACAGATGGCCACGACGTAATGAACGCTTCGAATGCCGACGACAGAGACAACAAGGGCGGCAAGGACGGCAAGGACGGCAAGGACAGTAAATATTAAGGCTAAGACATCAAGATCAGGGACAAATTCTGGTTTAGCAGCAGTAACAACTACAGTAGAAACTCCGAGGGCAAACAAACGCCCACGCTAACAACCCCAGTCTTGTTGATGGCATATTCATCGTAACCGAAGCCTTTGTCAAATCCCTCTACTAGTCCAAGAAGGAGACGCATGACTACTACTACTACTGCAACGACAGTCAACAATAGCATAAGCTAAGTGCAAAAGAAGGCTGTTGGTACTCAAAGGTTGGCAACGGAAGAGTGGATAGGGTGCTCCGGCTGGTGTTCCGTCTCCCAATACTCAGGCGACCCTTTGTGCATACATGCATTATCCTCTTTGGAATCTGGCTTGTTGGCGCTGTGGTCACATTCATTGCAACCAAAAGCCTGTCAACCACGGCCTCACTCGCAAGTTATGTGTTTGTCGTCCCGACAAGTTGGGCCAGTTCCTCTTCCAAGCGTCTCCCAATGGCGACGACGATGTGTTGACAGGGTTGTAGACCAGGCCCAACGGCGTCAACCGGGACAGTTCAACGGCTGCTGCCGCCGCTGCCAATTTGACCGCCGCTCTCGTCATCTCGCCCCTCATGCCCCGTCTTCCGGACATGGCAGGTGTCATCAAGCAAGCAGACCAGATTGTCCAGGACATTACGGAATTTCTCCTGGGCGGCGGCAGCAGCAGCAGTTCTCTTTTGGTGCCGCAGATCCCGTCAGCCCTTGTGACCTTGCAGACTATCCGCAAGAATACAGAGACGGCATAGGAGAAGCAGCTGCAGGAGCACTTTAGAGCTACGCGCCGCCTTATCAGTCAGTTTCAAGACCTCAAGGTGGAAGCCAGGGAGACTAGTAAGAAGGGATGGGGGCGCCGGATGCTCTGCAAGGTTGATTTTGGCGCCTGGTGTAAGTCAAGCTTTTTACAGCTTAAGGCGCGTCTTCAAGACTCGGTCGAGCTGGTGGAGGGAATCAGGAGGGTAGCACTCGAGGTGAAGGAGATGGTGTTCCGGTTGCAATAGGACAACGTCCTGAGCAGTCTACCTGAAGAGGTTCGTCTGCAGGTTTCCCAGCAAGGAGAGGTGGAGCATGCTGGCAACAAGAACGTCAAGGGCAGGGACAAGGACTGAAACAGAAGCGGCGCAAAGAAGGCATTAGCAGCCGAAAAGAACAAGAAAAGCAGGGGCCTTCTTCGTGCGCAGGCAAGTATCGAGGACCAGAAGAGCGGGTTCCGTATTAACTGCGCAGCAGCAAAACTGACCGAGGCAGAGGTGGCGCAGGTTCACAGCACCATCTTTGAGGACATGGACAGCCTGGGGAGTCTTGTTGACTTGCTGAAGGCTGTGAGACAGAACATCGGGGATGCTGGTCTCGGTGTAGAGGGTACTGCAACAAGGGCTTTCAGGCTGCCTAAGGATGCTAAGGCAATGGTTGTCAAGTTGGGAAGAGTGGCAGCAAGCTTGTAAGCGTCGGTAGGAGGATGGAGACAATTGGGAGAAGATTGGATTGAGACTAGGGTACAGGTCTTGCTGGATGATGGCAAAATTGAATAAGGGGCGGTTGAGATGGATGTTGGGGTGGTGATGAATGTCGCTTAGGTGCTTCAGTACAGTAGAGGCTGGATGATTGGTTGTGTTGTTTGGTTGCTTGGTTGCAAGAGACAGGCATTCCCTCCATTAGCCGTGAAGTGTATTCCCAAGGGCGTTAATTAGTTCTAACTTATCGTGAAAGAATATTGAACCGTCATAAGAGAGAGAGAGGTCAGCCATCATCCTAGCAATGAGCCAATCTACAACACAAGTCCCAAGGGGAGCAACCCAGCAGCGCAGACCAGACCAGTCTTGCCTGAAGCAGATTGTTTTCGTGCGAGTAGGGTGCTGAGAAAGAGAAAGAATGCCGCCGACGCTGCAGCAAGGAAAAGTCCCTGGGCGAGCATGGTCGATCGTTGTGTTTCGTGAGTGGCGGCGCACAGTTGGTCATACGGTGAACGTTCTTATACAGCATGTCCCATGGCCTTGAAGGTTAGCACAGGCAAGTGCCCACTGCCTATTCCTTACCCCGTCTTCTATATTGATACTAGAAACGCTAGGTTGTTGTTCGCACAAACCTTCAATCCCGTTGGTTACCATTAGGTGCCGAGACTCTCTGGGGTAGCATATTAATGCTTGCCAAAGATCAAATTTTACCGCTTTTTCTGCGCTGAACCGTATTGTGAGACTGATTCACCGTGAAATACGCTGTATCTTCGAGTCTGCTCATAATCCGCTTTCGCATATTGCCGCTTGAGCTCAGCTATTGCAGTGCATGTTAACGGGGCCCTACACCATTATACGCAATGTAGCGATAAAATGGCTTTTAGTGTTAGGCTAATGTAATATAAGCCGTACTTACGCATCACTTAAAATATATAAAAATACAATTTTGGATAGTTAGGGATTTTATTTAAAGTCTTATAGTTATACTAAAACTGGGGTTGACTATAAAAGCCTGTCTTATTACTATTAACTTAGATTGAAGTAGACTGTAACTTTCCTTTGCATTGTCCGCTGTTTAAGTAACGCGGCAGATTCCTGACTATAAAATGTTTCTGTAGATTTCTTGTCTCATTCCTCTCCTAACATAATGGATCCAGTGTACGTTGTTTTCATCACTACTGGTCTCAATTACTTACCTTCTGCCTCTATAGACTTCCACACTAAATAACTCCGTCTCACGACCTTGATCCAAGCCATCAACGCAACTCGAAATGCAGAACGCCTATGCTTGGGCCATTTTGGTGGTCTTTGCCTCAAACTTCATCCCAGTTACAGCTGATCCAGTGCCTATCGACATTGGGAAGTGCAGGAACATCAAAGTTAGCGGATGCTGTGCGCGTTTTACTGACAGCCAAAGATGCTGCAATAATCCTTGGCCTTTCGGTTGTAATTAGCCAAAGGATCTTAATCGAAAATTAGATTGCTACTCAGGTCCTAGTTGCCCAGGGGAGTAGTAATGTAACCTGTTAGGACTACCACTGGAAGAAATCATGGCAACTATGAGGGCAAGGTACCTCCTTATTCTAGCTATAGTTTTAATTTATTCATTTATTTATTCATCGAAGCGCTATTGCAGGTGGAATTCTGTCCGATTAAAATACTACGGTTGGCTTTCCGTGGTAGTGTCTATTAGCAGAAGCTGAGGCTGCGAAGCTGGTAACAGTACTGTAAGTTGTTCTGAAGGGATCAGGTCTTCAGAGGATACGGTGATCAGTCGTATACTCAACAAGGGGATTGTAACGTTGGTCACTAGTGAAGGGTGCCGATAGTATCCGAGGGGATAATTACAAAGTTGATTGCTGAAGAGCTATGGAAGGTAATCTGTCTATGCTTAGGACGGGCCAAACGTCTGTGTAAATTCTACTTCTTTTCGTCGACGACTTCGGAGAAGGGCAGCGTGCAGACAATGGCGCAATCCCCATCGAAGCCGTGTTGATGCATCCCAAATCAAAAACAAACCCCGGCGGTTTTCCTCATCGCACAGTCATGATCAGCCCCCCCCCCCTTGTTCTCGCCGCTTCGCGCCGTGGGATTTGTTCACATACCATCCAACCTATTGGACGGGGCCCGTGTATGACCGCTAGTCTCCAGCTCATTGTCTTCCTCCAGGGTGTCGTTCTCGGGGATGTCTCGGTCTCGAATGGCGTTCTGGACGGCGACTCGAAGAAACTCTCGAAGGTCGCTGAAAGGAATACGGGTGTTGGCAAGTTCGTCGAGGCCGGAATTATCTTTGGAATTGTGGAGATGGGAAGTCAGCGAGCTTCATCCTACTTAGTACAGTAATATTCCGTAGCAGAGCAGAGGGCAGCGAGGAGAAGAATGGGTTAGGTGGGGGCTTGGACCTCATTTGTGAAGTCTAGCGAACCTAATCATAAGGAAGATTTGCCACGTCCAGGACCATGTCCGAGGCCACCCTGCTCACCAAACAAAAACCCCTTTGTGATGACAACGCTAAAGTGGACCCACAACTGCCGTGCAGCAGTTGTAGCTTATACAGGCATCATGGCACCTCTCAGTTTCAGAAAGTCTAATACAAGAATCTAAATAGACAAACAAGGTTTAATTAACCCAATATGAACCATAAAGAAGAACATTGCCTTAGCTTCCTAAGCCGATCTGGGGACCAAAGACGCCTGCGCAATCGCAGAAGACGGCGTCTTAACAACTGACTCCATCACAGTTCGACCAAAACATCATTAGAGTTTTCACTCGAGACAGTGCAATAACCCAAAAGGAACTACGCAAGTAAACCTCCCCCACCCCTTAAGAAAAAGATTGAACCTAAGCACTAGCTCGTAACACTATTACTAAGTTTTCTCCTTCCTCAGCGTTTGTATTTTCTTGGGATAGTTTACCATGATATGCGATAAGTTTTGCTTCTAGGTCCGGTGTTGCGCAGGGTTAGACTGAGTAGTTTCGCTCTTGTCAAATCGTTGACTGCTGCCGGGACAAGTGTAGCTGCACCTTTACATTCTACCTGGCATGAGGGTTAAATCTGTGCCCCTTGCTACAGTAAGACATGTAACATTAGCACAGCATGGCCGCTATGGAGTATGTCAAGGATGAGGAACCTCGCTGGCTGTCGTTGTCATCGTTGGCGTCGCAAGATTCTTTGGCGGGCGGAGCACGAGATGCATAATCTGCTCGAGCACAAGGCGGGATCAGACATAAGCAGATGGTCTCTGAGATCGTCCATCGAACTTTTCTTGTCCGTCTTGATAAACGCCGTGCTCATCGTCGCTCTCACAACCCTTCTGCGGGGACGCCATGAACTGAGCCGGCCGCAGTGGGTGCCGTCAGAGAGGGGGGTTAGAGACTTAAGCCTGCCGTTATTGGCTACTACCCCGCGCTATAACCTTCTCGCAGTCGATGGAGTAGTCCTGTGCAGTGGGTTCTACTATTCCACCTATAGAATCAAAAAAGTAAGTAATGCTGACATATTAATTATGCTAAGGTTTTACAAGACTACAAAGGTATTACACCTGCAGGTTCCATTCGCTTTGAGTCATTTTAAACTTCTCAGTTATGCAGCTAAGTAACTCTATTAGAATAAACTCCGCCAGTTTTCTGCTGTAGCGCTCCTTGCCCCATTCTGTACTAACTAAGAAAAGTTAAGTACTAAATACTAAGGTTTTTTTTCACTTTCAACAGCTGCAATATCGAAGTAGGACGCAAAGCAGTAGTTTACATAGACAAGACTACAGACCTCTTAATACAACTGAGTGTAAAAATAAGTATAAGAATAGACAGCTACACCCTTCGCTTTCTATCTTAAATTCGTTCTAAATCATCTTCTACAGACATTTTTATTACTTTACTAAAGCAGCTATGTACTACAAATTACTTAGTCTACAAATACTCCTTATTGCACTTATAAGTTGCAATTTTGTCCTTAAAGCATTTGCTGAAGACCCTCAGTTTTGTAATAATGCAGCTGTGTGTACACCTTGTGAGTGTAATGGTTTTGGTAATTGTGTATGTTATCAATTCAAAATACGAGTGTTTTGCTACTAACACTTGTCTAGAAAGGATTTTGCCACCATAACAGCGGGGGTATAGGCCCCAAACACTGCGATATGAACGCAATGGGATGCACTTGTCCCCCTGGTAACAAGGCCCTAGTGGGAGTCTCATTTGTAGAGCGCCGAGGTGGATGTATGAGTGTAGGCGGAAGAGGGGGAGGAAAAGGAAAAATAGGGCCTGAGCCTCATGGGGCATGCGCTCAAGTAAGTTGCTTATACCTATATTGACTTAACAATACGGAACCTTCGGACTAAAAGCTTTAGTACAATAATTACACACAATGCACCGTCTACGCACCAGCCTATTGCGATTGGGACGCCGATCTTGGGATATGCTGGGATACTCGCGGTACTAGAGCAAAGGATACTAACAAGGCTCCAGCTAAAAAGGCTCCAACTAAAAAGGCTCCAACTAAAAAGGCTCCAACTAAAAAGGATCCGGTTAAAAACATTCCGACCTGACTTCATCGGACGCTGGAGGGCTATCACAGGATACTACCTGACAAAGTCGTATAGCTCGTCTGTCAGGATCAACTAGAACATTAGTTATATCCGATCTACAAAACTAGAATGTACACTTTTATTACGTTTGACTAGAGTTATGTTAAGTTAATGTCGTAACATAGGTTATCCGGCCGCGGGCCGGATGACTCGTGTGCCCAGGAGGTTGTATAACGATCTTCAATGGCCGTGGCGACAACCTCCCTTTCGCTTCCCTGAAGCAAGCGATATCATAAGTAGACCAATATAACGAGTCTTCATTACTTCACCTCGCCGTATATACGGATACCTACATATTTACCAACACTATGCAAGTTCCATTCTTCAGCAAGCCAGCATAGCAGCGAATCCAATCCACATACAAGAAAGTCACACTCAATGCCTTCTCAACTGACGTCCTTCAGAAGATTGACTCTCTTATTGACGGTACTGCTTAATTCCTTGGGCTTCAATTGATTCCTTCAACGTCAATTCTTTCATCCTCAACTCCTTCGACCTCACCTCATTCGTCCTCGAATCATTTCATGCTCAGCATCAGCAATCAACAATGATTGGCACACGAGCTATCGTCGCCTTCGGTTTTGTCGCAGCCTTAATCGGCTTCTTCAGAACATTTCTCACCACCATGCTCCCAAGCCAGAATAATCCGTCTGCAAGATTCACCGTCATCAAGACCTTAAAGCAACAAGGTCTACTCTCTCCCTTAGGCTGCTCTCCGCCTCTGCTTTTCTTTCCCCACACGCGCGCGATAGATGCAGTTTCTTTGCCATCCCATCAATGTGCTCGCTCAATTTCACCAATGCTGACACAGAAACATGGAAGCAGATGTCGCAGCTCAGATCTGCTCTCTCCAATATTAAATCCAGGCATAAACCATGTCCCCTGAGGTCCTTACCCTATATGAATTCCTTGACGTGGTAAATACAGGATCCTCTACATCTCAGAAAGTGACAGACCTAAGGCTGTGGGCATCCTGGCAAGCACACATGGATGAAAAGATGGGTGGCAAGCGCCCTGGCCTGGTCAACGCAGATGAGACATTCTTCCTGCACTGGAATAGCGAGGCAGATGAGAACAGCGTCCTGTTCCTTACCGTTATGGAACTGCTTCTTTACAGGCCACAAGTGCAAGCCAATTACGATACAATGTTTCTTCTGCCTCTTACTCAGACATCTAACAGGGCTGTCATAATCAAGTCTCTGTGCGGTCGTCATTAGGACAAGATGAGGGCTAATGACGATAGAAAACACTAAGTGATGAGGACAATGATCCAGCACTGACCCCAAACTAGGGGAAAGACGAGGGTGTGCAAAGAAAGCCCAGCATCAGCTAAGCTGCAGCACTAAGTAGAATAGAAGGGGACTAACGGAAATTCTACTTATTGAGAGCTAGATAACAGAGAGCAGGAGGTTACTTACTAATCAGTTACATCTGTTCTGGTCTATGTACTACAATAGAAAAGGTGAAGGGATCTATAAGAGAAACAAATGACATGCTAGAGTGGTGCCGCTATGTCGCACTGACGAGAAGGAGGAGGAAGAAGAGCTCAAGAGACAGAATAGAAAGAAGACCAGCTACACACGCAGACGGGACATCTCCACTAAACCCCCACGTCATCTATCACAAGGGCGAATTAGTAAATAATGATGGCTTCAGTTTCAGGTTACCCACCACAAGGCTAAGACATTGCAGGCTAAAGGGGAATCAAACGCAGAACCCAGTCCACAGCAACCCCTACGTCCAAGTCTCAGATGTCAGGTGCGTTCCCTCTCTCTCACTCTCTTACTTGCTTACTCTCTCACTGTTGCTCTTTCTCCCTTCATCTCTCTAAATGTCTCTGGATGTCTCTCTCCGAGTGCTGCTCTGGCCACGCATATTGAGCACTACATGATCTTGCGCACTTGTGCTTGACCAACATCATCACTATCATCAACGGCGACGATGACGACAACAACAAAAACACGTTGGCCCTGACGGCGTCACACACCGATCGTCATAATGGCTCCGAATAAAGACATGTGGCGGCTCCGCGCCCGGCAGTTGCGCCGCTTCTATGACCAAAAGCCTGAACACGAATTCAGGCGTCTTATTACTGGAAGCCACTTGCGCCGTGCCAAGTTGCTCTCACCCTGCTCGGAAAAGGTGACAGACGACTAAGAGGGCTGTCCGCCAAAGTAGGCACCGACGGAGAGGTCGCTGAGATCGCTGCTGAGCAAAACAAAGTGGCTTAAATTCCCCGGCCTGACCCTATAAGTTTGTTTGGATTGATCTTTATTGCCGCCCTCGCCCTCATCGTAATGCCCATCTCTTTCTCAGCCCCCAAGTTCCCCGTCAATGTACCCTCTTGCTCTTTGGATGTGCCGGCGTAAAACAATTTCATCATCATCATCATCATCATGTACCCCCCGCTTGAACAATTTTCTGCTCAAGTTTAGCTGATGACGCGTGTATGTTGCTTCTTAGGCTAAGATTCCCTCCCGGCTGACGAGGAAGTTGACGAATCCGCTGCTGCTAACAATACTGCCCCTGCTGTTGCTACTGGTAATACTGACGCCCTAGATGAGCATTCCAAGCGAAACGAGAAGCGGTATGGAACGACCGATGGCCAGCGGCACATGTGCGGCGTGGAAACGGGCAAAAAGAAGAATGAACTAAACAGTGGTGGCATCAGCACTGTTGAGAGAGCAAATGTTGCTTCTGCTACTGCCAAAGCCTTCAACACAACCGTTCCTGGACGTAGTCGGGATTTTCATGATGGGAACCGAGGCAACGACAATGTTTTCGATGAGCGGGCTAGAGCCACTACTCAGGCTGGGTTCACTTATCCCGGCTTCACCTTTCCCGGCTTCACTCGTCCCAGATTCACTCAGCCTGGCCTTACTTATCCCAGACCCTTCACTGATACAACCAGAACCACCACCTAGCCTGGAATCTTCTCTGGGATGACGACGAACGCTGGGCCCTACATCCATGCTGACCACACCACTGGCTTTAATCAACGCCACGCCCCTCAACAGACTGATGCTTTCACCAGCGCAGGACAGTCGCAGCAGCATGGGTCTCGCCCGCAGGTACAAGGAACTTGGCATCGGCGTGGCGACGCTTGGTTCGCAAGAACCAGAACGAACAACGTCCAGTATCCAGCACTAGACTGGCTTTCAGGTCACACCCAATCACAGCCCTGGTTGGATGGATCGGGATATGAAAAGCAATTCACACAGGAAGGACGGCCAGGACATGGGGAGCTGGTTCCAAACGCCGAGAACCATCTGGATGGAAAGCGGAACGTCAGGTCGACATCCATTGCATCGCTACTTTCTCAAGGCAATAACACTGATGTTGCCCAGTTAGGAAAGACGAAGACCGCATGTAATGCAGGGGATCAGGACGCATTCACTATAGGGGAGATGAAGCAATGCTTGGAGTACATAAAGAAAGAGAAGCAGAAGAAGCAGAGCAAGAAAAAGAGGCAGCAGGCCTGAGCCGTCCGTCGTCCATAGGAATGAAGGGTGTTATTTCGTTCACAAGACATGTTTATCTTGCGGTGTTGTGTGTATGAAGTTGACGGACGTCCAAGCCCCCTGTTTGACTCGAAGATGACGCCAGGCCTGATTCTTGATACCTGCAACATGCTGTGATGTGATCTTGTTCTGATTTTCTTTGCTTGCTACTCAGAACATCGATAGGCGGTAAGATTGAAAGTTTCAAGGCAGATAGGCACGATCCAGAGAGTATTGGTCTTTGCTGTTAGCCCATTCTCACTCTACGTTCACTTCCACTCCTAGATACAGCACCTTCAACAAACCCAGCGCGCATCACCAAAGCCTCTTGGCGTCATCAACGAATCCCGTCCATGTCGCCGATGCGCGTCACCATGATCTCCACGTCCAGCTCTCCGGCATCCATGGCCTGATCAACAACGAAACGCTCCTCGTTACCCACGAGGAAATGCAGCCAGAGCCCGCCAACGAGCGCTCGGGGAACCTCGTCATGGTACACCCCCACAGCAGCAGCAGGACCGTCTCCGGCCGAACCTAGGAGAGCATGGCGCCGGGCCGCGTTGAGATTCTTTTCGAGGCCGACGAGCTCGCGCACCAGCCGCCAGCGGCGACGTCGCGCCCCATTTAGCTCCATCTCTATGCGGCCGCTATCCTCCTGCCCACGCTGCCTGTAGCGCAAGCCGTCCATGTAGGCGGTTGACCTGAAAAGGAAATGGGCCCCAACGATCAGGTCGTTCTCGATCTGCTGGATCACTCGGTGCCGCCGTGGATGCTGAGACCGGGACCGAGACTGATCCGTAGAACGATGACGACGACGGCCGCCTGCTGCTACGGAGACGGAGTCGTCAGGGCCGACAATGACGGAGGGTTCGACGATGGCAGACTGCGGCGGAGTCTTTGTACGCCGGACGGCATTGCCGTCATAATCATTGTCGCCGCCGTTTTCTTGATGAACCCCTCCTCCTTCCTGTCCGTTCTTCTCTTGCTGTGGCTGTCGAACACCATCTCCTTGCCGGTCCTTCTCCTGATCCTGCTCCAGGTCGTTGAGCAAGGCCTGACCGACGACTTTGCTGATCTTTGACGCGTTACCCGACCAGTCTTCATGTAGGAAACCGTTGACCCAGGCAACCCATTCGAGGGAATCGACGTCAAAGGCGCCCGCTTGGACGACGGCTCTGAAGGGCGTTTGTAAGTCGCGATAGGGCAACCTGGTCAAATTCGGCGCCCCAGGATGAACCGTCGGGACGCACAAGCCTCATATTCTTCTTGATGCCGTCAATATGCTTCCACCAGCACTCGCTTGCTGTAAGCCGGTAATGGATGACGTGCTGATACATGGCCTTGTTGCACGATGCGCCAAAGACCATCCGTGAGTCTGGTGACTTGAGGAGATATGACACAGCCTGGTCGCAGATGCGACCCTCGTTGTTGGAGGGACACAGGGGGGCGGGCGAGCAAGGTCGAGCAGAGCGAACCGAAATGCAAATGAGCAAACAAGAAGATTAGAGCGTACTAAAATGATCTGCAAGAATTAGACAGTGAGATATAGGGAGCAAGATTGCCGCGGAAAGATGGCCCAGACAAGACGGATGAGACGGACAAGATGAAATTAAATGGCCACAGCAAGATGGCCGTCCGTGATGTCTTACGTATTAGGAGTGTTATTATGTGGGAGCAGCACTGGGGTGTCCTCCTCCCCTTGTCTGGAGTCTGGAATCTGAAATCCGACCTATCCGTTTTGTCAGGCAACCCGACAGGATGAGATTCTGGGTGATGGGAAGCTTGTCTTACCCAGACAGACTGGCGGCGGGTGTCCCTGTCATTGGAGTCTCGACAAGTTCAAACAAACACGCAAAGAACACATGCATACACCACTGCCTTCTTGCTTTCCTTCCTCTATCTTTTTCTCTCACTCTTTCTCTCATTCTCCCACTCACTCTCCCACTCACTCTCCCACTCTCCCACTCACATCTCTCTCCATATGTATTTATGTGCCTTCCATTCTACTTTTCCATCTCTATCTCTCTTCCTCTTTCCAATTGCCATCTGTTTGTCGTACTCACTCACTTCACACTCCTATTTTCACTCTCACTTCCATCCATCCATCTTCACTTCCATCCTTTCAACCTTTTACCCCTACACCCGCTATTAGGACGTTAGTTAGGCTTCCATCACATGGAAAACATTCAGGGCGTGCCTGGCGGCTTTCCGCCCTCAAGGCCTTCCAGGTTCACAATCAGGGACAGCGAAGCTGCGTATATCCGTGGCCCGCTCGACAAGGCGTCCCATGCCCCAAGCGCGGAGAACACCGAGATCTGTGAGGAGTGGCGGGGTCTCTAACGCCACTGGGAATACTATCGACAGAGCTCCCGGAGCGGTGTTGGCGTTAATGACGCCAACAACAACAACAAGACCGATGGGCAAGGTGGATACAGTAAGTAGTAGAGTAGTCAATCCATTTTTCTTTCCCCCCTCATGAAATAAACGCATTCTGATGAAATCGCCTTGATAAGGAGCTGCAGACATCGCCTCGGTTCTCTCTGCCCGCCGATTCGACTGCTCCATCCTCTATGAAGGCGGCCTCCCGTGTCGACCTCGCCACGATCAGCCCCTCCATGTGCCAACGGATCTCTGCTACTGTCAACGGCAACCCTGAGCACTTTTGCGCCGAGCTCGAGCGCCGCAGGCAACAGTCCCAGCGTGACCAAGAGAAAAACAATGCTTTGGCTATGAACGGCACAGCCCGCAGCCGCCAGCAAGAGAGGGAATCCGACAGACTCGGTGGCAACGGCGGCGGTGGTGGCGGTGATGTCATTGGTGGTGGCATCAAGGGTGGCGGCGGTGGCGGCGGCGGTGGCAATGCTGTGTCCGAGTTTGCTTCGGTGCAGGAAATCGACCGCAAGATGGACATTCTTCTGGGAGCCCAGGAAGACGCTCTGCAAACAGTCCTTCACCACGAGCTGGAGATCAAACGTCTCTACTGGCTTAAGCAGAGGACGACAAGTTAAGGGTCAAGGACCACGGGACGCAAGAATACATACCTACTATATAGAGAGTGGTGAGTTTAGTTGTAGTTCGTTGTTCTTTATCTGTTTGCACATACTGAGAGGGAAATAGATAGAGACAGAGAGAGATAGAAAGGTTCAACGCCAGGATATCCAGAGAGAAAAACACACGTTGTCATGAAGATCGACCATGTATTGTTAATTTGCAGGCATTAGAATGTGTGAGCCACCACAATCACCACCACAAACCTTGGAAACAACCTATCTTGAGACGTCTCTGTCTCTTTGTTGTCCAATATGGCTGTTTGCAATACAAACCTCTTTTAGAATTTCACTTTGCAGACTTGGTGTCTTTATTTACAAACTCTGTATTGGCAACTTGTCTACAGCTAGCTGATTAATATTTGCCCTACTTAAATTATCTAACTACTTAAGTCTAATGTTTATGCAAGGGTACACGTTTCATAAGAACGCTGGAGTAATTGACTTTATATTGTATTGCTAACTACAGTATTATTGGTTTACACCGGCGAGCCCTCAATTTGTCGGCTGCCTGTAAGTCTGTGGTTGTCATCTTGGCCAGCAAGGCCGTGGACGAGTCGGCAGATATTCTCGAGCCATTGAAGAATTTCGTCCTCTAATTCCTCAGGCTTGCTCTACAATGATGAGGGAAAACACCGACAAGAGAAGTCTCTCCCAAAGAAAATACGGTGCTAAAGATGTTAATGGTGATGTTGGGGCAAAGACAACGTCCGTATCATCACCCGAAGAGAAGGCGCTGCTGCACACCAGATCGACGCCAAGCTTGTCCCGCAGGATCGTAAGATTCTTTACAATCTCAGGAAGATCTTCCACATCTTCTACAAGACCTGCAAAGAAGTCTGCGGCGGTGAAGAGCTGTTCGCCACATGTCCGCCTGCTGGGAACTAAACACAATACAGGGCCAGCAGGGGGGTAGCTGTTCATAAGGACAAGACATTTACAGTAAGTAAGTGCATGTATGCAGCGTAAGGAGGTGAGAGGCTGGTTTTTGAGGGCAACATGATGTGTTTAGGACAGCAGTTCTAGATGCACTAAAGATACAGCAGCACCCACTCAAACTTACACTTACGTTTACATTCACACTCACACTTGCATAGGAAAGTAAGAACTGTCATGCAGTGTCAAGAAACCTAACATTCTATTACTATAACAAGCTTAGCAATGCAACTAACTTAATGTAACTTCTCTGTAGATAGAACTCAGCTCACTTTCCTCGTCGCAGTTGCATTAACATTAGATTACATTACATTACATCTATCATCAACTCTTACTTATCCGAACCATCCTCATCTTATAGCAATGCACTACATATTAACACTGTAGCTACGTACGTCTAGCTATATCTAATGCGTCCCCCTCCCTCCCTAAACTCACTAGTGTTAACAACTACTTAAACTTAATCCTAAACCCCTTAAAACTTAGCCTCAACCCTGAACTCCTGGATTTTAAGCTCCTCAACCTTAAGCCTTAACCTTAAACTACTTAACATTAAACTCCTTAACTGCAATCTTAACCCTGACATCAATACTAATCTGCTCCTAGTCACGAGTATGGTTGCAAACTTGATATTGATTCTGATAATTGGAGCTGCTAGTATCTCCACCAAACTATCTGCATGTAGACTCTTCTGCTGCCCTCTTGTTCTCGACAACAACAATAATTAGTTTTTTGTAATTCTGATCAATCTCTTCGCTTTAAGTACAACTGCCTGCTTATAAGCGAAGACGATACTGGACGGCATATAGGCGGTAGCAGGAGACTTATGATCTCCTACTTGCACTAAATGCTCCTACTACAAGTAGCAGTAAGTCTAGAAAACAGCTTCCTAAGCGCATAGTGCGCCCCTTACTGCGAATCTTCGAGCCCTTTACTGCTGTGGACCGTGAGGAGGCGCAGTATACACTATAGAAACGAGGCTTTCACGCATGACGTGGAGTGGTTGCTCTGCGGATGTGAAAGGGTCTGCAAGAAGCCCTTACCTGAGAGGGCGTGTTGGCTTAGGGGGAATAATGGACACGGAGGGCACTTTGGAGGCTCTTGGAAATAGAAACCATCGGACGGCTCGGCCGGACGCTTGATGGCAATGAGTATTCTGCTGCGAACTTCGCTCGTCCGAGTCTGGCGGTAGAGATCAACCAACGCACTTCTTATCTTCAACACAACACACACTTAATACACGCACAATGGAGTGGTTAAAAGTACCATAGTCAATACAATAAGAATGGACTTCCTGAGACCTCTTTTACAGCCGCGGTGCAATTGATACATTAACGCCTTTTGTTGCAGGGAAGACACCGCCCTTAGAATACGTACAAGCGTCATGGCGGCCTTGCTGCTAGTGCTTAGCCTAGACCGTCGATGTTTATTGCTTTATTATCATTGGTAATTCACAGGTTGGTAATGTATATTTGCGTACTGTAGCTTGGAGTGGCTTGAACAGCAATGACTACTCTTGTAACTCCTGTAGACTTAGCTAATAAGAAGCAAGCAAAATAGAAGATGTGGTACCTAAAGAAAGCCTCTGAAGAGCGCAAAAAAACTTGTGTTGAAAAGCTACAAACCTTCCAGCCGTGAGTAGGCGACTCTAGAGCCCTGGCTCCTGAACGACAGGTTAGGCCCTTGCAAGTTGGACTCCCTAAGACAGGTGTTCTTAAAGGCATGTTTTCAAATGGACTTTGGTGTATTTGTATAATATCACCGAGACGTTGTCTTCTGTAGAGCTTGCGGTGAACCAAAAGGAGTCGTCAAGCTTGCTTGGGGCGATTGGTCGCGCGTGCTCCCCCGGCCACCATGATTGCATGTCATGGCTTTGTTTCTGAGCAGAACATACGCCGTCATGTGCACTAACCAGTTCATCTTCATCTCTCTGGGAAGAAGATGTCAGCGAGGTTCCCACAACGTGAAGGAAGTTGAAGGTAGATTGCCTCTTGTAAGATAGACAATCTAGCTTTTGAAAACATAAGCGGTATAGCGCACGTTGTGAGTGCGCGCCAGGTAATAGAAAAAACCTTTGCTGGTCACGTTCATTCCTCTCGCCTATTTGCTTTTGAAGCCCGTCGTCATCGCCCTGTCCCAGAAACATGCATCGCTCCTACATGCGCCGCCATCTCATCTGGCCTGTAGACTTACGATTGTATACGTAGCCTTTGAAGACAGCCTTGTCGTCCAGATTTGTCTGCGTCACGGCCAATTCAACGCTCACTGACAGCTGTCTTGCTGTCCTGCAGTGTGGGGTCGATCCAATTGTCCGCGTAGTGGAAAAGACTTGACGATTAGCTTCCCATTTGATAGTAGTATACTTTTGTGTCCAGGCCCAGCAGTTCCGCGAAATAAGGGACGCCGTTAATGCCCGTCTCCAAGCTTAAGAAAAATCAGCGGACGAACGAACAACTGTGCACAGTGGACATGAATGGCCTTGCTTGATATGCGTTGTATCGAGGCCACAGCCTATTTACACATCGATGAGAAATGTTTAAAGAGATCTTTCTCGGTTAAAGATTCGTAATTGCGGAGGGTTTATATAACTACAAACAGCAATTTAAGTGAGTATCTCCTCCTTAAACCCTGTCTTTTTTGGCAGCTGACTTGCTGTTTAATGCAATCTAGTGTTATGTAAAGCTGAATTAACTAAGCTTAGGCGAAGTATGTTGTTACTTAGGGAATTTGTATTGCACACTAATATCTGCTGTCGACTGTGTAAGTTACTTAGTATATAGTGAATTGTCTCTATTTTGAATTCCTGTAACTGTATGTGGTTGCTGTAACTAGACAAAACCCTAAGTTAGAGCCGCTCTACTACATTATCTAGAGACGCCTCTTCCTAACAGAGTCCAGGACTTCTGTAATCCACCTGGATACATATTACGACCCGAATTCGGATTTCTGACCGTAATTATACGCAACAACAACCACCGCCAGACGTGGGCTTTGAATGGCGCCACTATCGTGGAGCAGCAACGCCTGTCGCCAAGGCCAAGGCGCGCCATGTACGCTAGATATTTGGAAATGGCGTGGGCGGGTTATGTCTTCCTTGTGGGCCGCAATCTCCAAGGGACGTTGTCGAAGCGGATCTCGAGAAGGGCAGCCAAGTCGCGTGATGAAGACATCTGCTGCCGGAGACGAAGATCAGGACATTGAGAGGGGCTCTATTTCGTGGAACGGAGGCTAAATCCTCGCCGGCGCCATTTTGGTCTCGCCACAGCTGTGTCAGTTGTCCTTACTTCTGTGTTGTACACCCGGGTTGAAGCTACAGCTTGAATAGTATCAAGTGTTAGGGTTGAGATTTGGCGGATGTGTTATATGTACCGATGTCATCGCCCCTTTGCTCACGTACGGGCTTCTCTGACTGCGAGTGTACCACGCATATGAAGATTGGCTCTGGTAAGGTCGAATTACGCTTCATTTGTGCTATTATCTCTTCTTACTTTTATTCTACTTCTTTCTTTTTATCTGACTTAGTATCTGTCGAAAGGACGAGGCTGGCTATTATTGTATATTCTCTGCGCTTGGTGAGGTCCTGAGCACGAGGATAAAGCCAGGCCAAATTCAAGTGAGCCTGTACCTGATCGCGGAGACTATGGACCCGGTAGCGGTTGATCCGGGCTACGCCGCCATGGACAGGCTGGATAATAGCCTTCTTAAAGAGGAATCTATTAGTTAAGGTTTAGAGAATTCACCCTATTATTTCTAGGCGTATTTGATAGGGCATCTACTAAGATCAGGGGCGCGTCTTTGCCAGAGGAGATGGGCAGTGTTGGCGTCTTGCTAGCAATGCCGCAACAAAGATCCAGGGGCCGCCATTGGATGTCTAGTGACGATGAAGGCAGCTGGGGCCGCTTCCAAGGGCAACGGCGCCTCATGTACCCTTCGATAGTCCTTGTTGGGAGCATCGTCTTCGCTCTATTATGGGCCGTTTTTGGCCAAACGAGACTGATGAGAAATTGCGCTTCCGGGCGTGCAGGTAGAACCAGGGGTTCCCGGGCCGGCGGAACGTCCACGGGCGGCACTTTTCCGGGAGGTCGTCCGTCAGGCGACCGGTGACGACAGCGGCGCTGGTGCGGGAGAAGACGAGGCCCTCGACGGAGTCAACCGAGTAAACGCTCGCCCCCAGGGATTGTAAACCGTTTGAATCACGCCCGCGACAGTTCGAGGAGACCCCGCAGTGGTTTATTGATCGGTACAAAGCCATGGAGGACCCAACGGAGAAAGAGGTAGAAGCGTACGCGCAAGAAGTCGCCAAAGCTAGGTTGCTATTGAGGGAGCTTGAGTAGAGACGAAGAGCGCTCAAGTGGAAGGAGAGAGAGAGAGAGAGATATAGAATAAACAATATCATCTGCATTGTTCACGGCTAACAACTTTTCGCTGAACTGAACCAAGCCATATACATACAACATTCCTTTAGTAGTGTGCGCGAGTAGTTGCTTTAGCTAGTAGACGAAGCAGCTGCCGAGGTCACATTTAATCAACAATAGAAAACTTGGCTTTACTGAACACGAAAGAGAATCATTAGACTTTCTCATCCCACCACTTGGGAATGAAGTAGCAAAGTCAGGAAGCATTTACACAGATCTTAATGTGCATAACTGTAACAGGCTTAAAACCTATCGTCTTTTAGTTCATAGGCATTTATATTGTGTAGCTCGCGTAATGTCGGATTTAGTTACCTCATCGACCAGCGACGGCAGGTGTAGGGTGAAGTAGTGCAAGGCTGGATGCATCTTAAAGCCAAGGAGGCAAGGGGCGAGCCAGCCAGGCTCTAGGAGTAGGAATAATAAACTCCCTCTAACGCGGGGCAGTTCAACATATTCCGCATTCTACTTCACATTAATACAGAGCTCGGTACATATCGAGGAGGACGCCCGGGCCTCAGAGCGGCCGTGTCCAGTTTACCAAGGTGCGTAGAAATGAACACCCAGACATCACAAGGGTGTTGCTGCCTCTTGGCGGGGATCGCGATCATGCCAAGAAGCACCCTCGAAACAAATAACCGCCGTCGTATGAAGAGACCTTCTTGGACGCCTCCTTGGCCAGTGTCGACATACGTCGCGCTGCTCTGTTCGTCGGTCCTGATGGTCTGGTATTTGCGAATGCTAAGGTGCTAAGTACATAAGTACATCTCTTACTAAAACAAAGAAAAATGCACTCCGAAAGTAAAACAAAAAAGAAGAAGAAAAGAGGACAGATGGTGCTTGGAAGCTTTCGCCCGGGCCTCCAAAGCGGAAACTATGCCAGGTCAATACCTCTTCAGGCCAAGATAAGTACGCTGGCGCTGTCGCTCATCCTCCTGGCCTGCCGAGATCTGCTGGTGGGCGACTACGACATGGTGGTCGCGGCCAATTCCAGGAGACGCAGCAGACTTTGAAGACGGCAAATCTTCTAATGGACTGCACTTCCTAGCTTATATGGGGACTATGTTCCTGTGCCTTTGCAAACTGGCACTAATTGCGGCGCTGGTAACATTGCTGACGGTCTTGGTGATGCTCCTGACGGTGTTTCTGAGGGCCGAGGTGACGAAATTGGACGCCCGATCCTCCTTTTACAACGGCGCCGTCCAGGCCGGGTACAACAGCGACAGCGTCCTCGCCGACGCCTACTTCAAGGGCATCCGCGGCGCCATCAACTGTGACGACGGTCTCTTGGCCATGCTAAAAAACGGAGCACTCAACTGAACAGAAACAGCTACGAATGTGCTAGAAACTGCTTACAAACTCTTAGAGCTTGGTTAAGATCGTGTTCTTGCTCAGCAACCTATTTTAGGGCCAATCACGAATTCGGAACATGAGGCACTTGATGTACCTAATGGACGAATTCATACAATCACTAAGGGCTCTCCTGTAATTAGAATGTTAATTCCTTACTTAAGCAACCTACCTATAACTAAAAATATAGCCCTAGTAATCTGCAGGTGTATTGTATAAGAAGAGAGGTTGCATATAAGTAGCTATAAGGCTAGCTTTTAGTAATATTACTACTATTGCCTTACCTACATTTTGCAATATATCAGCCTATTAAGTCAGACTACCCACTTTTCGGCACCCCCCCCATTTCGGCACCCCAAAAATGCCTCAAATGCCTCATCACCAGAACATACCCCTCAACTTTCAACATCAACAACATTTTCTATACTTATGCGAATAACCTCATTTTTTCCTCAGAGCTTCTTTTCGACCTTATGGGCCAGTATACCGAAGATGAAGTCAATCAGGCCCTTGACGCAATAACCAACGGCATGCCCATTAAGAGGGCTGGTCAGGTGTATGGCATCCCAAGATCAACACTTCAGTATCGGATTAAGGGCACTCAACCAAGGTCAATTGCCTTTTCTGACCTGCAGAGACTTTCTGTTAGTCAGGAGGCTAAACTGGCTGAATGGGTTCGCATTCAGCATGCCCTTGGTGTTGCCCCAACCCATCTGCAAGTGAGGCTATTCGCAGAAAGGATCCTCCATGCCATGGGGGATACAGAGCCTATAGGAAAAGGCTGGATCCAAGCCTTCTTGAAGAGGAATCCATCAGTCAAGGTCCAGAGAAGTCGCCCTATCGATTCTAGGCGTGTTAATGGGGCATCTACTGAGGTCATCAGGGACTGGTTCAAACTACTCGCCATACCAGAGATCACCAGCATCAAACCAGCTAATAGATACAACATGGATGAGACTGGTATCCTTGAGGGCCAGGGATCTAATGGGCTGGTGCTGGGCATGTCTGAGACGAAGTCTGTACGTAAGAAACAGCCTGGATCAAGGGCATGGGTATCCATCATCGAATGCATCTCTGCCCTGGGCCATGTTCTGAATCCCCTCGTTATCTATAAGGGCAAGGCAGTCCAGCAGCAGTGGTTTCCTCTAGACCTTGGCCCTTATGAAGGATGGCAATTCACTGCAACGGAGAATGGATGGACTTCAGATGCCACTGCAGTTGAATGGCTGCAGAAGGTCTTCATCCCTCAGACTCTTCCTCAGGGCAAGGAGGTCAGGCTGCTGATCATGGATGGACATGGGAGTCATACAACGACTGACTTTATGTGGTTATGCTATATAAACAACATCCATCTATTGTTCTTACCGCCACATACCTCCCATGTCCTCCAGCCACTTGATCAGTCAGTCTTCAGCCCTGTCAAGGCAGCCTATAGGAAGGAGCTTGGATACCTTGGTCAGTGGAATGATTCAACTGTTGTAGGCAAGAGGAACTTTATAGGCTGTTATCAGAAGGCTCGTACTGCAGGTATGACGATGCAGAACATTAGAAGTGGTTGGAAATGGACAGGGTTGTGGCCTGTCTCTATGGCGAAGCCTCTGATGAGCTCCCTACTGCTCCCATCAACACCAGCAGCATCAGGATCATCTGATCAGGTCAGCAAAGGGCAGTCTGGAGGCAAGGAAGCTGAAGGATGGGTATCTGCGTCATCTGCAGTGGCATGGTCGACGCCAAGGAAGATGAAGGATCTAGCTGGGCAGTTGAAGCTATTCACAGAGCTGGAGAATGATGCCTTTACTCAACGCCTTCTATTCAGGAAGGTAAAAAAAGGCTTCAGCGAGCAGGCATATGAGCTGGCAAATACCCAGCAGAAACTGGAGCTTCTGCAGGCCCAAGTCACCAATACTGCAGTAAGGAAAAGAAGGGCAGTCCAGCTGGATCCTAACACTAAGTTCGCCAACATCAAAGACATCCAGCAGGCGCAACTTAAGGCTGGGGAAAAAGAGGATGATGCAGCCGAATCCAGCGACTCTGAATACCCTAGTGAAGCTGAAAGCTGTATTGTTGTTGCATCTAGAAGAAGTCAATGATTAATTGAAGTCGACGAGTATGATGGGAATAGCTTCATTTTTGGGGTGCCGAAATGGGGGGGGTGCCGAAAAGTGGGTAGTCTGACTTACTCTAGTGCACTTAACCTCTAATGTTATTACCCTCTAGCTATAAATCCTATATTTATTATCTCCTACACATTATATATTATCTACCTATCTTACATCTATTATGTCTTATTTTCCAGCTTAGAATATCTAAAAAGGCTTAAATATCCTATTAGGCACTAACCCTCTTACAGCTATCTAATTTACAATGCACTCGTCCCTCTCTTTGCGTCATTTAACTCGCCATCTTTCAGGTTTACTATCTACATCCATCTCTATTATACTAGTAATCACTCAAACATCACACACCTGCTAATAATAATGCTAAGTCACTGTCCACGGTCTTTTACAGAGTTGCAGACGCTAATCCGGCACATGCTCCGTGCTCCATATAGACAAGACAGTTCCACTCCCTCCTTTTTTTCTCTCCCCCTTACCTGACTCTGTCAACCCATCAGAGCTCTCTTTTCTCTTCCTTCTATTTGTTTCTGTTGCCAGAATACACACAAACACACAAACACACACGCATTCTCTCTATATCCCTTGCTATGTCATCGTCTATCCTAGTATACAGTTCAAACCATTAGAGCAGGACAGATAGCACCATTTTCTCCGCGGTGAAGCCCCTCAATCAAACCGAAATCTATGCCCTGATCAAAGCAGGTCACCTCCTCGGCCAGTAGCGTCGGGGCATCCTGCTCAAGATCGAGGAGCAGGCCTGACTCAACAGCTTCAGCCAGCAGAGCCCCAAGTACTTCTCCATCCCTCAATACTTCGTCACTTTAGATCCTCTCTTCTTTAGCCCCTCGTCGTGCCTCGATACCAAAGAAGACTGGCTCAAGTTTGCCTACCTAAGTGTCTTTGTCTGCAAAACCGTTTAGCAAGAGCACCCTACTGTCCAAGGCTGAGAAGAACTAGTCCACTGTCATCCAGTACGGGCTCCCCGACCTCATAACTGCTCTGGGTACCCCGTCGTCGTCCGTCGTCTTCTCTAGGACCGGCACAGTTCTGCCATCGTCTCTCTTCCCCAGCGTCAGCGGCCCCAGCTTGTCTGAAGGCGACAGCCAGGGTCCGCTGGAGGGAGGGGTATTCCTGTATGACTAGAAGTTTGTTGGACAACACTTTGAGCAGCCAGCAGCAGCAGCAACAGAAGCACCTCCGCTCATCCTCGCTAGCCCAACAGTTGCCTGTCATCCCCGCTCCAACAAGAACCGCTCTCGCGCCCGCCGTCCTCGACTTCCCGGTCCTACAGCCGGCCGCAATGCCACGTCTACAGCAGAAGTCGCCTACAACAGAGGTCCTTGTCCCGAGAAAGATACGTCGCGGCGGGGCCCGGCACAGAAACCATACCGCCACCCAACGCCAACATGGCGTCGACAACAAGAGCCACGGTGAGCAGGTGGCAGGCCTCATGTCGTTGTACGAGGAGGCCCACGTCGAGCTACAGGCCCTAGCGCAATCCCTTTCACGTAGCACTCCGCTAAGTGAACCTTGGACTCGCCACCATCGTAGTCTCGGATGGCCTCGCTTTCGGACCATTATTTGAGAACAACACCATTCAAGTTTTGTAAGCTAGGATTAATACAAAGGAGGAAAATAGAGGCAGAATATGTGTGGAGCCAGACTTATTAGTGAAGCGATACCCAAGAGTGAACGCAATTGCAGCCATAAAGAACGGAATCAGATGTTGCAAACCAGCAGCGCGGAAATAAAATTTTCCAATAACCTACTCTCCAATTTTTTAAGCATCTCCCTACGTATTTTAGCTTCCTCTTCCGCTTCTAATTCTTAGGAAGTCGTCTCCTGTTCGATGCGGATGGGCTGGTGCATTATAGTCTCGCCCGGCCAGGACAAGTGCGCAGTTGGAGGCGCCGTTTCGCCCCGATGCAGTTGAACCTCATATATGTTACCGAGATGAATGATACGGTCCGCACGCTGCGAAAATTTATGCAGAGCATATTTAAGAAGCGGCACCAGCGCATCGAGATATAGCAAGAGTTTTTCTTACTAGTAGCGCAAGTGATAATAACAATGCAGCCTCGCTTGCAGAGTAACCCGTCCCATCGCAGCAACGCAGAGATAACCAGAACTCGGGACTATTGATCTAGCCCTGCAAGGGGGTCTTCCAGTAGTAGTATAGCCTTTTGCGAGTAGACAGCTCGCGCTAAAGCAATTACCTGTTTCTAACTTAAACTTAGGTGAACTCCAGCCGCATTTGCTGCAGTCATGTCCTTTGATGGCAAGGTATTCAATACATCCTCGAGCCCACAGGTATTCAGAACAGTTGTATACTACTTAGCATTAAAGCTGTGAGCTCCAATAATGATCTTACGGATTATTTGGTTGGGGAGCTAGGGTTTCTGCGAGCAGAACGCAAGGCTACCCCCTTTCCACTACTATCTCCTCTGCCTCACATACAGCAGTTTCACCAAGAAGGCCAAGAAGAAACGTCAATTTCCAAGACCTAGCTGGCCCAATAATAGTAAGAAATTAGTTAGGATGGAGTATTAAATTGTTAATACGGACAGTAAACGTCCTATTACCTAGTACTTACTTAAATTTCCTATTCCGCCTGTAAAGTTGTTGATAGTGAGGCGCTTTAGTAGTGGAAAAAGGGCTACGTAGATCCTTTTTTTGCGCGAGAACCTAGGTCTGAGAGGAAGTCTTCAATCCAACTAAGACAAATAAAGGAGAAGGCAAGATACAGAGTAAGCTAATAGAGATAAATAATAGGCTCTAATAAGAGGGAGAGAAGCCTAAGAGTTTTAAAAATGCGCGAAAGATTAGCTAAGAAAGCCTTGTCGGATACATGCATTACTGTGAAAGTAATAGCTGGGGTCAATATTGTAGGTACGAATGATATAGTAGAGGGTTAGCTATAATATAAGGTAGTGTACAGGTAAAGGAGTATTGCTCACAAACAATAACTGCGGCAATCGTCGTAATGTTTCAATACGACTAGCTCATTGTCACCCCATTCTTGTACGCGCGCCGCAAAAACCTCCAAGCAGCCGGTCATGCATAGCGCCCCGAGGTTCTGTAGTACGCCTGCAATTGCATCAAGTTGAGACTCTAGGGCTGCCATGTACAGCGCCTGCCGCGTTCGTGACAACGTTGAGATGCTAAAGAAGCTGTACTGGCTACTGCGGCTACCACTGATGGGACTACAAATAAAACTCCTAGGTTGCAATACAGCAGCTATAGAGCAATAGCAGCCTGCAAAGCGTTAGCCCAAAGCTTGTAGTACGATTCTAGTCCAGCAATAGCCTTCTTGACGTTACTACTTACGAGTGTAATTATCCGCCCCTTGATGGTGGCGTCTCACTATGCTACTTAAGTGGAATCTTCTCACCTACTTGCTCACCTTATCACTGCTGCTTTTAGCGAGGTTGAAATATGAGGAAGGGTGAGCTGGGGGTGAGGAGAACTTAGTATTAGTAGCTTATATTGAGGAAGTTTCGAGCCCACTCAGTAGGGGTTTTCACAGGAGGGAAAAAGCAGTAAAAGTACCTCAGTAGTCTAGTAGCTTTACAGTACACATACCTAAGGGTCTAGAGTAACTACCTATGCTAACCTCAACTTACTATACTATTATAACTATTAGCCTTATTAACTATTACAACCTATTATGTATAGATAATAGTTAACTAACCTACTTAAGTATTAGGTAGCTAGAATAGAATATATATACTATAGGATTATAAGAATAATAGGGATTTACTTATATTAGACGAACTATAGTATAAGTTATATAGTAATAAGATAAAGATTTAATATTATAGTCGGCTTTTTATAGTAGTATCTATTAGTAGAAGCTAAAGTAATAAAGCTAGGGAATAGTACTATAAGCTCTACTAAAAGAATTAAGTTCTTAGAGAATATAGTAATTAATTATATACTTAATAAAGAGCTTATAATATATATTACTAGTAAAAGGTACTAAGAGTATATATAGGGATAATTATAAAGTTAATTACTAAAGCGCTATGTAGTTAGAGCCTACTTGCAGCTACAACTAGGTCCTCTAGATGCAGGATTAATGCTGAGAATAATAATATGCCTAAAGTGACCTCTGCGAATGCGAGCGGGCGTGATTTGATCATTTTGGTGCTATTCTTAAAAATTCCGTTCTAAAATTTCGTTCTCGCTTTTGTTGATGTTTTTTTTCCGGCTTCCGAGGTGAGTGTTATAGTCGAGGACTGCTCGGGCAACGTCATGTGAACAGAGATCCACTGTCAACGTGACTAGAATATTTGGGTGCTGAAATAAACAGGGCCCCTTGCGGATCGAACAAATGAAAGCCTGGAGGAGGTGTGTAACGCCGCGTGTAAATGAAACTGTCGCGGCCACCGTCGGGCGCGCGCAATTAACCCTCGTCCGGCCCGGGTTTAATTCAAATGGCCGATCTGATTAGTCGGAAAAGTGATTACTGCCCAGATAGACTTCTTACACTGCCCCCATCGCAAAAACTCAAAATGAGTTGCATGACTAGGAGGTCTGTTCCGGGGCGTTAGGAGGTTGAATGCACTCAATCAGGCACCCGCGAGTTTTATCTACTTAAATCGTTGTTACCAACTCTAGTGTCAATACTTTCACTTCGTCCCATCTCCATCTCAACTCCCTCTTAAGAGCTTAAAGCAATTATCAGCTGTCGCCCTAAAGTCAGTGAGTTCTACTGCTAACTGTTCACTTCGTCATACTTCAAAAAGATTAACTTCGTCTGTTCTCTAGGCAGCATCCTGCACGCTCCTTTTACGACTTCATCGCGCGGGATCTTTATCATAGCCACAATGAAGATTGCAACGTTTGTTGTTGCTATACTGGCCCCCTTGGTCACAGCCCAATGCTTCAACTGCGACTATAAGGACTATAACACAGAGCGTTGCCCGAAGTCGCTCTGCGCCGGCTTTTCAGCTCTCGACACTGGAGGACAGAGATGCTTCTTCTGTAAGAGCTGTCCAGCTGGGGCGACATCTCAATTTGATTGTTCTTAAGGGGGTTACATCATGTTATTAGTAACAGAGGAAGAGATATGTTACAACCCGTATGCAAGGGTAACAATTGACCGACCCACTCGGGCATCAGGCGGCTGTAACAGGACATTTGTACTATAGGATCACGGGGATGACAGCGACTCACTCGGGAACGGAAGAACTATAGTACAAGTCACATAACCATTAGATAAGAATTTGGTTGATTAAACCGTGGCCTCGCAACGTTGTTTTTGAAAAGCAGCTGATTGTCAGCAGGGGCGTTGAGGCATTCGTCTTCATCAGGCTTTCATATCCATCAGGCTGCACCAGGACCCTTTCATGCCCAAGATAGGCCATCTTGGCCCGAAAATCACAACCCAATTAGACGACCACTCTGTAAGCTATCACTAAATAGGATCCAACTGTTACACTGCATCGATAAAGGTTCCATACGTGACTGAGACCATGTGAGGGTGGATAATATATTTAACGTGTCCGTAAACACGCGCCCCCGCTCGCAGCCCAGCTCGAACCCTCCCCTCTTTCATCCTGATATCCCATCAATACAGATGTCAAAGCAAATCAAGTAAGCTTTTGATATTTCATCTCCAGTGACACCGCTCTGGGCTAATCATTCAATTTTCTACGGACGGAAGCATATCACATCCATCTCAACAGCTCACCTGCTGTTCATAGAATGGCTCCCGAGCAACCCGTCCGAAACAATTGATAAGCCCCTCGACGACACGAGACAACAAACAACAATGCCGCACCATTACGAAGCCTTAAAGGAGTCTTGATATCAGTGCACATACTGCAACACAGGAAGCACAAGACCACAGCATCCACCACTAATCATGCATTGCAGTTGCGAACTATGGCCAGGAGTTGAGGGAATCTTCAGAAAAAGCCTGCACGGCTTGGAAATGCTGGACGGACCCAAACGAAAAAGAAGACCTGAGGGCCCGTCCAAACTGGTAAAAGTCCGGGACGGATTGATTCATAGGATGAGAAACGTGCGCTATAGAATTGTGTCATATGTTTGGCGCGAGTGGGGGTTCCCCTAGGATGTTATGGACGAAGTTGCTGGCATTCTCTAAGAAGCTGGAATACACTGGGTATGGATCGACTAGTTGTGTATTGACTAGAACAGAGCTGAGGAAAAGGCTGAAGAGATTCCCTGGATGGGACGCTATTACATAGATACAGAGTTTGTGATATGCTTGGTCAAAGGCGTTAGGTTGCCGCGATATCAGTCCGAATCGCATATGGATTTTATTACGAGGAGGAGGTTAAGCGCCTAGTCTAGGCCGGGAGGGATATCGATCATTCCAAGTGGAATAGTTGAGTTTGGATATACCAGGAGGCTGTTCTTAATACGAACACCATCTTGAAGTGCGATAATGGGTGCATTTCAACGGCGGAATGCTCCCTACTCTTCCTGCTGGGCAGAAATTGGGTGGAGAGAGCTATGACTTAAAATGTCAGCCTCAGCCGGGGGATATTCACCTTCAGATAGATCAGGGTGGGCCTGTGAGGTGGGCCAGCTCCAAGAAAATGCGCATAGCTTAGTGGGGAGCAGAGACCTGGGTTGGCTTCTACTACATGTTTTGAACATTAATAGGTATAGGGAGTATTGCCATAAGGAGAACTATGTTTATACCTACCTAGGTCTGTTGTGGACAGACAACTAACTTAGAATTAAGTATGGATTAGGCCTTGCAGAGGCCGCCAGAAGAGCTAACATAATTAGCAACCCCATGGTGTTACTGCCGGACTCTCGCGTGGCATGAGGTGACGGTAACAGCTGGCTGCCTAGAACAAGGTCTAACACAGAAAATTAGCTACTAGTGGGCTTGAATCTTATCAAACCAGCTATAGAAACTGCACAGATCGACCAGATAGACAAGTGCACTGTAGGGGGCTAGTTTAGGCAGGTGAAGTGGGAGAAAGAAGAGGGGTTTATTGTCTAATGCTAGTTGAGTTTTGAAAATGAACCTATGGAGGAATTACCTGTAATAAAGTTAATAGGAAGCATCTAAGTGTCCTCTCACTATAAAGATATTAAAGACATATAAGATAACTGTGTAGTTATGCTTTACACGTCTGAGGATAGTTATAAGTCCCTCCTGATTGTTGGGGAGAGAACTGGAAGAAGCTCTTTTTATAGAAAGGGCGCTCTTCTAATCAGGGGATAATTCAGAAGAAGACGCATCATGTTAAAATGGGCTAAGCAGTAATATCTGAGGGTAAGGTGGATGGATGGATGGATGGAGGGAGGGAGCGGCCTAAAACATACTGATGCAAGCCACCAATCTAACACTGCCCAACTGTTATCTATAAACATCTTCCTAGTGACAGACACTAATACGCTGTAGCCTGTTAGTTGAGATCTTGTACTAACTCACCCTGCTCACCTTGCTCCCGCTCCTCATACCACGTTAAGGCGGCGGGTAATCTGGTCACACCTGAGCGACATAGTGGCACTGTCTGCATCGAGGAACAGGGCCTTTTAGGAAATCGCTCCTATAAGCACACCGCACGTCTGGAATATGTGCTTCAATCAACCTAATGCCAGTACCATCCCGTGAAGATAGCGATGCCAGCATAGACGGTAACGTAAGCCGCAATAATAGGACCACTAAGCTCGTCGGGTGCAGCCGGATCCGACAAGTCTTTAGAAAGAAGAGTGGTTAAACTACAACATTAAGAAGCTGAGGTTGGCAAACGACGAAGAAAATTTCTAAGGTACGAGGCAAGACGTGTTCAGCGAAGGAACAGGTAAGTAATGACAAAAGAAGCTTGGGTAGGGAGAATGTCTTGCTGTTGTCGGGACGACGACTTTCAACATGGGCCGACGCAAGAGCATTATTAACTTTGGCCATTACATGTGTCTAGGTCATCCGACTATTTAGATAAAATAAGTTGTTTATTGAAAGGGTATGGCGGTAGTCTTGCCTAAGTAGCGGGGTTAACTACGTGAAGAAATGTTGACTGAAGACGCTGTTGAGGTCCTGCGGCGATTTGTAGTCCTTGTAGTATCCGCCACCCCTTAGAAGGCGTTGCGCTTCAACAAATAGGAGAAATAGTTCGGTCATTAATGTCGCTATTAGGATAGCGGGAAGGGCGACTTGATAATAAGACTGCACTGTTACTCTGACTAAAGAACTCAAGCAGCTGGGATCCCTTAATAGTATACGTTGTTCCACTGATATTACCTATGAGGATGATTTATGCCTAGAGCGCAGCCCATCAACAAGCTTTGATGGCAACTAGAACAAGTGGAGTTTGATATGCGACGTTTTACCTGCTTCTGGCCTTGGTCTCTTTTACGATGCGTCTACACATCTTTTGGGGGGGGAGGGGGGGCACAGTTCGATAAGCAACAAGCGTTACACTTGACACTCTCCCTACATCTATATAACCTTCTCTCCAGCCTTTGTACCTTTTGACTGCCTTCACATTCTAGGCCAAACGAGGAACTTGCCCTAATCCATTGCCGGACTGCTTCTTTTTATTTTCCTTGACATGGTTTGTCCCTGACATCTTGCCCAAGGCACAAACCTATCGCCATCCTTATGCTTCCCCTCCCCTGGACTACGTTGTTGCCTTGTGACGGCGTGGTGATGTGTTAATGATAAACATTGAGCCAATCGTCTACAACCAACCCAAGTCAATGAAGGAGGGGGAGAGGAACGACGCAATCAGGCATGGAAGAACTCCGGGTTCAGAGGCAAGGCACCAAGGTGAGGGAAGAAGGAACAGCGGCAAGGAACAATGGCATATGGTTCCTAAACAAACCATTAGTGTGCGCCCTAATCCCGACTTGTTCGCCCATTTCGACATTCCCTTGCCGACAAGAGAGCCTGCCCCGAAACGCTCTTAGGGTCCCCTGGCACCTAGTAACAGAAGCCATAGCAAGCTGCCAAGTCTCATACCTTTTCTACCTGTTCCGACCTCTCATCGTCCGTCTCGGCCGCCTTGTTTCCCAGAGCCACCAAGGTTTAGAGCCACCTATTATGTACCGCCAAGCGGACATGGTGTACGACCTGGCTTGGAATGACTTGGCAGTCTTCTGGTACGGCTTCTGGTGCTGCCTCGAACTATACTAACAAAAGGGTCTGGTTATGATGGAGACCTGTGGTTACTGATTTTGACTCGCGATGCGACAACAACGCATACCCTTGGATAAGAGCCTTGACGCCGAGGCGCAGATGCGTCCAATCTAGCCTTTGATGTGTGCTTGCCAGGTCGTTTGTGGTGGCCATGAGAGGCGGGCGAACGGGAGGAGATGCAGCCGTCCCGTCTTCAGGGTTCGGGAGGCAAGCGAGGGGAAACTGAGACTAGTTAAGGAGCAGACACACACGGCGCAGGAGGAAAACAGTGAATGGAATAGAGTCGGGTGGCCGGCCCGCAGCGCAGAATTTGTCCGCGTTGGTTGTGCCTGATCTCAGGCACACCGCCTTGGTTACCCGGAACCCTAGGACCTGAAGGATGTTCAAACCATCCATGATATCAGCCGGTCACATGCGTCGGCAGAGTGGAGGTGACTTTCTCAACAGCTTACCAATGGAGCATGGAAAGACGTGGGCACCTGGTATCGATTATTACAGGATAGGCCTTATTGTGCAGGAGGAAGACGCATGTATCTTTCGCAATAACCTCAACAAGCTGCGCTTTCTTATCTGTATTCCTAGGGTGATTGTTCACAGTGTAGTTAGTAGTAGTCTTATTGTCATTATCGACCTCATTGGTTTGTCATTGTGTCGTTATGCACAGCAGGCTTAGTGCGCAAGTAGACATGAACAGGGCGATAGACGAAATGGTAGATATTCAGTATTTCCAAGAGTTCTATGCGTCAAGAAGGCAGAAAAAAGTGGTTAAAGATCCTGCGACTGGACTCGTGCGACTTAGTGCCGTATACTGAGCCCCCTTGCCCCGTGATGCTGGGGGTCATGGGACATAGGCGTGGCTGCCCACAGATCTGTGTTGGCTGTACTCTGCCCTTCAAAGTTCCTGGGAAAAACACTGGCTCTTCTTCATCATGACCAGGCCTGTGCCAGCAGGTGACCCTTTTGGCGTTTGGTATGGATGTGTCATGGTGCTGAGGTGAAGGGGGACATGGAGCGGGGGAAGCAGACGACAACATGCCGCCGGGCTGTCCGATATCGTATCCGTGTCTGGCCAGGGGCTTTTTAAAAACGTTGCCCACTTCAACAGAGGCGGAGTTGATCAACAGAAAGGGCGGCGATGACCAGCTGCGACCACGACCCAAGGTAGATCTCGATATTGGGTTGGTTGGCTGCACCCCCCTCCCGTTTAACGTGACATTTGCACTCCGTGAAGATGCAGCCCTTGAATGTTGCCACCACCATTAATAGGAGATACCCTGCATTTGATACGTAGCGGGTGTTCTTCTTAAAAGCGCCCAGTCGAACGAATAGTGCCACTGCACCACTATCGAGGTTGGACTTGGGTTCTAGAAAAAGGTGTGGCTGGCGCATGGGCAACCCGGATTTTAGCCACAACGGAACGGAGTCATTGGAACCGCTCTCACCGGTGTTGAATTCTCCGGGGGCTTGATATATTGTGGTTCTTGGCAGAAGCCAGGTTAAGCTTCTCCTGTGAGGCAAATACATCTATGCTGAAATGATGTAGCTCACAATACTTCTGCGTGGTGCTTAATACAACATTGTAACGCCTGAACATCTTTAGTCCTATTAGCCTAATGCTGATTTATGTCTTTTGTAGCTACCTTGGCTGAGGGCTCAATCCTGTCTTTCTACTTCAAACGATAATCAACTATGCGTCTTGCTTTTGCTGTGCTCTAACAACCTGACTGTTTGCTTAGCTCCCCGTAACGGCAGGGCGACTAGAAGGACTATGTCTCTCTCTTTTTCCTAAGCTAACGAACGACCTTGCTTGTTTTACCTACCCCTACAACATCTGAATCGTTTTTGAGCACCCTAGACAATGCCGCATGACTGTGAAGACTTGCCTCCAGGCTCCTCGCCGTTCTGTTGCTGGGTGGCGCGCTGGATTGAGTGGCGCCAAGGTCGCAGGTCCGTCCTTCTTATCCTTATCGGCGTAGATCCGGTTGATTAAATCAGATACAACGAGTGAGCTCCTGGAGCGGTTTCCAATCATGTTCGGCTCTAAGATTCCTTTTCTCTCACTTTTCTAGGCAAAATGTAAGCAATTGCCACGTGTTCTAGCACTGCAAACGGGGAGATTGGACGTGACTGGACGTGACGACAAGCGAGAATGCAGCCGACTGAAGTGCAGCAAACGGAGGTTTGGCAAACAAAGGATTGAAAACCTTTTCACCATGGTATGGTGGCCAGATTAGAAAGTGAACACACCACAGCGTCAATGTTCAACCAAGCGAAATATAATGGCTGTCAGAAACAAGCGTGGAAGTCCGCGAACCAGACTTCCACGATCCGCCTATACACGAGCCAGCCAAATTACCGCTACACTTAAGATTCTCCATCGGCAGGACGGACCGTATGTCCACGAAAGACAGATCTCCTTCAAGACAGGGAGAACGAAGGATTTCTGGGACACGATGCTGCTCGAGCCAGAACACCGCGACCATCTCAGCGCGTTCCTGAAAGCGCCCAAGTCCGGCAAGAAGTGCTGGGTTGGCTTCTTCAGCTGCCCGCAGAGCAACTGGGTTGGGACTGGAAACGCATACAAGAGTGCCGACTGGCACTGCTTCGCGGTGCTGATCATCTCGGACGAGCGCTGCGGCAAACACCTGCTGCTGTACGACAACGATGCCAAGGCGGGCGTGACGACGAGCTCCCGCATCTCGGATGTGATCTGGGGCCTGCAGAAGAATCTCTGGACGTCTGTGCAGAAGATGGGACGCTTCACGCTTTGGTACTCGACGGACCAGAGTAAAGCCGGGACCAACAAGTGTCTACGATATTCCCTTGAACAGGTTCATCGGTGGTCTGAGCTGAAGGACGAAACCCTCCAGACTGAGAGAGACCTCCGCTTAACGGGATTCATAAAACTCACGAAGCCATGACGAATTTGGTGTTTGTTTGGAAACCCGAGAGGGATGATGAGGAGGAGATGAATATGTTCATGCCTTCAGTTTTAGGTACATGTCAGACACGGCGGGAGGCGGGGTTAAAACGTCGGGTGTGGGTGGATTGGGAGTGAGTTGGTGCCATGACGTACTGCATTCTTCGACCTTGGGCAGTGTTTTGTGTATCCCGGTTGGACAGTTAACTGACGTCTGTTAAATTAAGAGCTTCCGAGATCTAAGGCTTATCCTTTAAGTAATGTAATTCTGCAGGCCGAGCCTTATCACCCGGCTCGGCTTAGCGAGGTTGACTTGCTGAATCGAGGGCTGCTATAATCTAAACGTTGACTATTACATTTATCTTGACACAACAGATGCAATAAGAGTAACTTAGTAATAGACCTCGCGCCTCTCTAGTTAAATCAATTACACTTAGGTCTTAATCTATCCTACAGTTAAATACACTATGTTTTGTGAGGAGAGTGACTTGGGCAAAGGCTAGCTTGCACACTAACCCCATATTCAGCACGCAGAACGATTGGACCCTTCACAGTGCGAATCCCTAAATCAGTATTCGGTTCGGGTTAAAACCTTTTTTAAATAATTTGAATTGTAGAATTGTTAAGTATCTACAGAACCAGCCTAGAAAATCTATTGCTTAATGTTTTGCGGCTCAGCTATATGCCGGCGTGCGGATGGAGTTCTTTCCGGATGCCGTGTCCGGACCCACATTTGGTTTCCTACCCGTGTGGCCTTTGCAGCGGAGTAGTTCCGTTGCCGACCGTTCATCCTGTCTAGTGCAAGGCGCCTTTACTGGCTTTTCTCTATTTGAGCAAGTACCTCCTCTCATGCCGGCATAGAATCATGTTGCCGACTTGTGTACCTGTATAGTTGGTTCTACCAAATGGTGCCAATGTTTTATACAATTTGGTTGGCTGTAAGACCTACGCTGATGCACGTAGTAATGTGGTGATATGATATGGTGAATCTCTTAATAGTCATTTGGCTAAGTTACTCTGTTAGATTGTTACGACGTCGCTCAGCCTTTACCTGCTGCGCTAGATAGCTTAGGTATTTGCCTTTATGCTTCTGTCTCACCTAATGGGTGCAGACAGAAGTAAAATTAAGAATGAGGTACATATTCCTACCTTTCACCCCTCTATAATGTATGCTTTTTTAATAGAGACGTAAAATAGGTGTGTTTTATTACTACTACATCTAATTATTCTCCCCTCTCTAGCTATTAATCTCACGTCCTAGACGTTATAGTGACGGCCAAAAAGATTGTGCAAGTTCCGCAAAACAGGGAGTAAAAGCTCAGTTCAATCTACGTTGTACTAGGTACCCAGGTTAGTAGTGAACAAGAATAATTATACACACAATACACTTAATATACGCATAATTAACCTATTACAACTACTCTTGCTATCTAATAAAACTAATCCAGTTAGCTCCAATAGAGTACACTATACTATTATCCTAGGACTCCCTGTACTATGTGAATCCATCCGAGCTAATCTTATTTGCAAAGATCTTGGCTCTTATGTTCTTAGCGCTGTCCATGTCCAGCGCACTCATGCTAATGAAGACCTTGGGCGACTTGTCAAACGCCCCCTCGTCCGCGATCATGACCTTGCCTTTGGTCTTTGTTATCGGGGGGATACCACTCCCGCACGTCAAGGGAACTGACCTTGCCGCTCTGTACCCCTTCCAGCCCGCAGGGTGGGCCACCCGCGAGGCACTAGCGCTGTGGCAGAAGGTGTTTCCCCACGTCTCGATGACTAGGTCGAAGCCCTTGTGGGTGATTGCTTTGGCATAACACATGATTCGCCAGTTTGCGTCTTTCCCCAGATCGAGGCCCGTTAGCCAGGTCAGGACCTGGGGAGGCTGGCCCGCTGCGTATGTGTTTCGCGGTAAAGCAGTCTGCGTCGTGTCCCGGCGCACAATCTTGCCGCTGGTCTCGTCGTGCACCGGCTGCGCCGGGTCTTGGACACCGCGATCTTCGAGCGTGCTCCAAGAGCCTACTTTGCAGACGAAAGTTAGCGTATTGAGCTGAACATTGCATAATTCTCGGCTCGATAGTGTGGCTCATACCTTGAAGTGTTGCTCGCTTGTCGGGAAGTCAAGCCATGTTGCCCCGGCATTGCGCATCACCGAATCAGCCCAGGTGGGTGTCCATGCTGAGCACGAACCCCTGCTTGGATATGGCCTCGGCTCCAAGTCGCACGCGGATGTTTGCGTTGTGTGCCTCGTCGAGCTGCGCGCGGCCGAGAGCCACGCGTGGCGGGGTAAGGTATGGCGGATCCAAGTCAATGCCTCTCGAATTCAGAGGGACGAGGTTATCCACCGCCTTTCGGATGCCCGGGACGATTTCAAGCTTGCCATCGTTGTGTGTGCGAAAGGGGTGAATCTTGCTTAGGGTTTAGGGGTTGTCGTTGTCTGAAAAACGAGGTTTTCCGGGGCAGATTGCCTGTCCAAGGTCCACTCGGGAAGAAACCAGTAGCACATGATCGAGTTGTGATCGAAGTCTGACTTGGTCAGTACATTCAAGTCCTACAGATTCAGGATCTGCTGGCGTGTCGTCGCCTCATTCCACTTGTAGCGCGCTTTGCAATCGGCAATGACTTGTGCCCTGTCCCATTTGATCGGGTTGGCTTGGTGCTCGTGTACGCAACCAATGGCGTGGCCGAACTCGTGCAGGACGCTGTGACTAACCTCGCTTTCAGGAGAGTTGCCGTTAAGTTCGCCGAAATCCATGGTGGGATGTTTCTGCTCGATGACACCCACCTCTGCGTCCCTGCCGATGTACGACCAGGTGCCTAGATCTCGCACGAACTGGAAATCGACCCGAATATCGGCATGGCCTTGCTCGTCGTCGGCCATAAACTTGAAGTCGATATTGGCAAACTCTTCCCAGGACTGCGTCCAGTGCCTCACTCTCTGCTGGATCTCCAAACTACCGTCAAGGAAACGCACATGAATCTTCTTGCCAGCAGGCCAACACTTGCTCCTGTTGACAGCCAGGTGAGACGGAGCGCCCTCGTTTTCAATACGGCTGCCGCTGGGAGCATCGTAGCTGCCTGCCTGGAGGCCATCGGTGCCACAAAAGAGAAAAGGTCGTTTGCTTGTGCTAGACATTGTAGGCGAGTTGATTCTTGCAGATTTAGATTGCGTGTTTGAATAATGGGACCAAAAGTAGTATGAGCAAATGGATGGGAACTGTTTCTCAAACATTGTGCTGTTGCCAGTCTTGAGAAATTACCTACGAGTCGCACCTTGTGATTGTGCGTGTGAAACATGTTGGCAACCCTCCCGAAGCTCGAAAACGACCGCTCTAGGTGTTTCGCTTCATACAGGGCTCTCCGTCTCGTAGAAGAGATGTGGTCCGCAGGCGGAGCAAAGGCACATCACCCCGGAACGTCTGGAGCCGGAAACTTCAATCAGTCACTGACCGCTTCCTTGCCGCTCCTACGAGAGCATTGATGATTCTGAGGCGCATCGAAAGCCATTTCTAGGCCTAGACGTCAAGTTTTATTTGACTATTGACTTTTCCTGATCCAGAGACGATGGCTACGTGCATAGATGGTCTCCTTTGGGGGGGTGGGGGGGTAAGGAGATTAACCACGCGGCACCCACACTTTCAGCCACTCCGGCTCCTCAGCTTCCAGCCAGCAACTGCCCATCTCTCTGTGCATAAACCTTTTTCCCAAGCTGCCAGCTCTCAACAGCAAATAGCAAGGTAACGACATACGTAATATGCATGTGTATCGATCTAGAGATCCATGATTGCCCTGCCAACAAGTACAACTTACATTATGACATCTGGTCTTAGACACGCGCGAAGAGCTTTTCGCGGGTGTGACCGGCACAGAAATCTACACAATAACACTGTGTTGCCATCATGTCTGAGACAATACTCGCATCTACGATGGCATACCTAACAGATTTATCATGAAAGCAGGGCCGCGATGGTGCCATAGTCGCCCAGCAGGTGATCACCGGTGTAACGACCTGTCACAGAAAAGCACCGACAACCAACCACAGCGCCCACATACCAGTCACACTCGCAACTTGGAGCTTTTTACTGCAGCAGTGAGGGGTTCTTTGTGGACCTTCAGCTCCCTCGATGTGCAGAAGTGAGACTGTGAGCATGATAGAAGCTGGAAGTGGTAAATGCTTGATGTTGCGCAAGGAATGGCTTCAACTGTTTCTTGCGTGGCTGCTTCATATTTGGGACAGGACTTGTGTGTAGCTGGCTGGAAGCGGCCGGCTGGTTCGTCTTGTAACATATCACGGGGCAAAGGGAGGTTCGGGACTTCTGTGATGTAACTAAGAGATACGAGGAACCATCCAGAAAGGGGTTGAGCGCAGCACAAAACAGAGACTAAGCGTAATTTGCACTCGTTAATGGAGAGGAAGAGAAGGGGATGCATCCCATAACCAACCGATGCTTGCTGCTGGACTTAACAGGACAACGGTCACAGACGACGACGGATATAATTATATAAAGCAGACAATTCCTGAATCTCCAAGACAAAGCACATCACACATCTTCAGGTTCTTTCACTATTCTACAACTAGAGAACCACTTTACCCTCGTCGAGTCTCCCGATACAACACTTCACCATGGCTGAGCAAAACGTTGGTGAGTCTATTTTGCCTCTAGCCGGAAACCCTTGAAAAGCATGGATTGGTTAGGCATGTTGCTGATCAAAGATTGCCTGTACAGGTGCCGTCGTTGCCTTATCGCCCCCTGCTGAGGGCGACAACATCTGGGAGGCCAAGCAGGTTGAACTTGTCCGCAACCTGCCCCCCGGCGATGGCGAGGGACGCATCCCGATCGACTGGAGCTTCGGTCCAGTCAAGGTACGTCGTTCCAAGTCTTCCACTGCAGGTAGTTTGCAGCACCACAGCAACAGAAATATCAACCTTATTCAACAATAATCCGTCCTCAAACACATCTTAACTAACCTATTCTTCCTGCTCCGCAGATTACCGGCTACGTTGATACCAACACGTTTGAAGTCGGTCTCACTATCTCCATCGTCGGCATCAACGTCGGCAACATCTTTGGCAACCTCAAGGACGGCGTCGGTCTCAAGATCAACCTCCTGGCGGCCACAGGCGAGATCCGATTGTACCTCAAGAACGGCAATGAGGTCTGGGTCCATCTCGACGTCAAGATCGTGTTTGATGGCCACTACGAGGGCGATTACAAGATCATTACCATCTGAGTGATGATGTTTTTGTCCACAGGGTCACAAAGCTTACGGAACGTGAAGCGGGCTTTACTACCCCCCTGAAATAGACCGACAAATTGGATCGTTCTTATGTGTCATGAAGGATATCCTCCAAAGTCATTCCCTTGCACTTCAACAATTTGATTTAAAAGGCCCCTCCTTAAGTGCAACGCGGATTAGCTAGCTATACTTAAATCATATCCATAATGGAAAAATAGTTACAAGGATTCCCTTTTTGTGACAAAAAAAAAAGGGCATTTTCAGACTGGTCTAGAAAGATGTTTCTAGTTTTCTCTTTATACCCCCTTGGTAATGATGTTTACATTGCTTTCTTGAATGACGATGTGTGAAGATGTGCCAGCCAGTCATTTCCCGGATAAGTCAGGCCAGCCAAGGCCGATTTCCGGTGGGTCTTTGCCGGGCCGCATACCCAAACGGAGCGGGTGGGGCCGGTCACTAAATGTCATCATTTCCCTACACACACGGTTAGGGTTACCCGAACTCTGTTACTTCAACTTACACCATGTCTTCTCCCACGTATCCCATCACCGGTATCACGGCTGGTGGCATTCAGCCGCGACAGGAGGTCAATGCCTGGGCCGCTCAGAATACGATCCAGCTATCGATCGCTCTTCGTCCAGGCCCTTCGCGTCTTCGAGAGCATGGACACCAACGACCAGCTGTCTTGCTTTCGTGTGGCTGGACTCCATGGCCTCCCTGCCACGTCGTGGGACAGCGACCCGCTTCTTCTCGACGTGATCAAGAATTACCTGCCACAGTACGCCAACAGCGAGACTGGCGATGTCACTCCTGAGTTTTACTGTCCGCACCAAACCCTCATCTTTCCGACCTAGCACCGTGCCTACATGCTCCTCTTTGAGCAGCGTTTGTGGGAGATCATGACAAACCAGATTGTGGCCCCGATCACGGACCCTTACACCAAGGCGCAATGGTTGCAGGAGGCCAATGCCTGGCGCATGCCGTACTAGGACTGGGCCGCGACTCCCTCTGTACCGGCGGTCATGCTCCCTCCAATGATCTCTGTCATCCAGCCCGACGGCACCATGGACACGACCAAGTGGAATCCGCTTTACTAATTCTCTACCGGGCATATCTCAACATTCTAGAAGCCTGCTCCCTAATTCCACTACAAGAGATTTGGAGACTTTGTCATCACTGGAGCTGATGAACCCGTATGTGATTTTCAATTCCCTATGCCGCAAGCATGACTTGCTAATGAAGGAAGCTTCGGGGCCTCTTGTCCTCACAGTTGAGAAAGACCTCAGGAACGAGCAGATGGGGTGTCGGCAACCCGATAGACGGCAAGCTCACGCCCCAGGAGGTCTCGGGGGTTCAGCACAACGACTTGGTTGGGGAGGCCTTGAAGAACCCCCAGTTTGGGATCATTGGCTGGACCGTTGCCAAGGGCGATATCGCTGATCAAGTCAGCCGACTGTTTCCTCCAAGACACATTTGACAATTTTGCTCAGTTCGCCACCACCGCCGATGCCAACCAGGGACCCGCTGTGTTCTTGTCACTCGAGATGATCCACAACGACATCCACGTCTTTGTCGGTGGCTTGGGCTATACTCGCAACCCTACAGTACCCGACAAGACCCAGTCGGGAACCACATACGAGTATGGCCACATGACCGACCTCGGCTTTGCAGATTTCGACCCCATCTTCTGGCTCCATCACAGCAACGTCGACCGTCAGCTGGCAATCTACCAGAAGCTGGGTTTCACGCCATGGTGGTCTGGCAGGAACCCAAACCAGGACCCGACCGCAGATGCACCAATCTTCCCGTTCCACACGGACGCGAAGGCCAGCCACTTCAACTCAAGTATACTTGAAAACTGGGAGAACTATGGCTACACCTACGGCGACTTCGCTCCGGCGCCCGGGTCGAACACGCCCATATCACCCGCCGACTTGAAGAGGGCCATGACCAAGAAATACAGCGCCCTCCGGACCATGCACAGGAACGTCTCCGGCCAAAAGATCGCCGGCCTGGACAACGAATTCATCATCAACGTCCTCTACAACCGTTTCGCCCTCGGCGGCTGCAGCTACGACATACACTTCTTCGTCGGCGCGGCCGCCAACATCCCTTCGTCGCCGACAGACTACCTCTCGAGCCCCCACCATGTGGGAAGCATCCACACGTTCTCTAAGAACTGGAGCGAGAGCAGCGTCACGTGTGAGAACTGCAAGACACAGGAGAGTGGCAATCGGCTGTTAAAGGGCCAGGTGCCCGTCACTCTGCAGCTGCTGCAGCGTGCCGTGAACCAAGACGCGAGATGGAACGGTATCCAGCACTTCGGAGAAGACCATGTTGTCGAATATCTAAAAGACAATCTGCACCAGCGAGTTGTGTCTGTGAGTAGAATCCCCCACCCCACCTCCTCATTTTCTGTAGATAAGCAGAGGACCTGTGTCGGGGGGAAGTCATGTGGCTGACAATGGGGTTAAATGTATAGGTGTCTGGGGAGTCGATTCCCGTCGAAAACCTGGCCGATCTCAAGGTGTTCTTCTTGAAGGGCAAGGCTATACATCCGGAGAACCCCGACGACCCGTCGATTTACTCCGACTACGAGGAGAAGTGGGAAGTAACCCAGCACAAAGTTGGCAGAGCAAGACCAGCCTTTCCTTTATGCCCGCCATATAGACGAGTTCTGACTGCGTGCACTGATTGTGTACTAATGATTACTGGCGGCGTGTCTATAGTAACTATGCCGGGTTCCGAAAAGACAGTCAAGGGGATGTGAGTTACGTGATGCTTCAACACTCAAACAACAACGATAGACTCCCGTAACGTCTGACTTGCTTCGGTCTGTGCCCAGATGTCCCAACCCAAATCTGAACCTGAACCTGACCTGAACCTGGTCCTGGTCCTGTTTCCGGCTCTTGACATTTCATTAAACCATGGGCGATGATGACCAAACACGCCTGAGCCTGACGCAATAACAGACAGCCACACTCACTGTCGAACTGTTGACGAGATGTGACAGGCTCCTGGAATACGAGCTCATCGGACGTACACGCGCGCACGCACTCCCGGATGCAACGCCCTCTCACAGGGGTCTCTCGCCTCGGCGCTCGATGGATAGCCGATCACCGCAAGGCCCTGTTGGTCTGCAAGGGGAGCCGCTTCATGCTGTCCCGCGTTGAGGATCTGGCCCGCAATGTCCAGTCAGACATTGCGTGGTTGAACGCCGCTGTGACCCAGCTGTACGAGGCGCTGCGGAAGTTGAACAGCAACAGGCTAGGAGAGGCCGACGTAATGGGTCTCGAGCTCGAGGTCGTCACCATAGCCGAGGAGTACTGGGCGCATCTAGTCGAGCGGTACTTCGAGAAGATTGCGGGCGTGGGGCCTTGACTGACGGGGCTCTCAGTTCAGCAGCGCCCTGGTCGGGAGTGAGTGGCCACGTATGGTATAGATTAGGGTGGTTATGTGTCTTCATTTTGCCTGCACCAAGAGATCCTACTTGTGGCTTGGCGCTCGAGCAAGTGTTCCAGGAGTTCTTCAAGACGATTTGGTTTTATGGATGGTTGTGATCGTTAATATAGATGTGTATCTTGTTTGTTGTATAGTGAAACGGCTGTGCTAGATAGACTTCGACATTTGCTAGAACACAACACCAGCTCTCATCCTAACAATACACCTATCTATCCTAGATACAAACTACATGCAAACTACAATTATAGTTTCCCTTCATCCTAGGCAACACACTATTACTTAGGCCATTATCCCTTGTTGTCGTCGGCTTGTTCGTTCGCGGCGCAGCGTTCCATGACACGCATTCGCCATTGGAGGTCAAGCTTGGACACTTGGATCAACAGGCCGCGCATGCTCGCGAGAATCCTCATGTCCTCCTCCTTCTGAATCTTCTTGTCTTCCGCGACAGCCTATTGATACGGGAAACGCTGTACGTCAAGAAGCAGCTGTTGCAGTTGTTGCTAATGCTGCTGCTTCTGTGTCGGCGGCTGACTCCAGATGTTGCGGAACTGCTCATGTTGGCTTGATTGGCCGGCTATGTCGATACGTGAGAGGACCGCGGGCAGCCTGTGGGGTGGGAGGATAGGCCGAGGCAGAGGTAGGAAGTGACTTCGCCAGGGAAAAGGGGGACTTGTACTCGGCGAGCGGACCCGTGACTACACAATAACAGGGTTTCATATCAGCCTTGGTTACATCTCTGTTCTACGACGGATTGATACAAGAGAGAGAAAAAGGGACAAGACGATAGACAGAGTAGGAAAAAACGGGTCGGATTCATCACACAAACAGAGAACCCTGTGAGTCAGAAAGTGGATAGGAGAGTAATAAAACCATACCAAACGACACAACGCGCTGCTGGCGGTGCTCCTGGATGCGAGTTGTACATAGCGGGACATGCCCAAGACGCCCTCCATGCGTGGGGCGACCAGTCTTGACACGTGAGAGCGGACGCCTGCAGTGGTCTTGACTGAGGAGAACCAGGGCGCTGGCGCAGACACAGACGGCACGGCTTGGGCTGGCAATTGGATAGGCACCAGCGGTGGATGGGCGACCAAGAAGTTCGGTATGTCAGTATCAGCCATCTACACAAGTCCGTTTCTCTGGAACTGGTGGTGGACACCTCCTGTCAAGCTGGAGTAGACGTCTTTGGTCAGCCGTGCTGTTGTTGTTGTTGTTGTTGTTGTTGTTGTTGCTGGCATCATCATCATCAGCAGCAGCAGCATCAGCAGCAGCAGCAACGGCATCGTCTGCGCCACTGGTTCTATTGCCGCCATCCAGCTTAGACGGTTGGCGCACAAAGAACTCAGCTGTGATGTCCTTCTCGCGCTCCATCATCTGCTAAGACGGCACCGAGTTCATAGTGTTGATGGCGAGGACTGACTCGCTGTCGGCGGCAGCCACATTGCTGCCACTGTCGGCTCGGTATGCCTGGAGCTTGTCCTGAGCGGCTCACAGGTCGCGGAGGATGGCTTGTTGCTCCTCGGGCAGGGCGACGATGTCAAGCCGAGAGGCCTGAGAGAGGCTATTGAGAGATTGGCTCGGCATGGGTATCAAAGGGCCGGGGCGGGTCGGGCATGCGGTGCCAGGTTGTTTGGATTCGTTGGGGGAGATGAACGAGGTGAGGACGGTAATGATGAAGATGACGAAGATGATAAAGATAAAGATTCTGGCGACGACGAATGTGTGTGTTGGTTGACGCGACGGAACGATTTGTGTGTGACGGAAAAGAGAGGCTGTAGATGTATCTATGACTCTTAGTAACTCCAATGGGCCAAAAGAGGTGGAGACAGTCCTAGGGAACGGGGAAATGGAGACAGATCCCAGGTCGACGGCAGGAGCAGCAAGACAGACAGGCCGGGAGTTCTTGATCCACAAAGGTCTGAGATAAAAAGCGTTATTGTTGACAAGTGACAAAGCTGCAGGTATGAAGCGCTGTTGTAGTGATGTGGATGGATGGATGGGAAAAGAGGAAAGAGATACAGTCCGAGCTGTGGTCATGTGGGTGGTTATGGGTGACTGTGAACTACACATTTGCCTAGATAGGCATCGCCCGCTGATGTTGCTGCGTTCCGTTTGCTGTCTCAGTTGTGTGTAGAGAGATGTAGGAGGCAGGACGAGACCATAATGAAGTGGAAGTTGATGAGGATTGAAGGATGGATGGGGGGGGACGGGGGAGACTGAATACTCCACAGCTCCCGCACGCACTGATGATAACCTCTATTGAAAATTGTTATTTGTACTCTATAAACTCTCTCTCTACCTTGTCCACGAGTGTGAAGGGAGCTCCAGGCGTGGATCAACGACGTCTGCGGAGCATTTTGCTTCCACATAGGCCAACAAGAATAGTCATGTGTATCTCCAACTCATCGACGGTAAGAGAGTTTTGATGAAAATGCGCGTTTTTTATTGAAAGACACTGGTTTTGTTTTTCAAGAGTCTTGAGCTAAGTCTTATGCTCAGTCAAATACTCAGTCTCAAGCCGAGTCTCATCATCACCCTCACCCTCGCCCTCATCATCATCATCATCATCATCATCATCATCATCACTCTCACTCTCACTCTCACCATCTTTTTCACCATCATTTAATTGTTGCTCTTACTTTACTCTCGTCCCTATGTATCATTATCATTATTGAATACCTTTACAACACTACCATCAACCCCCCCCCCCCCCTCTTCTGCACCCCTAAGCTAACACACCCTGTAGATGGCAAGCGGCAGACCTATTGCTAACCTCCAGCAGCGTAGAAAGCGCATTACCTTCTGTAGCTCCTGCAACTGCAATATGTGTACTAGAACATTGTGCGTGTCAAACCGCAGGAGGGCCAGGCAGCAAGCAAGGGCTGGAATATGCTGGCTGAGAGAATGCACTTGGATGGGGATGGCGGCCTCTTCAAGCGTGTAGTGTAGCCGCTCATCCCGAACGTCATGCGCACCCGCCTGAGCCTCATCAAGGCCAACGCTGCCGTCTACCAGCCGTGGTTTGAGGCCTGGCTTGACCCCTTGAGGAAGCCGCCGGATCTCTCGCAGGAGACGGCCGAGCGTATCCTTCAGATCCGACGGGACGAGGGGGGATGAGGATGCCGCTGAAGACGCCGTCAGAGATGCCAACAGAAGTAAGGACAAGCAAGAAGGCGACAACGACGTCCGCCCCGTGTCGCCGTTACATGGAGGACAATAGCAGCAGCAGCACTAAAGACAACCACCACAGCAGCAACTCGGTCGACCCCCTCGACGACGATGACGGCGTAGGCGTCCTGTTGTTGTCTGGTTGATGGAACGCTATCTCCCGGGACACTCAACTCGGAGCCCTGACGTGACAGGACTATTCCTCCCGCCCCCGCCGCGCATCTCGCGCAATGTCCGGCCCAGTCGACCACCACCGAGAGCCTCGTCGCCGCCCGGGTGGATGCGTGGGTGGCGGCGGCACTCAACCAGGCCGTCGTCGACTCCAATGCTCCCTCCCACCCGAAGACCGCGACGCCGACGTCGCCGCGCCCCCGTCGCCCCCTCTGTCTGCCGTCCGGCTGCCGCGTCGTCTCTCATACATCAACATCCTAGCCCATGAATCATTGCCCTGCAGTAGTCTTCTGGCTCCCACCATTCGGAAGCTCCCTTCCGGTCAACCTCACCATCAACCTCATCATCATCAACCTCATCATCGTCAACCTCATCATCATGGTGACGAGCCCGGTCCGTTGGACCAAGACGTCGCCCTCGGCATCGCAGCCCTCCCGCTTGCCGACTTCAAAGGCGAGTTGGACATGATCCTCAACCGCCTCGTCGACTTGACCATCCGCCTCCGGGAGCTCGATGTTCCGGCCGGGGACGGCCAAGACGGCGCGGTTGATCGCGTGGCACGCGGTATCGTTCGGAAAGAGGCCCTGGCGGAGCGCAAGAGATTCTTGCAGCTCATCAAGATGACACTGGACATCCGCTCTGGCTGCTCAGGGGGGGTCGGGACTTGACAACAGCTGTGCATTCTGGTGGTTCGAGCTGTGATTTGAGCCATGATTGAGCTGTGCGGGTTGCTGCAACGTGACAGCTTGATGAGCAAGGTTATATCATGGATGGAAAAGATGGATGAATGCATGGATAAATACATTAAAAAAGAACTCAGCCCCCCTCCTCAGACGAGGCTTACGCCCGCAAATCATAGACTCATTCATATTCCCCACTGCCTAGACCATTGACCGAAACCATGCCGCTCACCCCTCCTTGTTCGCCCCTTGGCCTCTCCGACGCCCTAAAGGCCCTTTCAACGCTCGGCTGCGCACGTCTGGTCCAGTCGCTGAGGCGCGCTGCTGCCCGCCGTTGCTCGATGCCGTATTCCTTTTGCGTGAATATGGAGGAGTCCGTAAGCCTGCCAAAGCCCAGGCGCATGTCAACCAGCGAAGGAAGCACGTGTCTCCGGGCTGAGCTGTCACCCCCGCCGCCGCCGCCGCCGCCGCCACACTAGAACAACAGACAGGAATAGCCGAGAGGCAGCGGCGGCGGCGGCCGTTCTCTGTCGACTGAAAGCGACGAGGACCTCTTCGACTTCGGCGGCGAGGCGTCGGAGACGGGCGTCGGACTGCTCAAGCCGGCTAGCGGCAGCGCGCACGAGGCCGAGCACAAAGTCGACTCCCGCCGCAGGCCAAGATACTCGTCCATGTAGATCACCGAGTCGTGACCATCCATAAGCCATGACGGCATCTCCGTCTTCGATTTGCGTCTGGCTTTGATCTCGGCATCATCCCTTGCAGCTGCTTCAGCGTGCTCATCACAGAGCCTGCGTACAGCAGGCTTGATTAACATATGTTCTACTTCCCAAGCAAGCGACACATTACACTCCAGCTCATGCAGGGCCAAAATCATTTCCTTATGCTGGACGGCCTAGTTGCCTAAGCGGAGCGAGAAGCGCTTATGAATGGCATTTGCAGTATGGTTCTGCATTGGTTGGACCTGCATAACAACAGACGTAGCACGACGCCAAAGACGGGAACCGTTTGCCATCCATCTGCTGCCTGCTGAGCCTTGAGAAGAAGAAACAACAGCCTTGGCTTTCTGGTGGGCCTGGAGTTGCTTGCAGTTAGAATGCAAAAAGTTGCTAAGCAGCTGGAGAGGTTCTCTAATTATGCTGCGCTCTCCTAGATGACGGTTTGGTATGGTTTATACCAGCTCCCGCTCCTCACTATGTTGCAGGTTTGCATTGTCTGCATTCTGGCAGACGAGTGCTGCTATACAGCTGAGGGTGAATTGGTATAGGGACAGACCTGAGACTGAGACTAAGACTGAGACTAAGACTAAGATTGAAACTTAAGAGAGCCTCCTCTACTGTTAGGTCTACCTCTGTTCCTGATAATAATAGAAATATTAAAGTCTTCGTTGTCTTTGTTGTTGTGGTTGTTGTGTTGTTGCCGGCGGCTGTGGCGGTGCTAAGGTTGAGGGTGGGCAAAAGGCACATGCTATCCATCTTGCTGTAGCTAAAGTACAGGACTTATCCGGCCGACTGCGTTATCCGACTAGCCATCCAACGGTCTTCTATGACCTGGGAAAAGGGCGTGTCTACGTCGGAAATAGGTCTGACGAGTGGGAAAAGCGACGTATAGGCCTCTGAGATGGTCTGGAGGCGGTCGTGGATTACCAACTCGGTGGTATTGTCGCCGGCGCCGGCGCCGTCGTCGTCGAAAGAGAGCTCCAGGATGACGGCCAGTAGAACCAGGCCAGAGGCCAACATCAATATGTATTAAAGTGCCAGAAGTGGTCTCTAGATAGAGCAGCAGCAGCAGCAGCAGAAGTGGCACAGCTAGTTCCAACAGGACGACAAGAACAACTACATCCATAGTCGGATCGTCTCCTAAGCTGCTCCGTCTTTTGCTACGCTGCGTCATTTTCATCGCCGCACCTTTGCCTAGCAGCATGCTAAATGTCCTCAGGTTCTCCTCTACCAGTAGTGACCTCTACTTCCTGACTGCAACATGTTACCTCTCCTCCGCTTGTATTATGGAGTCATCGTTGTTGACTTAGTCCTCTTCATCTAGGTTGTGCGCCAGCTGGTAGAGGTGGACTGCTTTAAGGTCATAGACGCGCCTACGACGACAACACTAACTGCTGCCGTCTCCGTCTCTGTCTCCGTTCCCGGCTTTCTTTTTATCTTCATCTTCGTCTTCGTCTTCGTCTTCGTCTTCGTCTCCGTCTGCAGACGCGTCATGTGGCCGAACTTTGGTTTCGTCAAAGTGTAGCTCCACCACCCTCAAGGCCTATTCCGCATGAAAGTGGTTTCCCTGTACCCTGTCCCCCAGCCCCCATTACATTACTACACCTGGCATACGCTTGCGCTTAATTTACTTTTCCTTTTCTATCTGCTAACTACATTCTTTGCGCTTGTCTTTGGGCCTTACTGTTCCCAGCGCCGAAGCCCAGGCGGCTCTCTAATCAGGGCAACGTACACCAAATGCAAGTTGGATTTGAAAAAGCCAGAAGACAGGCTGCAGTATTTCGAGACCCATGGCACCGGCACGCCGTCAGGCGACCCCGTCGAGGCTGAAGCCATCCAGCGAGTCTTCTTTCCTGGGGACGACACCTATCCTGCCGATGGCGCTGGTGCTGTGGCCGACCCTTCTACTCGGTCTTTCTTGCTGCATGTCCGTCAACAGCTTCAGGTTCGGCGGCACCAATACGGACACGCCATCATCGAGAGCTGTGGCCCGGACCTGTGATAGCGAGCAGCCCCAGCCCTTCCGGCGTCGCCAGCTCGCTTCCCCTAAGCCTTTGCTGGGACAGTTATAACAGACCTATTGATGGCGAACAAGGCTCAAGCCCCTTTGTGCTTTGCTTTCGGCCAACTTGGGCTAGGCCCTCGCCTCGGCAAGAATGAATGAACCTATATCTACTGCTCTTGATGCTGCTTAACAATGGTTTGGGGAGAGTACCGCTGCCTGTAATGACAAGTAGACAGAGCAGCAGCATGTTTTTATATAGCCCAACCGACCAGCTTGTAACGCCACTGAACGTGCTGAGAGTTTCGTTACTCCAAGGAATCACGGTTACGAGCACTTTCTTGACGGTGATGCAGAATGCCACCTAGCTAAACCTACAGTAAATATAAAAGCATACCTAAAACGCGGAGTACAACTGAAAGATATAATCCCTATTATCTAAAGTGCAGGCTATCATTTAAAATTTCATTATCTGCATAGATTTTGCAGCCGCCATCATAGGAATTTAGGACCTAAAACAAACAGCATTAATCTTTACTTTAGGTAAGATGTTTGTTACTAGAGCCAAGGCGCAGTGTAGTACTAAGACACTTTGTTAAAAGTCTAGTAGGATTCTGCAAAGACTAGGATTCCTAATAGAAACTGCAGGCGTCAAAACCTAGAATATTGTCTCTTTGTTTGACTGTAAGTTTCTAGTCTAATTAGTAGGTATTGTTGCTGTAGCCAAATTCGGATTAGTTTCAGATGAGCCCGAACTCTTTCTAGGACTTGTATACCGTCTGGAGGCACTCAAAGTCATTGTATTAATGTTTGCAAGCGTCAAGGTTGTATTTACAGGCGCTAAGTAAAAAGACGACATCTACAAAGCGTTCAATGTAATACAGCCGTAGATATAAAAGTACATTACCTATTATCTGCATGTTAATACGCAAGCTGGTGATGGAAGCTTACTAAGTGCAATGGGTTTCAGCATTTTTATAATGAGCCTATAGGCCAAACAATTAGAGACTGAAATGGATTACACTATAGGGCTGGAATCCGAAATCTCCTTTGATTGGCGTTGTACAACTTCTTCCTCTTCAGGATGCATATGTATTAGGTTTTTATGGTATTGTGTCCATCGTTCGACTGCACATTTGACGGCCCGATCTGACTGTTCAATATCATTGGGAAATGCCTATTATCGGCAGAAATGCTTGCAGTGCGACGAAGCCAATGCAAGCACGCTGCCGGGAATGATGCCAGCGATGCTAGGTGGAAGGCAATGGCAGATAGATAGTGTGATGCCATAAGATCCCAAATACCACAATGGCACCGGATCCTGGAAGACTTTAGTGAATAACCGCTGCAAAGCACAAGGGCGTTGGAAAGGACCTTCCTCGGTACCGGCCGCCTTCCGGCACGTATCGCAGGTCCAGGGTTGTCGTCGTAGTGACCTTGACTTTTCAAGGGGGGTGCAGTAAGGCTGCTAGGCAAAAGGTGTACAATAGGTAGTTTAGGGACTTGTCAAGTACACGCTGTCAACAGCCTCAATAAGTTCATACTGCCTGCATGGAAGACAGCGCCCTTAGCAGCTTGCTATAGGACGCCGACGTGACTACACTTGAGGGGCACGCCTTTAATTTGTAGTCAGCTGACTGTTGCTTTCGAAAGCGATAAGATGTCTTGAATCAATCGCCCTATAAGAATAGCGATTGTATTCTCATTATTAGAAGAGGTCGTTTGAAGGCATACGCCTACTTTGCCTTGCTAGTAAGTAGTGACCGCGCAGTTAGATCTCCTATCTTTATGCCTTAATACAACCACTAGCAATATTACTACTTTAATGTAATCGTTGCTATCGACTCGTACAAGTATCACTACCTAAGATACTAATACTTATTATTGTTAGATGTAGAGAAGGGAAGTCTGACAAAAGTACTCTGTAGTTGGCTAGTAATAAGGTAAAGTGGGCTTGTTGTAGCTAAGTAGGTAACCCCCTACTGTACTAAATGTAGTTGGTGCTAGCTTAAGCCTCTCCTCTCCTATTGCCTCGCGATTGCTCTAATCCTAAATTAATTGACGCTGCTTGTATTAATAAGAGAGTAAGTGTTATAAGTGGCAGTAGGAAACTTAGTAAGTTGGGGGGGAATAGATGCAATACAATCTCTTATTTACAGTTTACTATTTAGGAGAAATACAGTAACTACTTAGCGCGAATGGTAGAGTAGGAAGAAGCAAAGAGTTAATGCATAAGGAGACTTAGTAAATGCATTCTAAGAAAAGTAGGTTCTTAGAATCTTCCTTGGGTATAGTAAAACAAGATAGAAGCTAGAGACTACTGAATGTCTAAGTTCCTAAAGAAATTATACATTGCAGGTCCGCCATCTAGAAACACCTGCAGCTAGACTAAGGAAGAGTAAGACTCCAGCTCAGTATTACCTTCTGTATCTTGCAAGCAAGTCCTCCAACTACTAAAGAGCAGTATTATCAAGTTCGCTGTAACTAGCTGCTTAAGATATAGAGTTCTAGGGAATCCATGTCGTTAGAGAGCCTCCAAGGCGTAGGAGAGTTATAGAGGAGGTAGTAGTAGTATTAGTTTGTATATTACATGCATTATTGGATTTAGTCTTCAGCTCTGTATCGACTCGAGCATGCCTAACAATAGAGAGATAATAACAGTAATAATAGGTTGCTACCATTTCACAATAGCTTGAATTCACAGCATTGCTTCCCCTAATAGCCTTTATGCCTCCAATATTGTAACCCTTATACAGACTATTGCAGTAATTGCCGCATTAACGTCGCCGCAACACGCCGCACCATATGGCGCGCGTGTCCCAAAAAAAGACCAACACCTCAGCCTCCCCTATACTACCTAAGCAGCCTCCACTCGTTTCTTCCCTTGATCCCGGGTCCAATGACACGCCTCTTGAACCGGGCTGTCAACCGAACACTGAACCAAATCTCGAAACGAACCACGAAACGAACCACGAAACGAACCGCGAACCGTCCCGAGCCTCCATCACGTCCGAACAACCCATCATCGCCGCCGCCGGCCAGGCTTTCTCGAATGTCCCTGCCGGCCAAAGCCAAGCCGGCGCTGCTGCTAATGGCGCCCCAAATACGAAAAGTCCCATATGTCTCACGTCGCGTCTTCTCCTCATGGTTGATCTCGAACCAATGTCCCCTATACCTAACCTTTCAACCCCCTCTTGCTTACTGACATTGAATCTCAACAGTACCACCAGTTCATGGTTGAGCTGACGGAAACCAACCCGTCCCCCTGGTCCACGCACGGACAAGACAATTCGTCAGGAATACCCTTGGCAGGCTTGCAACACCCGCACGTGATATCGTCGTCAAAAACACTGTAGTCAACATCGGCTTGATCCGGCGCAGCACCCGCTTGGTCCGCGAGGTCCAGCAGGATCGCTCCATCAAGAACCGTCGCCGCAAAGCCATCTACAGATCCCACATAAATACACCTGTGCCTCATTCGCCCGCCGCAATACACATTGCACCAACAAGGACTCCCTCGCCATCAATCAGCTGGCCCAGCTCGCTCGCCTCACGGCGCTTTGCGTCCACGCAAATGTAAACACGTACTGCTCCACACTCTCTACCTTCCAGGTAGGCTAACGAGGGCTCCAGCGATAACGACAGCGACGATGGCTTGTATCTTGAGGAAGATGTCGACAGCGACAGGCACGAAACGTCGTCGCCTGTGGCCACTCGGCGGGACAAGAACATGCTCCATTCGTAGTCTTCTGCTCCTCTCGATGATACGGCTCTCAGTCCGGAACTGGGGCGCGGCCGGCGGAGGCCTGACAAAGATTGTCTGGCGTCGTTGAACGGGGGAGGATCCGATTCCCTTAACCATTCTCCCGACAACAGCATCCAAGTCAACCAAGACCCCGACTCGTCTCTACTCATGCCGAAGACCTCATCCCGCCCCCACCCGGTCCGCCCCAAGACTTACCAGACCCCCCTTGTCGAGGACGAGAATGACGAGGGAGTCTTGTATGACGAAGAAGACAAGGGCGAGGACAATGACGACGACCACGACAACCACAACGACAGCAATGGCAAAGACGAAAAGCACATGGCAAACGACGCTACAGCAAGACACGACCATGACGCATCACATACGCTCACCGTCACCCCCGATATCACAACAACTGGTGACCAGAAGCTGCTCCAGGCCATCAAACAGTTGCGCAGCGGCGCCATGCTCACGGACAACTCCGTTCGCGCGCTGCAGACGAAGATGGCGAAGAGCATAGGTTTGGATAGCAGCATTGCCATCGTTGGATCCTCTGTATTTCTTCCGAGCCCGCAATACAACCGCCGTCCAGGCTGCCGTCACCAGTGCGCCGGGGTGTCGTTACATCCTTGTACGCCTTCATCCATCATCAAGGCCCGCCAAAGCACTAATCCCATGCCCTCTGTCCCAAAGCTCCAGTCCAGTCTACTACCGCCTACCCTGCTCGAAACCAAGCCGTCGTGGACGCAAGCCATCACGCAAGGCACCAACGTTCCACTCAATACTGTCCCCTCACAATACCGACAACGAATTAGAAAGCGCCTCTCGGAGCAGCAACTTCACAGCGCCCCTTCGGTCCCAAGCGGCGGCCCATCATCAAGGGACACGGCATCCGGCACCACCGGCGTCCGCACTACCATCCACTACGGCGTCATGTACAGCACCGCCGCAGTCCCCGACCCTGTCTTCTGCACCACCGCCGCCTATTGCACTACTAGCCTTGTCATCATCACACGTCGTCGACATGCAACCCAAGACGGACCAAGGCACAACCAGGGCCGACAACTCCGGGGCCCTGCCCGGTGCGCGTGCCAGAATTGACGCCATCGCCAAGCATATTGCAGCCCTGGAATCAAGCTCCATGTCAGACACGCCATCATTGCTTAGGGATGTCTGGAATCGGCAAGAACGCCTATACAGGAAACAGAGCGACAACACAACAGGGCAGCGCAGCATGTTACTGCCCAGCTTGAAGCATTAGATAAGGTGCTCTGCAGACTAATCTAACAGACAATAGCAACTGGCCACTCACGGTATTAGAGTAGGCGAAGAGGGTCGCCGAATTCTTATTGCAGGGAGCAGCAACATTGTGCGCTCAAGGGGGAACGACTTATAACGTCAATGTCCGGAGAATCGTTGAGAGCCACACACACACACACACACACACACACACACACACACACACTGGCTGGAAATGGCCCGGAAGGCGACGGAAGCAGAAGCCATATGGGCGTTGCCGCTGCGACTGCGGCTGCAGCAGAGGTAGCCGAGCGTGCGTCAGGCTGTCCAGGCGAGGGAGCAGACAGCGATGGCGGTTAGCGATGCAAAGCAGGCCCTTGAGACGGCTGAAGCGGCGTATAAGGCATGCAGGGATCAGGATATCCTGCAAGGCGCCCTCGATGCAATAAGCAAGCAGATCTAAGGAGATTGCATAGATAGGGCGGCGCAACATGATGCTCCTTGGCTGCATCGTTGGCGGACTCATTAATGTAGACAATATATAGTGAGAGAGCCCACCACGTCGGGACCACGTGTGGTAGGCGTTTCTTAAGTCTGTCGAGCTGCACATTGTGTATTTTGCGTTCCAACGTTCCCAAGAATTAATCCAGGGCACACATTCTGCGCGTTGCGTTCTCAACTAAGTCCTAAGACGGAAGTCCTAAACCTTTTGGGTATCTTTGACGGCAGTACAAGCGCTAATCAAGCTGGAGCTATCTCGGCTACGGCGACGGCGGCGGCGGCGGCGGCTTTAGTCACTTACTGTTACTGACAGGCCGACCTGGGAGCGGGTTCGACGAGCTGGCACTATATACTATTACTGCTTGTCCTAACCAGGCATAATTAATGTCACGCGCGGACGCAGTAGAGCTCAAAGGGGGCTATACTGTTAACGCTACAAATGATCCTTTTGATATACACAAATCGTCCAACTGCCCCAGCAAATGCGTCATATTTACCAACAACCAAGAGCTGTGCCATCCAAGCGCTACAGAACCACAAGCGTCCATCAGGATAATACATCCTCATCAAAGCAGTACAAGTACTTAGCGAGTAAGCAAAAGTTACACCATACGTGCGTGAACCAAAAGAATAGTGCATGCGAGGCTCCAGCCAGGCCTAAACAGAAAAGCTTGGCGTTAACCAATAGGCCACAGTTCTATTCCAGTCTCTTACTTACCTCTTATAGTAAAGGATGCGTTTCTCTTGTAATGCGACGCCGTCGAGAACATTAGGGCACCCAGACAACAAGACAGTAGTGCCCTATATCTTCAATAGCATGCCTCCGTGAATCTTCTGATATAAAGTTATGTAATCAAAATTCGATCGAACATTTCGTGTATTTGATTAGGAACTGAATAGCAGTAATTATTCATAGTATAGCACAGAAGGGCAGTTACTATCCGTAGACTCAGAAACTATCCGATACCGCATCATAATCCTATCACTCTTCCAGGCTGTCAACTCACACACTCTCTCTTTCTTTTAGAACGTCAGCTCAAATCACCCTTTTAAAACCCCAATATTCCCATCTTTTAGGATAGTAACCGCACCATCCAGGGTTGACCTTTGCCAACCTAATAGACTAACTCAGGGTCAAATCAATCATGCGGCAGAGGTAGGTAGATGCTCTTGAACAGTTCCCTCGTCAGATAATGTACAAAGCCACCCATCCTGATCGAGAAATGCTAGACTATCGGAAGTTCCCCTTGGAACTGTTAACTGTGCCAAAGAACTGACCCAGACAATCGAGCAATGGTCCTTAGTAATGGTGTACCTACACTGGAAGGGCGTCTGATTTAGTCAAGGTACAGGAACTTACGTTGTCCATGGTAGTGCAAATCAACCTTAACCGGCCCAAGCCTTTACATTGCAAAACACAGATGAATAGATGTAAAAGATCAATTTGACAGGTGTACTTTATTAATACAGAAGCCAGTCTCAGTTCGAGGTTCAACATTGAGATCGGCAGATAAATTTACTATAGGTGTTTCTTTACAGCAGGAAGTTTAAAGCTGTAACATACAGCAGAACGCTCCATTTCAAGACCAGCAGTTGTGTTAGACAATATTCAAGCAGTTAACTTCCATCAAAGGGGCAATTTAATCCAGTAGCTGAACACTTACGTTTCAGACTGGACTTTAGGCTTATAGTCCTCTTTAAAAGCCCAAACGTGTAAGCAGCCTCTTTTCAATACCACCAAAAGTCAGCTATTATCAGGCTTAAATAACAACTAAGTCGTGCTAGTATCTTTAAGCTGTAAGGATGCAATCTTAACGAAGGTCCAGCACAGACTACAGGATTCTCAGGTCTCATGGAGAGAAGCTTAATAAAATCTCGTTGCTCCTAATGTCCAACCTCCTTCACGTATGACTCTTCATAGAGGGCTAGAGCAGTTCTCTCAGCTACATCAAGCGTCTGCAGATTAAACTCCATAGGGAGTCTAGACGTCGCATCAACAATAATAAAGCTTATAAAAACTACAACCTTCAGGACAAATAGCAAAGTCAATAGGCATACCAATACCGGAAGCCTTTAAAGGCCTGCAATATACCTGCAGCTCTTCTCATTTTTAGGTTTCCCTAACCATCCCTAGTTAACAAAGAATGGCCAGTTTGGACATCCTCTAATGTCCAGAATGCCGAACTCCGTAAGTTGACAGATGGTCTGGCAATTCGAATCGCAGGTTCAGACTGAGCCGTGGCACTATAGAAGTAAACTAGACTGCAACTGGACAACTATTGAATTTTGGTTACTGGGGACAGAGCAGCGCCGTGTGTAATTTCCAAGGGCTCAGATCGTTGCCGATACAGGCAACCATGACTTGTCGGAATTCGCCACGATGTGATTGGCAGGGTTTTATACGAGACGAGACGGCGATCATGGATCCATCGGAGTTGAGTGAGACGCATTCAGGCAGCTACAAGACTGCATCGATGAGGTTTGGTATCACCACTGAGTCCCATACTGCGATCGCCTTGTCTGTTGACGCTGCTAGAGCTGGTATCGAGAATTCCCACATGTCGTCATCTTCAGCGCAGACCAGGATTGCGAGATCATTGCCGCGAAAGGTCATACATACCGAGTGGACGAAGTGTCGCTAGGACTGAAAAGACCTACGGTGGGCGGTTACTGTCATCATGCCACACTGTGACATCTCGGTTTCCGCATGTTACTATCATTGTTCCTGGTGTGCTGAAGCGCATTATACGAAAACACTTTCCTCGTGCTTGACAGTTCTTTGGCGGGTGTATCTAAGAGTCGATATTAAGAAGACCTAATTAGTCGAACCTGACGAAACTGTGATATCTCGAGCACTGCATATGACAGTTTCAGGGTCTTGTGAAACCGTGAGGCGTGCAATAAAGTCGTCTACTGTATTTTTAAGGTTCCTTGCAACAAAATAGTGTATGAGCGGTGTTTTCGTCTTGTCGTACAGGGTATCCCTGTACGTATGTACGTGTAGGACTGAGGGCTCCAAATAGGTATATATAGGCCTATTAGTTACCCTATTCCCCTTTCTATAGATGGACCATTTTTGACCCTGTATATCTGACCCCTATACGCGACACATCTCATCTGAGCCTGCAGCAAAGAAGAGTAGGGGCAGAATGACGGGACAACGCTGAAAAGCATTCTAGGATGTCTCGTGAGCTGACCGCTAAATATTTCAAGTAGTTGTATAAGTTCTGTTGCCTAGGATTATAGCATGTCATTGAGTCTAGACTTCTTTGCTTGCCCAACTAGGCTTGTCTGAAGACGCGACAAAGCGTCTGCTGCGAATGCCACAAGATTCACTTTTCCTAATTCTAAAAGCATAAAGATCCATGATGAAATACCAGGTCCTGTCATAAACTCTTTGAGGAGTGACAGGAACTCATCATCAAATGCTTGATTGACTGGATCCACCAAGTGAAGATGATGGGTGCCACGACATAGTCGCACAAACACCCAGACGGCTGAGCTCGGAAAACTTGAAGAGGCCCTTTGCTTCCGTGTCTGTTTCAAGCATCTCCCGAACACAGGCCCCCAAGAGACATGTGTGAGGACGAAGAAAGGCGGAGCAGAGATTTGGATCGTCTAATATCAACAAAGCCTGCCGCAACGAACGATGACATAGCCTCATCTTGGAGCATTCGTCAATCGTAGCCAAAGAGCCCAAGATCTTCCTAATATCTCGTAGCTCAAAGCGTTTAGCCGTAGAGACTGCAATAGCCTGAACAAATTTTCTCGACATCCAGCGGATCTTTCGCATAGGTGATCCATGTCAGAGCCTGGCGCGCAACAAAACTCTGCTCCGAGGACCATACCGAGGTCTTGTAAGTGACAAGGGCCTTCCACTTAATTTCAAACTCTGCTTAAGCTGCATCTACTGCTACGGCTAGTGACGAGCTCTTATCTAACGAAAACACTAGTTGACAAGCAAGCAAGCCCCTAAGAAATTTCCGTCTGCCGTTTCGGTAATGTGAGGTGTATAGGGATTCAAACGGCTAGGATTGGCTTCAACAAACTCTTTAACTGCATTTCGTTTCTCCGCGAGTTTCTCTATGTCGAGTTGGGTAGTTTTGTCGTCGAGTGGTTGTACTAATACTCAAGTGCGACGGCTTAATATAACCACCTTGATTGGCGTTTTGGACAGAGCTTCGTCTGCGAGGCCACTGATTAATACATCTGGATCGTCACAGATACCCAATCCATATATAATCCAGTAAACTGGTCGCTCAAAGACGTCTTCAAGATTCTCACTTGCGGCCGCAAGCAGTCTTTCCTACACAAAGTGACTAGGGCAATTGACTAGCGTTTTCGCTGCGAGAGCAAGGCGCGCGACGTGATCCTGGAATTGCCGCGAGTACTTGACTAACTGAAAGGTAAGCGTTTCGAAGAGCGAGATGACTAATCTTGAATTCGGTTCATTGCCCCGAAAAGAGAAGTGAAGGCACGTTTTGCCAAACGATTTCACCCAGTGACTGATGAAGGAAGCCAAGACTGCTTTTCCCGAGCCCATAAGGGCATAAAATCACTGTATTCTTAGCTTAACTGACAATCCATTAATTAAGGTATAAGATGTAATGTTTAAGAGACCCTAATTACAAGTCCCAGGTCCAATAATGTTGTTAGGCGATACTGAAAACGCATCCGGGGCACTTTCGACCCCAAGGCACTTCCTGATAAGGTCGGAAATTTGCCCCAAACTTAGCTGCCAAGCGTCGTTTCTCCAGAACCCATGCTCACAGACACTTCTTTGGATTCTCCGGATTAGCTTCCTTGGCGCTAGGTTTGAAACTTTTGGAAATCAAGCGACATTATAACGGTTGACGAACATTAGTACTAGAACCTGGTTCGGCAGATCTAGTGTTATCAATGGCCATTTTTCTATTACTATCTTATTCCTCTTAGTAACTTCCTAAAGAGGTATAATTGATAAGACTGCAAACTTACCTTAGTACCTAACCTGAAAAGATCTATTTTCTCTTACTTGTAGAAGGTTGCAATCTTAAGTTCCTCTAAGAAAGATTTAAAGTTATTGTAAGTTTCTTTAAACTCTAGGGAGTCTTTTCTTAATAGGGCGACGTGCAGTCCAGCTATTACGCTAACTTTTTATTACAACCTAACAAGTTACAGGTAATGCAGCCCTACTAGGCAAGGCAGGGTGCAGGCAGTATAGCATTTATATAGATAAGAAATAAGGGTTATACAGATAACTCCTTAGAGACAGAAGAACTAGGGAAGGTTACATAAAGATAAGAAGGACTAATAGGCAATAAGTAGTCTATACTAGGGACTAACTTTTAGATTATAGTCCTAAATTAAGGACTAACTTTAAGATAGTAGTCCTAATAATAAGACTTAAGAATATAAGGATATTTATTCTATATAAATAAATTACCTTCTATAGCTCTTTAGTAATTAACTTTATAATTTACTCTACTATAAGTAACTCTTAAATTATCCTTCTATTATAATTATAATAAGTTATTTATAATTTAAATATATAACTAATTACTATATTCTTACTAATAAGATTACTAATAAGCTAATAAGACTCTAGTACTATTTATTAAGTACTAACCTTAGCTACTTATTAGTAGAAATACTACTATTAAATATTTAATTATAATACTTTAATTACTCCTATTTAGTAAGTTAACTTCTATACTTACTAAATAATTAAGGATATAGTACTTATTACTACTCTAACTTTATTCTCTATTAATTCTAAGGGTAAGACTCTAGCTACCCTTAAGAATTTTAATAAAGAAATAAAGAATACTAAGAACTCTAATAATAAGTTTAACTTTACTAAGAAAGTCTATAATACTTTATAGTAATATATTTAAAAAAATAACTCTAATATTACTTAAATGCAAGCTATAGTAAATAAGACTATTACTAAATTAGAAGCTAAGAATAAGGAAGCTAGTAAGTTAGGCTAAGAGGTCTATACCCTTTAGGCTGCAGCTAGTATTATCTTAATACCTATAGATAAATGCAAGAAGCTCAAACTTAACTTACTATCTGCCTACAATAGTACTAGTAGACAACTTAAGGGATTTCTTATTTAAATTTGCACCTACTAAACCTTCTATATAGCTAACTTTAGGAGTAAAACTAAGTAAGAAATTTATATAGCTACCTTCCTTAAAGGAAAAGTACTTACTTAATTCAAACTCTTTATAGAAGAATTCCTATAGAATAATAGAAATACTAATACATACTTAATAGAGACTTAAGATATTTTCTTAAGTATAATAGAATTTAAATACGCCCTCTAAACTCTATTCTAGGACCCTAATAAAAAGAGGTAGGCTAAGAGAGACTTAGTTAACCTTAAATAGAATAAGTTAGCCTCCTACTATACAGCTAAGTTCTAAAGGCTTATAGTTTAATTTAATATTACTAATAAATTAAGAATCTTTATATTCTACTAAGGACTAAAAGAAGAAGTTAAGGACAAAATAGTTAAGCTTAATACTCCTACTAACTTCCTACAATATATAGTACTTACTATTTGAATTAATACTTACTTATATAAATAATATAAAGAAAAGAATAAGAATTAATACCTCTAAGCTAATATAGGAAAATAATATATTCCCTAGGGGCCTTAATAACTAAATAACTATAATAGTAATTAAAGAACTAACTAATAGTATAGTAGTAGACTAAGTACTACTTATAAATACTATATAGAATTTATAAATATTAATATAACTTATAAGAATAAATAAGCCCTATAATGCAACTCTAAGAGTAGTATTTATTTTAACTGCAAAAAGCTAGACTATATTACTAGGGACTGCAGATAGCTTAAATAACTTTAGAACTAACTACTCCCTAAAAATACTAAGAAAGCTAATATTGTAAGAAAAGAAGTCCCCTATAAATAACTCTTATAAACTACCTACTATAGTAATAGCTGCCTTATATACTAAGGTAGTAAGGAATAAGTAAGTTAGTACTTAAGAGAGCCTAAAAATAAAACTATAATTATCTTTAGGAAATTTAAGTATAGAGATATTTAAATTATAGAAAAATGAAACTAGTAGCTTATTATAAAACTTATTTAAGTATAAGATACTGTATAAGTATAGTTAAGTAATCCTAATATACTAGAAACCCTCTAAACTATTAAAGTATAACTATAGTAAAGAATTTAGGCTTAAGAAGACTACTAAAGACAACTTATACTTAAAGAAGACTTAGTTAACTTAGTATAGGAAGAAATAAGTCTAACTAACTAACTTACTAAAATAGTAGCTATAGGAAGAAAATAAGTAAAAACCTTATTCCCCTAACTACAATTTAATATTAGAGAAAGAACCCCTTAAGAAACTATTAAAATTCTTAGAGAATAAATAAGCTCTAAATATACTTTTAACTTAGGAGAATTACTAAATGAATTTCTCCTACTAAGTAAGATAGAATAAAGAGTAGCTAAATAGCTCCTTAAGCTTAAATAAATTAAAAGCTTAACTTAATTTAAAAGTCCTAATTTTAAAATTAAGTAAGAGATAAAGTAGAGACTTAGAAATTTTAACCCCTATAATAGAATAAAGCTATAAGAGTATAAAATTAATAAAGGCAATAATATTAATTTAGATAAACCCTTAGTTTTATAAATGTATTTAAATACTAGCTGTACTTAAATTAACTAATAACTAAATATTAATAAAATATACAATAATTAAGAAATACACTTCTATAGTACAGAAGATATTAATATTAATAATAGACTTAAAGTCTAAATTTAGGAAAAACCCCTATTTAGAGATAATAAGCTACTTAAACCTACTTATAGATAATACTATAGAATTTTCTAAGTAGATTATATTTACAATAAATGCAAAATTTACTTTTACTTAAAAGAAGAATACATTTTCTACCTCTAGTAATAAGATTAGGAACTTATCCTAAGAGTCTACTAAGACTTAGAATTTAATATATAGAAAGTTAAGGAATACCTTACTAAGTAGCTCTACTTCTAGTTAAGCCTAAAGTATCCTATACTCTATATTAATTATATTACTAAATATTAATTAGACTATATATTTAATAAGTATAAGTACTATTATAAAGGAAAAGTATAAGCCTAGAGAATGCAAATTAAGGAAAAGAACTCTAGTAAGAAGTTAAAAAACTAGGAATACTAACTGTAAAGGGACTACAGATAGTAATACAATATAAGAAGTCCCTATATACTACAACTAGGGAAGACAATAAATACCTCTTCCTAGAAGCTATTATTAATAAGTAGCCTATATAGATTATAATTAATAGTAGAGCTTAAGTAAACTTTATATTACTACAATTAATAAATTAATAATAAATTGTATAGAGACTTAAGGATAAGCTATACGCCCTTTAGAATATAGAAGGAGAAATAGTTAAGTACAATAGAGGTACTATTAGTAAAGAGACTATACAACTCTCTATAGTAATCTATAATTATTAAGAATAATTAGTCTTTAATATTATAAAGATAGGACAATTAAATATTATTTAAGGAGTCCTATAGCTATAAAAATATAATTTAAATATTAGTTAGAAGGCTAATTAACTTTAATAGAGAGATTCAGCTATAGAAGTGCATTATATACTGCAACCCCTAAGTAAATATAGATAATAGAAATATATTACTTATATTAAATAAATTGAACCTATAAAAGATAAGTAATTTAAATTCTTTATTAATAATTAGTAGGAAGAAGAATAACTATCCCTAATCCCTGCAGAATACTGCAGTTATAAGAAGTTATTTACTAAAGAATTAAAAATAGGCTTACTAGAATATAGTCCTTAGGACTATAAGATTCCTATTAAGGAAGGGGAATACCTAAAGTTTTATAAACTTTATAGACTTAATAAAAACTAATAGGAAGAACTTAATAAGTATATTAATAAAAACCTTAGAAAAGGTTATATTTAATTATTAATATCCCCAGTAGAATACCCTATTCTATTTGTACTTAAGAAGAATAGTAAACTACAACTCTATATTAACTATTAATAACTTAATAATATTACAATTAAGAATAGCTACTTATTACCTCTTATTATAGAATTTTAAGACCTACTCTATAGAGCTAAATAGTTTATAGCCCTTAACCTTAAAGGAGCCTACAATCTAATTAGAATTAAAGAGGGAGAAGAATAGAAAATATACTTCTATATGCAAAGAGGCAATTATAAGTACCTTATTATACTTTTTAAACTTACTAATACTCTAGCCTCCTTTTAAACTATAATTAATTACATTCTATAAGAATATTTAAATGTATTTATTATTATTTACCTTAATAATATTCTTATTTTCTTACCTACTCTTAAGATTTACAAAAAATATATTTATAAAGTACTATAGAAGCTACAAAAAGCTAAACTTCTAGTAGAACTTAAGAAAAGTATATTCTACAGCTAATAAGTTAACTACCTTAAATTTACTATTACCCCTAGTAAGATTTATATAAATAATAAGAAAATTGCAGTAGTTAAGGACTAGCCTTAACTCTAGAATATTAAAGACATCTAATTATTCCTTAAATTTATTAATTTCTACTAATAATTCCTTAAGGGATATTCTAGTAAAATTAACTCCCTTATTAAGCTTATATGCAAAAATACTACTTTTAAATAGACTAATAAATAAAATAAGGCCTTTAAGGATATTAAGTAATAAGTTCTATTAAAATTTATTTTAATAATTCTAGACTCTAGAAAACCCTTTAAGCTTAAGACTAATACCTTAAATTATACTATTAGTAGATAACTTAAATAATATAATAAAGAAGGAAGACTGCATTCTTATAGCTTCTTCTCTAAGAAACTCAGTAGACTTAAATTTAACTACTAAATCTACAATAAAGAACTTATAGTAATTATTAAAGTATTTAGAGAATAGAAACTACAACTTTCTAGTACTAAGTATAAAGTTAAAGTCTATACTAACTATAAAAACCTAGCCTACTTTATAATATTAAAAGCCCTTAATAAGTAATAAATTAAATAACGTACACGCATAGCGAGTCGGCCAACATAGCGAGCCGGCCACTCCTTATCGCTAGAAAAAGCCCCTTTTCTAACTATTTATTAAAAAGTAGATTCTTAACTAATAAAGACCTAGTTTTTAGTATTAGATAACGATAAGAGTTAGATTTTAAGAAATAATATTGTAGAAATTATTGTCTCTTCCTAACCCTAGGTTCTTAGTAATCCTCTTATCTAGAGGCCTAGATAAGAGGTAAGCTTAGTAATATAGGCTAGAAAGAGATAATAATTTTAATACTATTATTTCTTAAAATCTAACTCTTATCGTTATCTAATGCTAAAAACTAGGTCTTTATTAGTTAAGAATCTACTTTTTAATAAATAGTTAGAAAAGGGGCTTTTTCTAGCGATAAGGAGTGGCCGGCTCGCTATGTTGGCCGACTCGCTATGCGTGTACGTTAGTCTAAATTCCTCTTAGAATTCAACTTCTAAATTATCTATATTAAAGGAATAGAAAATAGTAGAGCTAATACCTTAAGCTAAAGACTAAACTACAAAACCCTAGTACTAAATAAAACTCTTATTATTTTAAAGTAAGATAATAAAGGCAACTTAGTACTAGTATAGAAACTTATTATAATTAGTACTTATATTAATACTAGTACAACTAGTAGAATAATACTTAAATAAATTAGAGAAATTTATAGTACTTATATATATAAATACTAAGGAATTACAAAAATCTTTAAGTAAATTTAATAATACTACAATAAGAAAGTTACATAAGTAGAAGTAGCTTTTGCAATTAAGAATTGCAAAATGTATAAGAAAAGTAAGAATAGTCTGCACAAATCCTATAGATAGCTGCAACTACTACTAATTCTACTAGAAGTATAGTATTTAATCTCTTTAGACTTTATTATTAAACTCTTAAAGTTAAGAGAACTACTTATAAAAACCTAGTATAATAGTATACTAGTTATTATTAATTAACTTACAAAGTATACCTACTTTATTCTATACTTAGAATTAAGTATAGTAGAAGACCTTATATATACATTTTTAAAATACATTATTAGCAACTATAGATTACTAAAAGAAATTATATTAAATAGAGATAAGTTATTTACATTTAAATTTTAGAAATCCCTAATCTTACAATTAGGAGCTAATTACAAGCTATTAACTACCTTCTATTTGCAAACTAATAGACAAATTAAATAAATTAACTAAATTCTTAAATAATACCTATAGTATTATATTAATTACAATTAAGACAATTAAGTACTACTACTACCTATAGCCTAATTTACCTACAATAACGTAGTTCACAAGTGAATGAATCACACAAGTGAGTGAATCACTTTTCTAGACTTTGTACGACCTACCTTTCCCTTTAATTTTCTCCACCTACAACTATGGTACGACATTCAAACGAAAGCGATTTAGTCCTAGCGCTTAATGCGCTCAAATCAAACCCAAAATTAAGCGTGCGAAAGGCTGCATCTCACTATAATGTGTCATTCTCTACCCTCCAGCGACGAAAACACGGCCAACCTGCCAGACGCGACATCCGACCACCCTGCCAGAATTTAACCTCGTACGAAGAGGAGACTATTGTGCAATACATTATTGACCTGGATTCGCGAGCATTTTCGCCACGCCTTAGTGCTGTTCGAGAAATGGCCGATCGACTGCTTCGCGACCGCGGCGCGCGACGCGTCGGAACAAACTGGGCCTCAAACTTCGTACGACGACGACCTGAGCTCCAGACGCGTTTTAATCGAAGAATCGACTATCAGAGAGTCCTCTGCGAAGATCCGGACGCGTATCGCGCGTGGTTTTCCCTCGTACAAAACACAATTGCGAAGTACGGGATAGACGATACCGATATCTATAACTTCGATGAGACTGGGTTTGCGATGGGCAAGATGTCCTCTGAAATGGTTGTTACAGCCTCTGAACGACGTGGCAAGCCAAGAGGAGCACAACAAGGGAATCAGGAATGGGTTACAGTAATCCAGGGCATTGGGTCGTGCGGCTATTCTATCCCGCCGTACATCATCTTTGCAGGCAAGGTCCATCTTGACTCCTGGACGTGCGACAGCCCCCTCCCACCCGACTGGGTAATTACACTTACAGAAAATGGTTGGACGACAAATGAGAAAGGCCTAGAATGGGTAAAGCACTTTGATTTCCATACAAGGAGTCGTACGAAGGGTGCTTACCGCCTCCTCATCCTTGATGGCCACGAAAGCCACCATTCTGTCGATTTTGAGCTATACTGCAAGGAGCAGAACATTATTACGCTCTGTATGCCCCCTCATTCATCGCACAAGCTCCAGCCTCTTGATGTTGGGTGCTTTAGTCCCTTAAAACGGGCGTACAGCCAAGAAATCGAGGTCCTTATGCGGGTGCACATTACGCATATTGCAAAGGAAGACTTCCTCCCAGCCTTTTATAAGGCGTACGACAAGGCAATGACAACATCAAACATTCAAGCAGGCTTTAGAGCAACTGGCCTTGTCCCGTACGATCCGGAATATGTGATTTCACAGCTAGATGTGAAGCTTCGTACGCCATCACCTCCAGGTTCTTCTGCTGGCTTACCAGCAGCTTGGGTCCCAAAGACGCCAAACAACCCAATTGAGTTTGATTCACATTCTGATTTTATTACGAATCGCATCGTACGACATCAGAATAGCTCCCCAACGTCAATTATTGGGTATATGCAGCAGCTGAAGAAAGGAATTATGGTGGTAGCCCATAACCAGGTTTTGATGCAGGCACAAATGACTGAGTATCAAGAGGCAAATGAGCGTATGAGCCGCCGTCGCCGTACGAAAAAAAAACAGCTTCAGAAAGGTGGAACACTTACAATCAATCAGGCAAAAGATATAAAGTCTCAAATTGATGTAACAGAGCAGTTACAGGTAGAAACAGGTCAAAGTAGTGGTCGTGCGAGGAGGACAGAAACGCGCGCGCGACGATGTGGCATCTGCGGAGAGACTGGACATAATGCTCGCACATGTCAGAAAGTTGAATCTACCTCTGAAGAAGAGGATTCTAAATAGTTTGAATTAATTTAAGGTGTTATGGTTAATTTCTCTTACACTTTGTCGTACGGGTGCTAGAAAAGTGATTCACTCACTTGTGTGATTCATTCACTTGTGAACTACGTTAGTACTATTAGAGAAAGTATACTTTACTTACCCTTCTACCTTAACTACAAATTCTAACCTACTGCATATAAATAACTTTAATAAGAATTATAAGTACTAAAAGCTATAGTAAATTATAATAAACTATAAGAACTCTAGAAAAATATCTCTAATAACTTAGAATTTATTAGAATATAAATAAAGAAATATTTAGACTTATTAAGAATAATAGGACTATTCTTTAAAGAGGGAGATAGTGCGTACTTTATATACTAAAATATTAAAATAAAGTAACTAAATAATAAGCTTAACTACAAAAAACTAGGACCCTTTAAAATTATCTAAAAAATCTTAAATATTAACTTTAAACTAAAGCTCCTAAATATAATAAAAGTCTACTTAGTCTTCTATATTATACTACTAGAATTAGTACTATACAAATTACATACAGAAGACTGCATTATTATAGAAACCTACAAATTAGAGTATAAAGTTAAATAAATTATTAACTATAGGAATAAAAATAATTATAATAAGTATTTTATAAAATAGAAAGGCTACAAATATAAAGACAACTTATAGGAACTAGTTAGGAACCTCTAGTACTCTCTACAGCTACTCTAGGAGTACTATAATTCTTAAATATACCCTCTACTAATAGCCCTAAATTTAAGAAATTATTACTAATTCTAAATAAGAATTAGTCTATATTATTAGGAACTTATATAAATTGCAACTCCTTAACTATACTCTACTTATAGGCATCTAGTGCAGAATCTAGAGTATTAGACTTATTAACTTCCTATATACTCTAATAAAAAATTTTAGCTTAATAATTACAAATTAACTTTTAAGTCCTCTAAATCCTAGACAATTAACTAACTGCAGTTGCTATTAATACCTACAAGTAAGTAAGCTCCTTATAAAGCTTTAATAGCTTCTCACTAGCTTTCTCCTCCTTCTTATCCTACTCCTATTACTAAGTATTTAGCCTCTAAACTATAAACTAGTTAACTTATAAGGAAAAAATACACTAAATAAAAAGTACTTATAAATTAATACTACTAAAATACTATTGCAAGGCTTCTTTACTTTAATGTATATATAATAGTAAGAAGAACCCTTACTAAAATAATAGGCTACTTTTATATAAAAATAATAAGTATAAAGTATATTAGTAGTAATAGAATAAGTATTAAAAAACTTAAGAAGTACAAAATACTTATAATTCTTTATTTCTATTTTCTAAGACTTTAGTTTTAATTTTAATTTTTTAATACAACTTAATATAGTATTAGTATTATAGGAAAATTAAGAAGTAAATTTAATAACTCCCTAATTTAGGAGATACTACCTACTTATATAGTCTTAAGAATAAGACCTTTAGAGAGGAGACTTAATATTACAACTTAATAAGTTATAAGTAATACAGCCCTATTAGGTAAAGTAGAGTGCAAGTAGTACAGTATTTATATAAATAAGAAATAAGAATTATACAAATAACTCCTTAGAGATAGAAGAATTAGGGAAGATTACATAAAGATAAAAAGGACTAATAAGTAATAAGTAATTTACACTAGGGACTAACTTTTAAATTGCAGTCCTAAATTAAGAACTAACTTTAAAATATTAGTCCTAATAATAAGACTTAAAAATATAAGGATATTTATTCTATATAGACAAATTACTTTCTATAGCTCTTTAGTAATTAACTTTATAATTTACTCTACTATAAGTAACTCTTAAATTATCCTTCTATTATAACTATAATAAGTTATCTACAATTTAAGTATATAACTAATTACTGCATTCTTACTAATAAGATTACTAATAAACTAGTAAGACTCTAGTACTATTTATTAAGTACTAACCTTAGCTACCTATTAGTAGAAATACTACTATTAGATATCTAACTGTAATACTTTTTTGTATACTTTATTATCTTATTAGTAATTGTAGTACCTTTATAAGGAGTTCCTAAGAAGAATACTGTACAGGCTAAACTAATAATATTCTAATACTCTTAATTATTTACCCTAAGAATATAAGTCTACTAATTATTAATTTTAATTTAAGTAGGTTAAGAATAAACTTACCTTCTTTATATAGATAACTCTAAGTTTAAGGGAGTATACAATAAAGATAATAGGCAACTACTACAATAGTTAACTATAAGGTAAGCTCTTAGGTGAGGTATTAGAATTATACCTATAGCTATTCTAATTCATCCTTAAGATAATTTAGGAAATCTTTAGCGAAATCATTAATATCCGCTACAGACTTCGTCATAAGTGTCGCTTTAGGCCGTCGGCAGGATAACCGTGGGTCCAAACTCTGGCCGCCATCTGAAGTGGATCCAGATTGCATATGTCTCTAGGCTAGAAGCAATGCGGATCGTCTAGCCAAGTCTTTTTAGCTAGTACGTCCAAGCCCCATAGACAGATACAATTTCAACGCACTGTTAACCGATTTCAGGCTCGTATACTCAAAAGAAATATGCAGGTTTTCATTCTCCCTAGCTTTGCGTGAAATTCTAGCTCGCGCTGCCGGGCGCTTAGTATTAGTAGTAAACATTGCATTTATAAGTAAAGCACGTACAGTCTAGGAGGTCTAAAGTTGAAAACAAGTTGCTGATGCCGTCGTTATTCTACCCCCTTTTTTCTGCGCCGCAAATACAAACCGAATGTGACGACATAAACCCTAGCCACTTACATAGTTCACAATAGAGACAGGATAATAATAAAAACCTCGCACTTTCGACTCATGCAATAAAACGCTTGCTAACATAGCGATTGATTTTAGACAAGTATCGCTTAATGATGGGATTCTTTTAGGTATGCAGGAGTTCTAAATGTGGAAAATCGTATAGCTAACGATCGATGTTAAGTATTACCGCCAGACTCGAAAATCGTCCACACTTGCCTCCTACGAACGGGATGAATATCGACAATACGTGTCGGCGTGTCCGTCGCAGATAGGATACACGCTATTATATCATGAAGGTGCAACATCCAATTTCTCCCCCCACCTGTCTGGTCTAACCCTCTGTAGCAAGCCGCGTCAACCACAAGGAGTAAAGCTCTATCCAGGCAGCATGTGGCATTAGCCTTGTTGCATTAGCTAGACAGCGCCATGGTACAGCAACCAAGAGAGAGAACGACCAGGAGAGAGAAAGACTAATCGGTATGAAAGAGAGAAGGGAAGCGGACGATGCCCTTATACCCGATTTCCCTGGTTTAACTGTCATCGATGATGTTGATATAAGTAAGCGATTGCCGCACCTAGCAGAACTGGGTAGGCGGATTGCGGCGATCTACCGAAACAGTGTCTCAAGAGTCCCTAGCCAGTTTGGCTTCATGAGACCTACCTATCACGGCATGTCCCTATAGCCAGTCAGTCGCCAATTGGAGTTCCAGCTGATGTGACCCTTTTGAAGGCATGCTACGTCGCCTCGGCAAATTCGAGTCAGGTTTGCATGGGGGCATGGCTGACTGCTCAACCGGGCCTCCAACACCTTGTCGATCAGACGATGCAAAAGATTCTCATTCCACTTCAACCACATGGTCGATGCTTGAAGTCCTGTCTGGTGCGCGGAACTCTGTCTCATAGGAAAAGCATTGCAGCCAACACAAAGACGCGCAGTCCAACAATTTTCAACCCAGCAGCGCTATTTGCTCACGACGAGTTTGAGTTGGGTATGTGGCGCCTGAAATATGGAACACTCAATCAGGATTCTTTTAGACACTACTAGGTAAACTTCCTGCCTTTAGAACCTACCAAGCAATAGGATGATCGAATTCGCCTGTCCAGCATGTGCTGTAATCTTGTACAAGTCCTAGGAAACCCAGAATCAGTTGACATCTAATAACAGTGACGTTGGCTTGATCCTGCACAAAGCTGTCCGGTCGTTAAAATACGCTACATGATACTGAATGATGTCAAATATCCAAATCAAAAGTATGCAAGAGTGGCAGAATGTGTGCTGCAATAGGAAGGGGCTTGTTAGGTTAAATACGTTTGCAGATACAAACACACGCGCTGCTTCGTCGTAATACATTTATGTCTCAGCCGCCCTCTTCCTTATAGGAGACAAGAGCATGGGGTGTATTTTACTTGACGCTCTCGTTTCTGCTGTCAACCTTGGGCCAGAAAACACAGGTACATAACTATCAACTAGAAGAATATACCACTGAGACATGTGAAATGCGTATTAAATCTTATAAGGGGTTCATTAGCTTGCAACGTTCGCCTGTATTGATGCAGTTGGACCGCGTCAGGAACTCTCCATTCTCATAGGCCAAAGAACGAGGGCAGTTGAGAAAATAGGCGATTAGTCGCACTGGTACTCTGCGAGGTGTGTGTGCCAATCATATAGGAGAAGAGCTAGGTGACAACGGCGGCAGCAAACGCCTCTTCGATGCAAACGCGAAACTCTTACCGTCTTTGTTGATCACGTCGTGTTCCGGCTGGATATCGGACGCCGGGCCTGTGACGGCCCCGGCTCCGCACCGAGTCCGGCCCCATCCTCCAGATATAGTGCCCCACCTCTTAGCCGGGCTGCAGGCCGCATCCTTCCTCCCGCGCGAAGACCCGACCGTGCCAACATCACCAACCTCTGGAAAAACCTTCAACCTAATTGGCGGTTCTAAGTTTTCTCTGCGCCCCCGCCGACCACCTGCTGGCTGACTGGCCTTAGTTCATCCAAAATCTCCTCCCCTGCGCCGCCTTCAACCGGGTCCTCCGTGTCATATACTAAGACTAACCAACTGCTGCTGACACTAGCAGTAAGGAAAGGAACGCCACTTCAACCGCGTCACCCAGAGCCTTGCCTTCCCTGCCGACCAGTCTCTCCTCTTTCTAGTAAATGCCATCTACTGCTTAATCTAGAGCCTTAAGACCACTTCCTCTGCGAAACAGTCGTTGCAGAGGCCTCCGCTAAAGAGAGACAATTAACTCCATTCAGGACATTTCCCTCCACCGTCACCAGGCCAGCACCACCGTCCCTAAGCCCACCATTAGGGACGTGACGCTGGCCCGCCGCCGTAAGTCATCGCAGCTGTGTTCTACTTGGTGGCTCACGTTCCGGAAATAAAAGTGATAGGTCTTTCTCAGCAACATAAAAAAAGAAGGAGGTTGAGACCCTAGGCCCCCTGCGCCCTTTGGGTCTCGGATCTAGTCCTAGTCTTGATCCCAGTGACCCCTGCTTAAGAGAGGAGCCTGAGGCGCTCTACTCCAACACAGCCGCTGTGGTCTTTGATGGCAGAGGGCGAAAACGAGGAAGTAGAACTTAGCCTAGGTCTGGCTGCACAGAGATAAGAGTAAGAGATCCGGAAGCCCATCCAAGTTGGAAAGGTCGACGGATCGCTAGAGGCACCTAATAGTAGCTATTGTATGCTATTCTAATTGATTATTGTACTTGTCTGGATGTGGGAGGCTGTTAGGTTGATGCCTATAGCGGTTGATAGAATGAAAAACCTGTATTGTCTTGAACTGGACCAGTCTTTATGTCTGCAGTGTCCTGAGCAGATTTGTGGAGACTGGCAGCGTGGTGGTGTTCCTGAGGGGACAACTGTCAAGGGTATGCTTACCACCAGTGGGCTGTCTTTCTATTTTGTTATCGTCCTTGTAGCCTGTTTCCACCCAACGTGCTGCCTTTCACGCAGGACTTGGACAAGTCATTAGGATTCAAATTCTTAGGTTAATTCGCCGATAATCATCTACCTTTCCTCACATTCTATTCTATATGTATTCCTGCTAGTCTAGAATATTGTCCTGTGTCTATTTTTCAATTTACTTACCTGCGTTCACATCACTTGGAATACAACTTGCTAGGCGGAGTTGCCTGGTCAAAGATCTGACTGAGCTGGGAGCTAGGGGCAGGCTGCTTGTTTAGTGAAGAAGCAACTGCGACTTCCTGTAAGGTTAACCCGGTGGGAGGCTGCTGAAGTACATAGGCACAATGCAATTAGTATTCTAAAGACTTGATTTCATCTGTAGTAGTGTGTTTGGTGGCTCCGCTGTGAAATTATTAGTCTCGGCCATCGAGTTAAGAAGGCCCCCTCGTGTGTGCAAGATCGCCTAAAGTACTATTGTCGTATAGATTAGCTGTCTCAAAGGCCTTAATAGAATTGAGACCCAAATTGTCAATATTAGGAAAAGTATTAGGAGGACTATTTACTTATTGCAAGTCAATATCTTGAACAACATATTGCAAGTGTATCTAATATATAGCTTAAAGTACAATTAGAGCTCCAACATCTTCCCTAAGTAATATTACTAGAGCTATTAATATAAGTAGTTGTTGAATAGGCTTTATACGTGCACGTAGGTACTTAAAATGTAGGGTGAACTAAAGAATAATATCTATAACTGTCCTTCCTAACTACAAGATTAGGGTCGTACGAGACAGATATACTGTCTCGTCCGGCCTTAAGTCATTCGGGCTGAGCCAAGTAATAATTCCCCTATGTATAAGTGAGTGCTGCACAATCCAGTCTGTGCACTATACTCTGGATTTGTAGGTGTCGTACGGTTATGTGATTGTATTATTCTAATAGTAGTAATATTTGCTGTTGCTTACGCTGCTTCTTACACTTGCATTAATATTTCTTTTCTTTGCACTCTATCTATCTAAGCTTATCTTCTTAGTAGAACTTTGCATAAGACTTTATATTATATATTCTTCTAGAGTAAAGTCGAACTATATTAGCAAAATAGGAATTAACTTAGTTAAATATAAGTAGAGTTTGGAATTAGTGGGCTGCTGTAATTATAGGGGGAAGAGTAATTTATGTAGGTTGTCTTCCAAGCAAAAGGCCTAGTCATTAAATACAAAACAGTTAGAACAAACTATGGCTTCACTAAAATATGGAGGAGCTTGGAGCTTCTACATCCGCAGCAGAAACCAAACCTATCACTAGTAGTCTCACTACTCCATGGCAACGCCTCTGACATGCACAGACCCTTGATGGCGCGTCCTCTTCACTCTGTATCTCAGAGATGCCCCTGATGCGCTGGCGGCGTTCTTCCCCTTTCGAAATAGTTATTACAGCGCGATTGCCGGGCTGTTCATGGCTATTAATACAGTTACCTTCAGCTCCAAGCCCGCAAGCCACGTCACAACTTTGAAGAAGGCTAGAGTCATCAATCTCACCCGCTAGAACCGCTCCTGGCGCCGTGAATCATAGTTGTCGGACTGAGATAGGAATCCAGCCGTCGACGCGAACTCTCAGATTTGTAGTTGCACTGAGTGAGGCCTGTCCAGCTGAGAATGACCCTCCATCAAGCCTGGCCAACCTTTCAGCTAGCGTAAAGCCTGGGCTCCTAGGTAGGTAGGAGAGGTCATCTGCTCTCTTTCCTGAAGGTGGCCCCTTGATTTTGCAGGATCAACTGCACGATCCGTCAGGGACACTACCTGGGACGCATGATATGTTCAAGCTGTTAGGATGGGGCAGGACTAATGGCGGGAGGTGCCGATTATCTTGGAATGTTCTACCTGCACGCCGAGCTGTGCTCGGACTTCCTGGTACCTTTCGTCTCGTATATGCAACGTACTTAACATTAGCACCACTTTGTATAAGGCAAACTAGGCACACTAGAATGTTCAGTATAGCTGAGACGAAAGTTTTCCACTTTCAGCGATTTTGTTGACTTAGGAAGCTACTCAGTGGTTACTAGGTACGCCTGGGCGAAGTCTAGCCGTTCGTCTTTCTAGACTCCAACGTACGAACATCTAGGTTCGAAGGTCGGAATCCTGCCTATAGCATGAAAGAATCCCAATAGGACAATCTTGTTGGCGACCTTTCTTCTCATCTTTAGAGAGCTCAGAGCGGAATACTGATCCCGTCCGTTGGTAGATAGCAGTGTCATGACAAGCTCCGCGATTGTTTACAGCGGTTCCCGAATTGCTATACTCTGGCAGAGATTTCGAGCTGCCGGCAGAAGCCGGCCCTCAGGGTCTCAATGAAAAGCATTCCTGCAAGCCATATCCTAGGTCTGGTGCGATGTTGCATCAGCTAAGCCCCTAAGAAGGAGGCTGCCTTAAGGGTGTGATGGTCAGGTCATTTCTACTAGCGAAGCTGCAGAGTGTACATGTACTAGATAGTGTACTTCACTTATACATACAAGACTTTCATCGTTAGTAGCACACTATGCTAGGGGTAGGTAGGCCGAACATCCAGGCTATCGTTAAGACGTGAATTGCCTTTACAGGTAAATTCTATTGGCTTAAGCTATAGTGTCTCCTGTCAGAGACTCTTAGTAAGACAGGGCCGTTCGTTTCTTAACTAGCAGTCCAACTGGATGCCAATCTCCGTAGCATGCAGTGTCTCTCGCCCTTTTGGCAATTCTCAACTGCTAACCAAGGTTGAATCCTTTAAAATCATTAAAGACAGCAATTTCTTAGTAACGCCCCTGCCTCCTCTCGCTCGAGGATAGAACGCCAGGGATACTCCTATAGGCGCTTATTGTAATGCCTAGTATAGTACATTAAACTACTGCAGTATAGTTGCATAACCTAGTAATGCATCTTATAGACTGCACTAAGCTATTAAATAACTAGAAGAGGCAATCTTAGGTCTTAAGAATAGTAAGTCACCTGTAGCTTTACTACTGGGCAGTTGCAATGGATCAGTTGCAGGAGCTTACGTAGTACTTCGGACCTGCATTAACTAGTGACATGATCCTGTACCTTACCTGTCCCATGACCCTCCCGAGTCTGTCCGGGCTTGTTGCACTACTTACGTATTTGTGTGTGTTGGACATCCGAGTGATAACTGAAGCAAGTGACCAGAAACCCCAATTTCACCTGCTCACCCTCGTTTAGAACAGGTCACTCTGGTACAAGCCGAGCCGTCCGAGCCCCGTGAACCTCGAAGGTCCGAGACACCCGGCCCGGCGCGGGACCCACAGAATTTACTCCGACACCGGCCGCTCCCAGTCCCGAGGCAACTCATGCGCCCGCACACATGCCGGTATCTCTTCTCCTATCACTGCAGCAGACTCTCTTGTTTCGCAATCCAGTGAATGTGCCTTTTTTCATCACCTATCCTGACGGGGGTGAAAAAGGGCGAAGGTACCCTGCCTCCAACTCCTGCTAATCAATCTGCCTCCAAATGTGGCGTGGATCCATCCTCCACAGACTCCGGTCCCGGGCTTTCGCTGGCGAGCCCACCCATTATTCAGATTTCGCGTCCACTGCTGACCCTTGCGTACGTACACACAGGCCCATTAGTCTCATCGTCACCGTCGCGTCGCTGCCGTCAATTGAGGCTATCGTCAACGCATGGAACAGCAGTATTCGACCACACCAAATTCTCACGGGCCTTCACTCCGAAGGCAGCAACTATGAGGGCATCATCGTTCGCGATAGCCTCAATCTCCTCGCTGTTCATCGAAGTGAGCAACTTGGAGGCAAAACCCCTATTGAGTGGCTCTTTGCCTAACTGGAGGATGACTTGAAGTATTAGTATCGTCACGAGCAAGATGCCAAAGGTCACATTACGTCCCTTTTTATCGCACCACTTTCAGCAATTGCGATGCTTCGTCAGCACCCAGACGTGGTGTGTTGATGGATTCGACCTCCATCTTCAATGTCTGCTTAGTAAGACGCACCCAGAGATCCTGGGTCGTCTTATGTAAGCCATATCCTAGGTGCCAGGTACCTCGACAGTGCAGCGCAGGACCCAGCACAGCACGAGTCCTTTCGTTGAGGCGCTAGTGGGCCTCAGGTGCCCCCTCTAGTGAGCCCCCCGCCCCCTTCCCCCCCTAACGCCTCGATCGTTCCCTCCAAATCAGCCACCATCCGGTCCATGGCCGGAAGTCTCCACAGTACAGCATGCCCGCCCGGCCATGTGACCCACTCGGCGCCGGCCAACGCCGAGAGTTGCGCCTCAAGCAAAGTTTGCTCCGCCCCAGCTAATTCCATCGCCTCCTGCCACAGCACGATTCTCCCCAGCAGCCTGTCAAACTTAGGGTCCGTCTCATTTCTTATAGCAGATACCAGGGCTGACATCTTTTGGGGGTTAATCCTCGCCACAGCGCTTGAAGAAGAAGCAGCAGATCGGAGGAACTCATCAAACGGGTGCACAATCCAGTCCTGCCGCGCCCTCATGTCGCGCAGTTGGATCTCGATACTGCGCGCTTGTTCCACAGCTGGGGACAGTAATCCGGCGCTGTCCGTATCGCCCCACCGTCGGAGCAGCTCTGCAACGCAGGAATACACGGCGACCGTATCATATTCATCTCCGTCGTGGTCATCATCATGGTCTTCGTCGTCATGGTCTTCCCGGTCGATTGCTTGTCAGCAGGAGAGCAGCCCCTTCACTCGCATCCCATCTATGGCGCCGGCCACGATCCATGAAGACGCCTGGATCTGCAGGGCGGCAAGGGACCCAACGGCGTCGGTCAGAATGGCGTTGTACTCGCCGCATACAGCCTCAATGATGTGCTTGAGAGCAGCAGCGTGACGGCATAGCGGCAGTATGTTCTCCCTTATATCAGAGAGCAACAATGGGGCAGCAGATTCAGCCAGGTCGACAAGCGATGGTGCTGCATTGCCGTATAGGAGCGCAACGCGGCCCAGCTCCGTTAAGAGCGGCATGTTCCTCCATCTCGGCTCCATCGACCGCGACCGCAACGCCGACCGGTTGTAGTATATGTACGTCTCGACGGCGACGTTGATCAAGGTAATGGCGGCAAAGTAGAGGCCCACGCTAATGAAGACCTATGTGTGTAGTCGGGAGGAGGATGAATCGGCAGTCGGGAACGTGACTCGGTTGCACTCGAGCGTCAGCACTCGAGCGTCTTCCTCGTGTACTGGCGGGTCCTGGCCTGCGAGAGACGTCTGGATGCCCTCGGAGTCGAAGTGCAGTTCGAGGGTGCCTCTCGTGGGGACCCAGTCGCCGTGGAAGCAAAGGTTCAGGCTTTGGCTGTTGTTTCGTCGTTGTTGTCGTTGTCGTCGTCGTTGTTGTTGTTGTTGTTGTCGCCCTCTCCTTTCTTCTCTGTCTTGGTCCCGTTGTTCGGATGACTTGTCTGCGCTGTTCTTGATGCTGCTACAAGGCAATGATATCGTGAATCGGATGGCGTGGTAGTCAGGAGGGGGTCCCTCGCGCCCGCTCGAAGCCGAAGCCGAAGCCGAGGACGAGGACGACCTGGATCTGCCAAACATGAGAGGGTGGTGTCGGTCAACTGGGACGCGTTGTAGCTTGTGATGATTTTGATCTCCACAGGAATATACGGGAGGAGGGGGGAGGTCTAAAAACCCTGTTTTCTGGCAAAGCAAATTCAATTGATGGGTACGTGTTCAAATCCTAGTCTTTTTCCCTACGTATCCCAGGCCAAACATCCAAGATTTCAGCAAACAAACAAAACAGAAGGACAGATGTAGACAAACACAACCAATGCAAAACCCGTATGACACATGCCTAATTTGCCCTCTACACTCCATCCTTGTTACCACTAGCCTGCTGCTTCAGCCAGATTTCGCGCAGTTGGTGGTCAATCTCTACTGCAGCTAGGAGATGCTCCCGTTGAGCAGCCAGCAACTCCTTAACCCTTGCGTTGATAGGAGTAGATGCAGCGCTGTTTGCTTGATTGCCGCCGCCTTGACGGGTCAACAATGTCGCCGATGTTTGCTGCTGTCCTTGAGGGTTGGAGGGCGGGAAAAGCGAGGGATATCCAACCTGAGGGGCCTTTGCAGTATTCTGTTCCTGTCTATGGCGATCAGACTGATGGAAGTTGAAAGCCTGACGGAACTCCTGCTCTTGCTGTTGCTGAGCAGGGAACCCTTGCCACTGGGATTTGGTATCCTGCATCGCCTTCATCAACCTCTCATTTACTGCAGGGTCCAAAGTCGACCAGCGGGCATTGCTGCCCAATTCGGAGAAGCCGGAGGTCGTGAGCCGAGATACGGCGTCGCCGTCGCCGGCGCCGGGGTGGAATCCTCCGGTATCGGAGCGGGATCCCACGGCGCCGGCCCTTCCCGGTCCAGCGGCGGCGGCGGCTCTGCCTTTGTCACCCATTTTCGACTGCCAAAAATCGTTTAATACCTCGAATTCGGAGGGCGTCGGTTGAGGCTTTCGGGCGATGAAGCTGGCTACTTCTTTGTGCACTTTCACTGTGCCAGTGGGAGTTGGTTTGGTTGTTGTTGTTGTTTTTATTGTTGTTATTGGAAGCCATGACGATGACGATGACGATGATGTAGTGTAATTCAACAAAGTTGTCACAGCATCTCAACACAGCGATGAAATCCATCGATTAGAGATGTTGTGGTTCGAAAGTGTAGATACATATATACTCCATCTACATTGCCTGCCTGCCCCTGCACCAAGCGACGAGAAGATTCCAATCACACGAAGCCGAAACAGCCATGGGAGGGGGGTTAGGGAAGAAATATGACATGACACTGGGCAACCGGGGAAGAGGCCCCCTCCTCTCTCTCTCTCTCTCTCCTCCCCCCTCTACCCGCCGCCTCATGGTTGATGAATGTGTTTCCTCTTAGCAAGTCACTCATTCGTCCGACCCCCTCCCACCCCCTCATCTCACTCGCCATCAACGCCCTTGTCGTGCGTGTAGCCAACCCGCACAGAGAGTCAGTCAGTCAGTCAGTCCATCCGCAGGGAAGGACATGATGCCATCAAGAAAGAAGGCGACGACAGACAGCATGAGAAACCTCATCATGACGGCTCTGGCGTGCGGTGTTGCGGCCGCTGCGTTCTGGCTTGCGCGACTGCGCAGCCCACACTTGCCGGTGCCCATCATCAGCAATCCCGATCACCAGAGTAAGTCTGAATCACCTCCCATCCCCATACCACACAGAGCCGAGAGCGCACGGACAAGTCGCCGCGGGAAGTCCGACAGCCTGTTTAACCCCTAACCCCCTGGGTCTCCCACAGACACCATTGCCCACATCTGTGACGTATACCGGGACTACCTGTCCTTCAGCACGGCGACGCAGGTCCTAAAGCTATACGAGATCTTGGGCCTGGACGCAGCTTGGAACCCAGGGGTTGCAGATGTCTGGTTGGCGCTGCGGGACCGGGTGGAGGGAAATTACTACGTAAACGGCGGCCCCCTGGACGACATTAGTACCTCAGCCGGCTTGCTGCATGGAGAGAGAGACGAGAACCAAAACCAGGACCAGACGAAGGAGAAGAAGAAGAGAGATGCCAAGGGGTGGTTAGGCAGCCATGATGACGGCGAGGCCTCTTGGGCATCGTCATGGTCGCCCCAGCTTCCGCCCCTGCCCCCCATGCCACCCCAAGCCAGCGAGGTTTGGGCGCAGATCGCCAACGTTCTGATTGACAGCAAGCTGCGCACTACGTACGACCAGGTCTTCATGTCTGTGTTGACGGGACTGGGGGTCGATCGGACGGCAGTACTGAGCCGGATGTGTCGGTGGAATGAAGAGTAATGAGGGACGGAAGCAGGTGGAAGGAGAGAGAGGCTTGATTCATTATGTTTGAGATGGCAAGACGACTGCTGGGACTATTTCTTTGTGTTTATTGTTTATTGTTTCTTTGCTATTGTTGTTTCTTTTCTTTCCTTTTGTATTCTTTTGTTTTTAACGTGTTGGAAAAGGGGAGACAGAGAGAGACAGAGAGATAGAGAGAGATAGAAAGAAAGGCCACAGAGAAGATGTGTCGTTGACTGACATGACACTCTGTGCCGTTGTGGCCGCCAAAGCACAAGACATCTTGATGCTCACAGCCCCTACCTTGGCGAGCAAGTGAGAAGAGGGGGGGGGGGGGTGTACGTTGAAGTGTGTGTGTGTGTGTGGATGGACCTTCGGCATCTCACATATGCCTTCATAATCCAGGTTTCTTGTCACTTTCACTTGGCACGCCCCGACGCACACACAACCATGGTCTACCATGCTGTTGCCCGCGGTAAGTTGACCGTCGAACGCGCCATCTTCCAAGGGCGTAAGTAACTTACTTTTTTCTCCGCGCGTCCGTCTCTCCGTCCCTCTTCCAGTCCCTCTCCCCGTCCATCCACATTCCCCTCGCTGCATCTCCCAAAAGCGTAGCAACTAACCTACTCTTCATCTGCTTCCACCCCTAATCCAGCAACCATAAGCAAAAAGGTCAAAAAACTCAGTAGCATCGCCCTCTGGGAGCAGCATACCCGCTTAATCCAGAGGCTCAACTATGCGGACAACCCTCCGCATCCTCACAGAAACCTCATCACTCCCAATAATCTCGCCCATGCCAAGTTGCTGCAGCCAGATTACAAGATTCCAGATGCTATTGAGGGCGAAGACCAAGAAGTTGCATAGCCCGAAAAATAAGACAATCGTCATTCCCTAGCAGTAGTGATATACCGTCCAGAATGGAAGGCCCTTCCCTTCTGCAAAAAGTCAGTTCGTATTCTCTCTCTCTCTCTTCATTTCGCCATCTTTCCCTCGTCTCTAATGTTTTCTTTCTTAGCTGACTAGACCCATCTATACAAGAAGCGGAAGAAGGCCGTGGAAGCCGGATCATCTGCCCCGAAATCACCTCCGAAGCCACCCTCGCAATCCGGGTCTACACCGAAAGAGCATGGCATTGAGGACAAGAGCGAGCATAACATCGAGGACGAGATCGAGCATGAGAGCAACTCCAAGGCAACATCGACGACCTTGCTGCCCACGGCAACATCGACGACCGTCCTGCCCGAAAACCGCCTCGATTCTGAATACTTGTGGCAAGCCGGTGGTGACCGGGCTGACCCGAACGGCCTTCTCTCACAGGGACACGTCTCGTACCCTGTGCCAGTCGATTACCAGGCCCAGGCCGAGGCCCAGAGGACGTTGGAGAGAGGAATTCAGGGGCTTCACGTCAACTGTCCTCGTCCGCAGTACGCGCCTACCACCGGGGCCCTTCATCGACCGAGCCGAGAGCTTACGTTCACGATGGGTGACGACGGTTTGGGAGACGAGCAGCAGAAGCGGGACCAAGATGGATATGTATCACCCGCCGAGGGTCATCGAGACGGCCCGGCCAGACTCAGACCCCAGGGGCCCCGTGATGAGGCGCAGCCTGTTGGCGGCGGCGGCGAGCGTTCCTCTGGGCCGAACGCCTTCTCGCAGGACGACCTGACAACGTTCTTGGCTTGGCGCAGTGAAAGACGGAGGGGGCCCAGGCCCGGCGACAAAATGTAGCTGTGGAAATCTTGAAGGCCTGTCTCGGTGACTTGCTTGGCCGCGGGTCGGGTAGTGAGATGGTTGGGGGATGAAATGGTCGAGTTAGATAAAGATGGAGGAGGACCTGCATGATTATCAGGGAAGAAAAAGAAGAAAAAAGAAAAAAGGCTCTTTTGACGGACGGGATGTGTGGGATATGCTAGAAACTCGATTCGTGGGGTGGTGACACAATATTAAGATGTCCATCTCGCTCGGTCCAGATTCATTGTTGATTAGTTGTTTTTGCTTAGTTTCTACATGTATCCTAATCATCATTTCTCATCATTCATCGTTAACATCTTGATTCATCGTGTCCATCATTAAGAGCAATCATTCCAAGACCAACACCTCCCTCTCAGCCCGCCCACACGTCAACACGCCCATGCTTTCGGGAAGACATGTCCCAAGTGACACAAGTCAAAGATGAAGTCTGTGTGCCCCCAAAACCCTCGCCTCCGTCGCCGGAGACAGACCATTACCGCCGAGAAAATACTTGCACAGCATTCCTTGGCCGGGGTACGGCACAGGAACGGCGCCAGGGGGCCGCCGACGATCGTCGATCATGTCTTCAAGGACGAAGATCTCCTCCAGCAGCTTCTCACGAGCCTCTCTGATGGCCATGACGCGATGTCGGTCGGGCCGTCTGCTGCGCCCTCTGCCAAACACCAGCGGGAAGAGCGCCTCGAGCATGTGAAGGCGGAATTCGAAAAACCGATCCCATCCCTCCCAGAGCAAGCCCTCGAGCTCGGCGAGAGACTTGTCGGCCCAGAACCGGGCGATGACGGCGTCCCGGACAGCCGGAGCAACGTCTGCGGGGAGGCCGTCGTTGTTTCGGCGGCCGTCGAAAGCCAGACAAAAACCCGCCGCCACGTTTCCAGCCGCAGCACGGGCCGCGGCTGGGGCCGAAGCTGCCCCCGGAACGAAGGGTAGACCACGGGGTACAGACGGCAAGGCCAGTCCACCGTTGTTGCCTACCAGTCTCGAGGCGGAATCGCCGGGCACAATCTCGTCTTGCCCCTGCTGGTTCTCGTTCTGGGCCATGTCATGGCCGCGCCCAGCAGGACCGTTGGCGGGTTGGGCGATGGCGATGGCAGGGACGGGTCGATGGCGGCCCCTGGCTCCATGATCGATCATGTCCTCCTCCTCCCCGGGCCGACGCGGCGGGACAACGGGAACATGGCCCAGCTCTCGCAACTGGGCGCCCAGTGCGGCGATCTCACCTTTGTAGCGGCGACGCTGTCTGCCCTCTGCGTCCTCGGCGTCTGCCGCCTGTTCCAGCAAGGAGCGGGCGTGGCCTGGGTCGAAGCAGCTGCCGTCCCACTCGACGCACAAGAAGCCCTGTGTCCATTCCTCCTACACTCGCTCCCCGTCCGTCTCGCGCACGAGGCCTAGGTGCGTCGCGTTCGAGGTACAGTGCACTAAGGCGGTCTGGATCTTGCGGTGGACGACGATGTCCCAGCTGGCGCCCCAGGACGAGCCATCCGGGCGGATGAGGTATAGTTCGCGGGCGATCCGGTCCTATTGCTTGAAGACGGCGTTTGTGGGAGAGAGTTGGAAGCGGATGATGTGCTGCCACATGCGGCGTTTGCAGCCGGGTGCGAAGGAGATGTGCGTGCCGGCGATGCGGAGGTGTTCGACGTCGGAGTGGCAGACGCGCTGTTGTCATGTGTCACGCGTTGCAACGGTCAGCATTCTGGAGACAAGGATGAGTTTGTAAGCGTGATGAAACTTGTTTTTGCGTTCTTCTAATCTTCTCGTTGTTGGTTGGGCACATGTGGACGACGCCGCGAGAAGCAGGGCGGCGACGGCGATGGCGATGGTGATGGTGATGACGACAGACGGTGGGAGTGGGAGTGGGAGTGGGGGAGAGGGGAGCTCTAACCGACAGGGAGCTTCGGCGGGGTCGCAGGGGGGGGGGGAGGTAGATGAGTGGGTTACATAAGACGCACCCAGTGATTCTGGGTGAGTCTTACTAAGTAGGCAAGTGGGTGGCTTCTATGAGACCTAGTAGGTACAAGTCGGTGGCTTACATGAGATGCACCTAGTGATTCTAGGTGTGTCTTCTGTAGCAGGTAAGTGGGTGGCTTCTATGAGACCTGGTAGGTACAAGCGGGTGGCTTACAAGAGACGCACCCAGAGATTCTGGATGCGTCTTACTAAGCGGGGCTCCATTTTTCGTCGCAGAATCAATAATCCGCCGCCACCCCGTGTGCGACGAGTGGGTTTTGACATTTTGCGCCACAGGACAAGACGGACGCCATTCAATCAGCATGCATGGCGCAACATAACACAAGTCACAGCCAATTACAAAGTTGGGCATGCACGAGACTCGCAAGTAAAATAAAAACGTAATTGCAGCAACAGCAGCAGCAGCAGCAGTCCCAGTTCCAGCCCCATGCCCCAGGCCGGCCTACGGATATCGAAATCTAGCCTAACACTTTGGATAATACATGTGGAAACTGTGCAAATAGTTGACGGCCAGGTCTCTCGCCGTCTTGCTCCAGCGCCGCAACACGTCGTCGGTCGCCTGACCTGCCTTCCTCTGGCTCGAGACCTCAGCCACAAGGTCGGCAGCGCCCTGTGCTATCTCGGCGAGATGGACTTCCTCATCCTGGATGGCCTTCAGAAGCTTGGCCGCCTTGCTAGCCCCCTCGGTCAGCATCTTTGCACACCAGGTTGGCCTTGGCCTTGCGCCGCCTCCACTTGATGATCTCGTTGCGGATGACCCTGGCCTGGTCCTTCCATGACTGCATCTCGCTAGCAGTACTTGTACCTGTGCCCCTCGTTCCCTGACTGGCTCCCGCCCCCTTGCGCTGCCACCAAGGTGTGGTGGGTCTGCTTCTGTGACGGGCCTCTCTGAGTCTGTGGGTCTTGTCTGAGATGCTCTCACTTCCCCCATGTCTTTGCTCAGAGCCTTGACGTCCTTGACGAACTGTTTTTGACTCGTTACCTCCCTTTCTAGGATGCGAAAAATCTCCTAGATGGGCCCCTCGAGACTGAGAGACACTGGCGGTGGTGTTGGTGGTGGTGGCGGCGGTGGTAAAGTAGGGTCCGTCTCAGCAAACAGACTCCAAAGCCAACTAGGGCTGAACCAGGCCAGTAGCGGAGGGGGCGTAGGAGGAGAAGGAGGATGAGGAGGAGGATGAGGAAGATAATGCGTAGGCAATAGGGCAGCAGCGTCATCCACTACAGCTACTAGACCTATTATCTTATCCTGGGCGCGCTCTACAATGCGCGCCTGTCTGCGTCCAGTCTCCTGCAGCTGCCCTACAATAGAACTGGCCTTGCGCATGGCGGCAAATGCCTCCCGCTGTCGGTCCATCATGTACGTCTGCTGCTCGTCGGCCATGCCTCCAAGCAGGTCGCCAAAGTCGAAAACACAGAAATGGCGGTCTGGCTTCTGGAGTAGGGACGACTCTGCGGGTGTCAGTTGGTTCCAGGCAGAGGAGGACGGGATTCGCGTCATTGTGCCTGCTGGAAGAGGACGACCACGACCGCGAGGAGGAGGAGGAGGAGGAGGAGGAGGAGGAGGAGGAGGAGGAGGAGGAGGAGGATGGGGAGCTGGGTTGATGTTGTTGGTGGCGGTGCTAGAGCACCAGTCGCTGAAGAAGAGTCCGCTGCTGGGAAGGATGTTGTCGCAGGCCCAGACGTGGAGGGCGTGTAGGCCACCAAGGGACATGTTGATGGCCCACGCTGCGATGAGGGCGCAGAGGCCCAAGACGGCCAAGAAGGGGAAGGCGAATTTCGTTACCTTGCACATGGGCTTCACCAGGGCGCGGCATGCGACTGTCCAGACGACGGCTAACACTGCCCGGGCGGCGGAAAGAAGGAGAAGGAAGCAAGCCCAGCAGCCCGCCTCTTCCTCCTGTCTCGGGCCCTCATTGCTGTGTGTATGGTGGTGGCTGGGGTTCTGCTTTCTGCTCCGCTGCCATGGATTCTGGATGAAAACCCACGGACGGACATACATGCCTGTGCCCCTGGCGATTGAGATCTGCCAGCGAGGCTCTTACGGATGATGAAGAAGGTCTAATGAGTGAGCTGAGCTGGGTACTGATTTACTCTGGTAATAGAGAAAGCCAGCTACACACACGTTTCAGACACTGTAATAGTTGGAAAATGACCAGCCAATAATGGACAGTAAGAAAGTACATATTAGATAAATGATGATGATGATAGGGAATGAATTGTTAAATCTGAGAGATGTTAGGCAGGACAAGAGGTTTTGTTTCAATGCTAAGCTCGTCTTTTGTCTGGTATTAGTCTGACTGCTGCTCCTGCGTCAATGGATCGATTGAGAGGTGGGGGGAGGATGAAGGATGGAGCTCAGTTCGACCGTTCGCTTATCTTAATACATCTCTGGAGCCTCGTGTGGATGGAAGAAGTGGAGGCCTAGAGCTGAGCATATCGTCGTCATTTGAAGCTTCTTTTATGTGGAGGCTCTCCAACATGCATGCCGCGCGGTCTCAAACGAGCTCACCAGTTCGCAGGCCCTATGAACTGTACCGGGCTGTTAAGACACCTAACCCACCCCCGACCTCACTCACACCTCCCTACTGGAGACAGCGCCCACCTGAGGTGGGTATGTCTGGGGTGAATGGGAAGGCTGTGGGGCGAACATGATGCCACAGGAGCAGCAGTAGGAGCGGCGGCGGCGGCGGCAGTAGGTTCATGCGTGATTCCAGTGGCTATCCGTCCGCTTGGGCCTCGCGTTCATGTCTCGATTATCTTGGGCGGTGGGAATGCGTGCGTGAGTGAGCGAGCCTCTGGGCTGGGCTGGGCTGGGCTGATGTGTCTCCATCCAGCTGATGGTGTTGATACTGCAGACTCTCCCATAGTCAGAGACGTCAAACACGAGCGGTCAACGGTGAACATGTTCGAGATCGAATATGGCGCCTACCTGCCTGCCTGCCTGCCTAGGTGGCGCGTCATCTTCAACATCCCTTGCTTCGTCCGTTCGTCTCTGCATCCCAACTGGCTCCCTCTTCTCCACAGGTTCGTTTGTGACATGAGTTGAGTGAAGGAGTGAGTGAGTGAGTGAGTGAGTGAGAGAGAAGAGAAGGAAAGAGCACATCATATCCAACACTTGTTCCTGCCACAATCGTATATCCAGTCAATCAATCCTGCAGTGTACTTCCTTCCTTCTTCCATTATCGCACTCTTTCTGTCGTCAGGGTTTTCCAATACTGCATCTCTCTTCGTTCATAACCGGCTTGAGCGCATTCCGAATCTCTGCTTCAGTTGTGTTCAAGGCTCCCGAGGCACACAGAAACGATATGTGTCCCAACAACTCATACCAGGTTTGACCCATTCCCATTCCCCCCAATTCTCCATTCCCCATTCCCCATTCCCCAAGCCCAAACCCAAACCCCAACCCCCCACAGACTGTGAATAGCCTCTTGCTAATGTTTGTGTCCTACAGACCGTATGCGGCGTCAGCATCGATTACTACCGACAAGCCGGCCCGCGCTCCGGCGTGTCCTGGTGCGTCCGCGTTCGCGCCGAGATCCTCCGTGCCATCGTGGCAAACCAGTGCCTCCCGCCGCACGTCAACCACCCAAACTTTGAAGCGCGCTTCATGCCTTGCGTCCAAATCGCCTGCAACATGGTCCATGGAGACGACTTCGCCAGTGTCGTCAGACCGCACTTCGACCGGCTGGTGAAGCACTATGCCAGGCGCTGGGTCGTCGCAAACGGCATCGTGCTCGAGGACAAGAGCGTCGCCGACAGGTTCCGTTTCAACCAGGAGCTCGTCGCAAGATGCTTCGGCCATGTCGACACAATCGAGCGCTGGCTTCGCCAGGACATGGGCAAGCTTGACTGGTGGGAGAAGGTGGCCCGCGGTGAGTTCATGGCCGCCATATCCATTTGTTTTTGATTGCTTCGTTCGCTTCCTTCACCCCGCGCGTCTCCCGTCTCCCGCGGAATCGGCATCAACGCGCGCCATCGCTAACCTTGAGTCTTCTCACCTCCACAGACCCGGGTCTTATCGCCCCCTCTCCAACTCCGTATCACCCATCCACGGCGGTGGCTACTCCCAACCGTCCCACGCCAGCGACGCCAACAACACCAACGATGCCGACGACTCCAGTCGCGCAGAGCCGGCCTCGTAGGGGCACCTCCACCTCGTCCATGTCCATGTCCATGTCCACCTCCACGGCCACGGCCACGGCCAAATGGAGACGGCCGCCGCAAACGCCGACGCACCACAAGAGAGGTCCGGATGCGGCGGAATTGGATCGTCTGGTATCCAGTCTTGAAGCCCTCCGTTCTCCTTCCGACCCAGGCGTGAGTCAACCCTCCTCGACACCGACACGGTACGTAAAGTCCAAGTCTCAATGTTCAAAAGCGGTGCACTAATGTTGATGTCTCTTGCTTTTTTTCGTCCATGTAGCTCACGCTCGTCCCAGATGCCCTCCAGGACCGCCCTCGGGCCTGCTCAGCGACCCCGCAAGCGGCTCGGTCGGAGAGAATCGGGGTCAGATGCCGGCCGCGGTGGTCTCGCACTCGTCCGTCCCAGTGGAAGACGCCATTCCCGTTCTGGGTCCGGAGCTGTGGGCCCCCATGCCCAAGGCCGCAGTCCCGGACCTCGAGCCTTCCTGGGTCATGTTCCCTCCCAGCCCCGCGCCTAGCCACGCTTCGGCCAAGGCTCCTTCGTCCGTCCTGCCGTCTGCTGAACGATCCGTCTTTCCGTCGTCGTCGTCGTTGTGGCCTCCGTCACCGTCTAGCATTGCCTCATCATCCTGAGTCCCCAGCACCGTGGGCGCTGCTCCGTCCACCTTGGTCTCGGTGGCAGCACCGCCATTACCTCGCCCGTCGTCGCTGCGGAGACGGTTCCAGGGGAGTCACAGACCGCCGCCACCGCCAACTACTATCCTCACAGAGGGGGCGATAGCAGAGGCTCCTTCGGTGGTTGAGGCGCCGGCTCAAGATCTCACTCATGACGACTACGCTGGCAACGGCGATGGGTGTGACGGCGGCAATGGGGTTGACGGCGGCGATGACACAACCGGCATTGATAACGCCATGGCTTTGGAGGATCATGTCAGAGAGTCACTCGAATCGATGCGACTCGCATGGCGATATGTGGTTGAGATTGAGGCGGCGGCACAGCTTGTCATGTTCGACTTGGATGAAACGGTGTGAGAAGAGTGTCGGTTAGTTAGTCAGGCAGCGCAATATGTAGACGACGGTTTCATGCAAGGGGCTGGAATGGATACAAATGACATGCTACTGTCATCTCGAATTGAATAAACTTGTCGTTGGAACGGACGACTGAGGCCAGAGCTGCGCTGTGAGTGTGTGGAAAGCGAACCATCGAGTCTCGATTTTTAGGAAGCATTGGCGCTTTGGGCGGAATTTGCCCGCCGATTGGGGACGGTTACAGTGCACTATTAGTGCCAAACCCGACTGACGCCCGCGGCCCAATGCTCACCCGAGTCATGATCATGGCTTGACCTCTGTGGGCCCGTCCCCAACTCGCTGACGGGCTGAGTCATCGGCGATCATCACATACAAAAAACCCACCGTTGGGTGTTTAGATCCATCCAATTGATGTTTCCGACATTTCCCGAGCGAGGCTGTGCCAAGGACCCACTCTCTTGGTGTCACGTGTGTGGCTTACAACCATCACGTGCGACAATATTGGAGCTGCAACAGCTGGCCTCCATGCAGGCCTGAAAGCCTGGGAAAATGGGCCTGAAAGCTGAAAGCTGCAGCTTTCGGCATTCAGCGCCCAAATCACACACTAGCAAAGTAGAGGGTATCCCCATAGATGCAGCTTGATCATACATATTGAAGGCTAGAATGCTATTTTGCTAATCTTTATTGTTGCGCTATCACTTGTTAAAGTAAAAAGAGGAGAAAGGTTAGTCTGCCTCCTCTAAGTCGTTGGACGCCGCGTCAATAGCTCTTCTCAACTCGGCAAGTTCCTCACGCTTTTTCCTACGCTCGGCTTCGATCTTCCTCAGCTCATCTACTAGACCCCGTACAACTGCGTGTGCATTCTTCTCAGCCTCTTCTAGTTCCTCGCGGAGCGCTGCAGTTCTCCCCGTGTGCTCTGGCGACAGATATGACAAAACTGCCATTTCGTTGGCTTGTTGTAGATGCCTGACGTGTTGCTCGAAACTGGCCCTCTCTGCGTCCTCTAGCTCCTTTGCCTCAGGTGATATAGAACCGGCTTGCTCTATGGCTGTGTCATCGGGCAGCCTTGGGGCCATGCTTCGCAGTAGTGCGGCCCTCTTGTCACGAAGAGCCTCGAGAGCCCGTGCCTCGTTGAGGCGTCGACAAACGTCGTCTCTTGTGACGCGTGCTACCTGCAAGTCATTTCGTGCCTTGATCATCCTCTGCCGGAGCTCCCCGGGGCCGTTGGATGTGACCCATGTGGAGATACAGCCCTCTGGTGCTGAAGACACACCGTTGATGGTATGCGTCGTGGTGCGGCTATGCATTTCGTTGCGCTTCGTTCCAGGCTCGTTGTCTGAACCTGTTTCGGGCTTTCGCTTGGACCCTGCGAGGGGGAGGGGAGAGCCCACGGCGGGACCTTGGGTTGTCGCTGCTTCAGGTGCAGGGCTATCGTTTTTCTTGATCGCTTGAATGATAAACCGCAGATAGACAGGCATGGTTGCGGATACTTGGGCATTGCGTAGGTCGTGTAGCAGTCGGCGACGTTCTTCCCCCCCATTCATCGACTGTGGGAGGTGTTCGCCGCGAAGGAAGCTCTGGATGAAGCATGTGACGAAAACGCCGCAGCTGACATTGTCGTCTTGTTGCGGGGCCACCTGTCACAGTGAAAGAGGGCGTTAGCGAGCCGTAACAACGTCGGAGGGGGGCTGCAAAAGGCACACTAACCTTGGACTCCACAAAGATGTTCCTGCCAGGACATAGCCGAGATAGCCACGGAGTAATGGTATCTTGTACGGCCTTGAACCTTGGTAAACTGAAAATGGAGTCGTAGTGGTGAAAGAAAACGCTCTTTGAGGTCACTTCGATGGTGGCCGCGGTCCAGTGATTGCCGTGGTGCAAGGGCACCAAGAGCACTGCGCCGGCTTCTGTGAGGGCGCTGGGGGGCATGACTTTGGGGAGTGCCTCGTTGTACAACCTCAGCCAGTAGGTGTCCATGACGAAGACATTCCGCTCCGTCAGCGCCGGCGGCTGGGATGAGATGTAGCGAAATGTCTGGGTGACGAACCAGATGACATCGTCCGGCACCCAGGATGAGGAGATGAGCGCGTTGATGACCCTCTCGGCGGTGTACTTGGCTCTGGAGAGGAGCGTTTCGATGTCATCCCCACCATTACTTCGATCAAGGGGGGCAGTATTCTTGATTGAATAGTCAACATCGATTATTGCGTTCTCGATCGAAAGGTCAGCATCAAAAACAGATATTGCCATGGAGCCATCGGCATCTTCCTCGTCGAATTCCTTGTCGTGTTCGTCGTCGTCGTGTTCGTCGTCGTGCTTGTCGTGATCCTCACCGTTGCTGCCGCTGCCGCTGGTGGGAAAGCGAAACAAACTGTTGTTGAACCGAGGCATTTCGGGACTGGCCATGGAACCCTCCGACAATGGAGAAGGTGAAGCGAAACGAGAGTGGATGCTTCCTGAGGGTTCAGATTGACGACGGATTTTGGTGGCTTGGTATCCCTGGCCTCGCGGTGTTTCGGCCGCAGGCAAAGATTGCGCTCCTGTTGACGGCTCTCGTTCTTCCTTTCTAGTGGTTTTGTTCAAGAGGACCTGCAAGTCTATTGACGCGCCGGGTTTGTTACCGTCTTGGGGCGGCGGGTGACCGGAGGGGGAAGGAGAAGGGGAGAGGGAGCGTGGCTCTGAGGGAGAAGGAGAGCGTGCGAGTTCTTGGTTCAGGGCGGCCTGGGCCAAAGCGAGGGCGTTTTCGGCAACGCTTCTGGTCAGCTTGGGAGGATCATGGTTGTTGACAGCCCGGCGTAGCGGGCCTTCGGGAGCCCATAACGAGGCAAGCGGCGTGTCTGTCCTCATGGCCAGGTCGGTGATTTTCTTGAGGCACTCGAGTACGTTTTGTGGAATTTTCGGACAGTTGAATTCTGCGGCGTAGTGACAGCCGGCATCCTGCCAGTGCTGATGCAAGTGTCCGAGGATGATGTTCCGTCGCTTCTCTGTCTTGATCTTGTTGCGGGCGGCGCGGAGCTCAATGGGGTTCATGTTTCGAACCAAGTCCTTGGAGATGGCATGTACCTGTCGAATCTTGGGCATCTCATGCACCATGCTAAGATATGCATAAGTGTCCTGGCCCTGCGGGTACTGGGCGGTAGTCTTGGTGACGAACTGTCGCAGCGTCGGGTCGGTCGCGCTGGGCTGGTGTTCGACAGTAGAGCAGAGGAGATCCTGTACCTATGCAGTGTTTGTCAGTGTCTCCCTCCGTTTGTCTAGGGTTTAGTGATGCCAAACGAGGGGAGGGAAGGAGAGGAGTAGAGAGGAGAAAGGTGGAGGGAGAGGAACAGAGGATGGAGTAGAGTGTCTTACAAACGCTGATTGAGTCAACCCGACATTGCTTCTCAGCGGTGGCCATGTGTGAACGATGCCTGTTGCCTCGTCCGCTGCGCCTGTGTCGGCTACGGCGTCTACAGTGGCGAGATGTGTCTGCACGCGGGGTGCCTGGCGCAAAGGGGTCCTAGGGGATGCAATTCTGTTGTTATTTGAGACTGGCGTGGTTGCCATTGGCATGAAATGGCGCGGTCCAGTTGGGAGTACGTCGAAACGATCGATGGGTTGTGTGTGTGTGTGCGGGTGGTGTGCTGTGCGCAGCTCTTGGACGACATCGGCAGTGTGTGTTGAAAAGATAGGAGACGCGACAGGATATTGAGGGGAGGGGATGTCTTGTGTGTGTGTACCTATTAAGAGGCAAGAAGACCTCATGTCTTCTTGCCTTGTTTGTTAAGTTGGCAGGAAAATGAAGGGTTGTTAAGATGGGCTGGTGGTGGTGAACCTGGTGGTGGTGCTTGTGATGGGATGAATTCCGAATGCGCTGCGACGCACTGTGAAGTGCAGTTGATTTAAAGCTTAGTACTCCACATAAACTGCTGTCCCCACCTGTTGTTCTCACACAGCGCTACAATGCGCTAAAGCGTTGGCGAAAAACGTCTGTGTGCAAAAATGCATACTTACTACTTAAGGCTGTATAGAGAAGCCTATTAAGAGTCTTACTCTTAAAATATTAAAGTAGATAAGGTTTTATTACCTAGCTAATAATACTATTATAAAGGAGAAGTACTTTAATTTATATAATAACTTTTACTAAGTAATATAGGCCTAATTATTAGAATAAAGTAGGTTCTATAGTAGAGTCTCTACTTCTTTATTAATAGTATAGTCTAATAGTAGAAGAATTTTTTAAGAATTACAATAATTAAGTAATACTTAGGCTAGCTGTAAGCTGTAATTTATACTATTTAATAAGTGCAATATAAATAATAAATAGAAATTTAAAAATTAGAAATAGAGATATTATTAGAAGCTTCTTAGTTAAAAACTTAATTTAACTATAATACTTAAAATACTTTACTAAGTTCTAGAAAAATAAAATACATTTATATAATATATAGTTTAGAGGAGTATTTAAGAGTTAATAAAGTAAATCTTCTTTTATAAAGAAAATAGAGAGATTTATATATAAAGATATTAAAATTAACTAGTAATTAAAGTATTTTATATATTAAATATATTTAATTTATATAAGTTAGAATAACTTTATTTATAAATATAAAATAAATTAAAATAAATAAAAGAAAATAAGAAGAAGTAGAAGCTAATTATTACAACTTATTAAATATAATAGGACTAGAGGACACCCCTATAAGGTACTTAGTAATTATAAATAAGTTATATACTATAGATATAGGAAACTAGAGTACACTCCTCTAGTGCAGAAGAACTATAGTGCAAGGTTATATAGAGATAAGGAAGTAAGCAACTAATTATATATAAGTACAATTAATTATAATATAAGTACTTATGCACTCTACTTTAAGTAATTACTCTATATAATATTTAGATTACTAGTAATTAAGTATAAGCTAGAATTTTAGTAATAAATATATAAAACTTATATATAGAATAGACTTAAATAGACTTAAGAATAAACTTCTATAGCTCTTTAGTAATTAACTTTATAATTATCTCTTAAATACTCTTAGTACTCTTATTAAGATTAGGGTAGGAATATAAGATAGAATATCTTAAATAAGGATAAGATAAAAAGTAGGCAGAAAGGTTGTTTATTACTTGCATGCATAAGGTCTAAAGTCTAAGGTAAATAGAGGGGGAAATTCCCTCTATTTATAATTCTGCCTAAGGGATAAAATCCTAGATTATTAATACATATTATTATATGTAAAAATATACTTATAGTATAGTGTATTTATCTAGTATATAGGGCTAAAGTTCTTAGTATGAAGGGCTAGTCTGGAATGCTTCTACTAGTCTGTATATAGACTAGTATGTCTGTAAATCCTTATATACAAAATATGCAGATAAATTATACACTATTCTATAGCTAAAACTATAAGGATTCTAAATATAAAACCTATTTACTTATATCTCTTTTAGTTATAGAGATATATGCAATTAAGCATATAAGTATTTTTATAGATAAGCTTCTTTATTCTTAGTTTATATTCCTTAGTTTATTTAAATAGAGTATCTTTTTATATAAGAGTTTAAATGTACTATATACTTTCTGCATAACCTTTAAGGAATTATTAATAGAAATTAATAAATTTTAAGAATAATTAAATGTCTTTAATATTCTAAAGTATAAGCTAGTCCTTAATTACTTAGTAGAAGTATTCCAGGCTAGCCCTTTATACTAAGGACTTTAGCCCTACATACTAGATAAATACACTATACTATAAGTGTATTTTTACATATAATAATATGTATTAATAATTTAGGATTTTATCCCTTAGGCAGAATTATAAATAGAGGGAATTTCCCCCTCTATTTACCTTAGACTTTAGACCTTATGCATACAAGTAATAAACAACCTTTCTACCTACTTTTTATCTTATTCTTATTTAAGATATTCTATCTTATATTCCTACCCTAATCTTAATAGTTATGAGCCCAGCTTTGCACCTATAAGAAAGGATACTTTTATAACTACTCTTTTATACTTTTTAAGTCTATTTAGACTTCTCTTTCTAACTAAGTTAAATAACTTAGTTATTTTATTTTAAAAAAAACCCCTCCTTTAATACTAAACGAACAATTTCTAATAATACCTTTATTTTAACTACTCTTAATATTACTAATACTTATTAAAATACACTATTTCTACCTCTATTCAAACCGCCTTTTTAAAGTCTATTCGAATATATAACCCTTTTTTCAATATCACCTTTTTTCAATTTACAATTAATTAATTTTGAACTAAACCTATACTATACCTTCTTATATCCCTTTTATCTATATATAAAAGAATATATCTATATAAAATGGATAAGGTTACAATTCCTAGACTATCTGGAAGCTTGAATTACTCTACTTAAGTAACTAGGTTTGAGGCTTTACTTATAAGTAAAAATATAAACTCCAGCCTAGAATTAGCCCCTTCTAATAATACCTAATAATTAGTAGATTAAAAGGTATTAGCTTATATAAAGCTTTTCTATAAGGATAACCCTCTAAGGGTTATAAAAGACTCTATAATAGGCTATAAAGCTTAGAAGAAACTAAAGGATCTATATGAACTTATAGGATTTACTAATAAATATCTTACCTATAAGGAGTTCTTTAATACCTCCCTAGAATCTTTTAATTCTATAGAAGCCTACCTTAATAAGGTTAAAGAGCTTATAGATAATTTAGCCTTAAAATCTATTACTTTACTTAATTAAATTATAATAGTATAAGTTTTAAATAGCTTAAATAATAGTTATAAAGGTTTTATTACTAATATAACTTAAGCTTTAAGGAAGGACCTAGAGGCCTATACTTTAGACTCTCTATTTGCAAATCTAATAAATAAAGCAAAAAGAAAGCCTATTAATATCCTCTATACCTCTAATAATATTAGAAATAATATTATTAAAAGAGGGATAAATAAAAAACCCTAGAAAAAGCAAAAGGGTCTCTTCTGTACCTATTGCAAGTTAAAAAGTCACTAGGTTGCAGATTGCAATTTTCTTTATCTAAATAAAGCCCCAAAAGGCTGGAAGAAACCCTCTATAACTACTGCAAATGCAGAAGAAATAGTTAAAATACAGAGGGAAAGAAATAACATTAAGAAAAGGCAACTGTATAGAAAATAGAAAGCCCTTATAGCAAAAAGGGCTATAATAGAGGAAATATCCTCTAATAATAAAGAAGATCCTATAGTAAATATAACTATAGATACTATAGATCTAGATAAAGGGGAAATAAGTACCCTAGAAGACAAAGAAGAAGATCTTATAGATTTTGAAGACATTGTAAGTAAATCCTCCTATAAAACGCTTAATAATACTTCTTCTAATAATATATATACTATAGGTAATATAAATAAGCCTATAGTAGATAATAATAATATTTTTTATTTAAATACTGCAGTAATAGTTAATATTATATATAATAAATCTCTTTTTATAAAGACAAGAGTAGTTAATAAAACTATTAACTAGAGTAAAGTAAAATAATAGAAAATAAACCTTATAGGAGATATTGCTATACAATTTCCTAATAATAATAATATTTATATATTAAAGGACTATTTCTATATACCTAAACTTAGAATTAATCTTCTAAGTTAAAATAGTATAAGAAAGCTATTTATTGCTTCTCTATTTTAGAATAAAATAGTTACCTTAATAAATATAAAGAATAATAAAACCCTTTGTAAGGGGGTACTTAAGGATAACTTATATTACCTTAATATAAAAACCCTTACTTATAAAGAGATTAATTCTCTAGAGGTTAAAAATAATAACTATATTAATACTATTAGAACTAGTAATATAAATAGGAAGAAATACACCTTTAATAAAGTTAAAAATACAGATATTAATACCTATATTAAATAGCATAATAGACTTAGATATATAAATCCTACAGTTATAAAAGCCTTAGAAAATAATACTAATCTAAAAGACAAAATACCTATACCTTTAGAATATAACTGTGAAATTTGCCTTAAGGCTAATTTTACTACTAAGGTTAATAAAAAATTAGATAACTATAATAAGGATTATAAATACCTTAAAAAAGTAGCTTCTAATCTATGTAGTCCTATAACTCCTCCTATTTATAATAAATATAAATAGTTTATTATATTCTTAGAAAGATCTTCTAGAGAAGCCTCTATAACTCTTCTTAAAACTAAAGAAAAAGAAGAGGTTAATACTGCTGTATTAAAATATATAAATAAAAAATATATTAATAATAATAATATAATAAACTTTAATACAGATAGTAAATTTAAGTTTAATAATAACCTTATTAACTATACCTATATAATTAAAAGTATAGAATATAATATAAAGGTCCCTTATACATATAAACTTAATAGTATAATAGAAAGAGTTATAAGGATAATAACTAATAAAATAAGAGCTTTATTATTAAAAGCTAACCTTCCTTTATACCTATAGGGTAAAGCAGCTTTAACTGCAGTAGACCTTTATAATATAACTCTGCATAAGGCTATAAATTATAAAACTCCTTATAAAATAGTTAATAAGGAAAAGCCTAATATAGATAATATAGTAACTTTTGGATCTATATGCTATTATAAAAATTAAGATTCTAAAATAAAGAAACTAGATAATAAGGCTATTAAAGCTATAGTCTTAAATAATAAGGCTAATATATATAAGGTCTATAATTTTCAGAAGAAAAGAACCTACTAGACTTAGGATATAATAATATTAGAAAATTAATTCCTACCTTCTAAAGATAATAATACTATTAATAATAATAATAATAATAATAATAATATTAATAGTAATAATAATATACTATATAGAAATAAGATAAGTAGATTAAAAGACTTGAATTCTACTTTAGAAGAAGAAAATAATAATAATAATAATAATACTAGTAAAACTAGTACTAGTATAAATAATAATAATAAATCCAAAATAATTATAGAAATTCCTAAGCTAAATAAAAAGGACCTTCAAGACTATAAATAGGTAGCAGACTAAGAAAGAGCTCTTATAACTATAAAAGACTTCCTGCATATTAAATCTATACTTACTACTATAAATAATAAGGATAATAAAAATAATAGATTTAAAAAGGCAACCTTTATACTATCTATAAGTGTTTTAAATGTCCCTTCTACTTATAAATAAGCTATAGTATCTAATAATACTAATAGTTGGATTTAAGCTATAGTAAAAGAGATATATAACCTAGATAATCTAAAAACTTGGATAATAACTACCCTTCCAGAAGGAATAAAACCCTTAGGGGGTAAATAAGTATATAATAATAAAGAAGATATAAATAATAATCTTATCTATAAAGCTAGGTAGGTAGTACAAGGTTTTAATTAATATATAGGTATAGATTACCTAGAAACCTTTTCTACTACCTGTAAGCCTAAAAACTATAAAGCTATATTAATAATAACTATAAAATTAGGCTGGAAAAGTAGACAATTTAATATATTTAATGCCTTCTACTATACTGACGTAAATAAGGAGTTATAGGTTCAATTACCTACTAGTTTTATATATAATAATAAAATAAATACCCTAGAATATAATTATAATAATATTAATCCTAATAAAATACTATACTGTAAGCTTAAAAAGGCTTTATATAGATTAAAATAGAGCTCTAGACTCTAGTATAAATTCTTAAGATCTATTATAAGTAAAATAGGCTTTAAAGAATCTCCTTATAATAAAGGGATTTTTATAGCTAATAATAATAATATAAAAGCAGTATTAATATACTACGTAAATAATATAATACTAGTAATACCTACAGATAAAGAAGTAGAATACTTCTATAAGTCTATTAATAAAGACTTAATAATAAAAGACTTAGGTATACCTAAAACGTTTTTAGGGAACGAAATTATAATAGATTATAAAAATAAAATCTTAAATATACATTAAAATAACTATATATTAAAGCTATTAGAAAAATATAATAAAAAGGATATACCTTATAGAGATAGCCCTATAAATCCTAATTTAAAATTAAGGAAAAATAATAACTAGGCATCTATAGAGGAAATAAAAACCTATTAACAATAGATAGGATCCTTATTATATGCTAGCTTAAAAACTAGGCCAAATATAACCTATCCTATTAATCTATGTGCTAAATATATAAGTAACCCTTTACAGGAGTACTTTTTAGCCCTAGATTATATATAGGGATATTTAAATAAATATCCTAGCCTTAGATTAGTTATTAACTATAATATAGACCTACAGATAATAGGTTTTATAGATTCTAATTAGGCTGGAGATTTAGACAATAGAATGTCTACTTCTAGTTATATATTTAACTTTAGTTACTATAACCCTATAAGCTGGAACTCTATAAAACAAAAAACTATAGTATTATCTACCTGTAAAGCTAAATATATAGCTTTAATAGAAGCAGTAAAAGAAGCCTTATATTTATATAATTCTTATAACTATATTTATAAAGAATTAAAGCTTTCTTTTACTCTTAATAAACCTATTATATTAATAGATAATAAAGCAGTACAAAGAGTTGGAGAAAATCTAGAGCTATATAAAAAGGCTAAGCATATAGACATAAAATACTATTTTTCTAAATTTAATATATATAATAATAATGTCTCTTTATTTTACGTACATACTAGAAATAATATAGCGGATATATTTACTAAGCCTGTAAATATAGAAGTAATAAGATACTTTAAGGAGACTATAAACCTTAATAATAAGGGGTTTTTACCTAAAGATAATAAAAATATAAAAATAAATAAATTAAAAGAACTAGAAAACCTAGTATATATAGTTATAAGTTATATAAAGGAAAATAACCTACTTAGAAATTCTTAAGTACTCTAGAAAGAAATTCCTAAGTACCCTAGAAAAGAATTCTAGAAATACTACTATATATACTATATATACTATTAAGTTCTATTAGGTTTCCCCTTATATACTTTTTCTCTAAAATATAGAGTTTTTTAAATTATAAATTATTACTATATAACTATAAATATTACTATATAACTATCTTTCTTTTATAAAGAGTTTTTTATTATAATAGGACTTTTCTCTACTATAAAAGAGTTTTTATCCTATAACCTACTTTATCTCTTATAACCTATATAATATAATGTAAGCTTTCTATAAACTATAGTAACCTTAAGGGGGTAACTAAGAATAAAGAAGCTTATCTATAAAAATACTTATATGCTTAATTGCATATATCTCTATAACTAAAAGAGATATAAGTAAATAGGTTTTATATTTAGAATCCTTATAATTTTAGCTATAGAATAGTGTATAATTTACTTGCATATCTTGTATATAAGGATTTACAGACATACTAGTCTACATACAGACTAGTAGAAGTATTCTAGGCTAGCCCTTTATACTAAGGACTTTAGCCCTATATACTAGATAAATACACTATACTATAAGTGTATTTTTAAATATAATAATATGTATTAATAATCTAGGATTTTATCCCTTAGGCAGAATTATAAATAGAGGGAATTTCCCCCTCTATTTACCTTAGACTTTAGACCTTATGCATGCAAGTAATAAACAACCTTTCTGCCTACTTTTTATCTTATCCTTATTTAAGATATTCTATCTTATATTCCTACCTTAATCTTAATTATAATAATATATTTAAGAAAATTAAATAATAAATTAGCTTAGAATTTATTACTTAAATCCCTAATTTAGAAAAACCTTATAAAATTAAAGTTAATACTTCTAACTTTACTATAAGTAGATAACTTAAATAATATAATAAAGAAGGAAGGTTATACTCTTATGCCTTCTTCTCTAAAGTATTTTATAGACTAGAGTTAAATTACTAAATATATAATAAAGAACTTATAGTAATTATTAAAGTATTCTATAAATAGAGACTATAATTATTTAGTACAGAATATAAAGTCCTTATATATATAAACTATAAGAATCTTGCACATTTTATAATCTCTAAGAATCTAAATAAATAATAAGTTAAATAGTTAGAATTCCTTTTAGAATACAACTTCTAAATTATCTATAGAAAAGGAACTAATAATAGTAGAGCTAATACTCTTAGTAGAAGGATAGATTATAAAGGTCCTATTTTAGAAGAAATATAAGTTATTCTTAAAATAAATAAGAATAGAGACCTTATTCTAGTATAGAAGCTACTTATAATTACTAAATAAGTTATAATTAGTATAATTAATAAGATAATGCATAAGATAATTAGAGAAATTTATAGTACTTAAATATATAAATACTAAGGAGTTACTAAAACTTAAAAATAAATTTAATAATACTACAACTAGTAAATAATAAGATAAAATATTATAAATACAATTTAGAATTACAAACTCTATAAGAAAAGTAAGAATAATTTATATAAGCCCTATAGACTTATTTAGCTACTACTAGTACTACTAGTAGTATAGTATTTAATTTCTTTAGACTTTATTATTAAACTACTAAAATTAAGAGAATTACTTATAAAGGTCTATTATAATAGTATTTTAGTTATTATAAACTAACTTACTAAATATACTTACTTTATTCTATACTTAGAAGTAAGTATAGTAGAAGACCTTGCATATATATTTTTAAAATATATTATTAGTAAATATAAACTACTTAATAAAATTATATTAAATAGAGATAAGCTATTTACCTTAAAGTTTTAGAAATCTGTAATTTTGCAATTTAGTATAAACTACAAATTATCTACCTCTTTCTACTTATAGACTAATAGTTAAACTAAATAAATTAATTAAATACTTAAATAGTACTTATAATACTATATTAATTATAATTAAGATAATTAAGTACTACTATTACTAACTACTTAGTTTACTTATAATAGTATAGTTAGAGAAAGTACTCTCTATTCCCTATTCTACTTAAACTATAGATTCAAACTTATAGTATATAGAGAACTACACAAAGGACTATAGGCCCTAAAGGCTATAGCTAAAATTAATAACATATATAAAATTTAAATAAGTATCTCCTAAAATTTAGAATTTATTAGAAAATAAATAAAAAATATACTAATACTTTAAGAACTAGAGGACTATTCTTAGAGGAGGGAGATAGTACCTACCTTATATAATAAAATATTAAAACTAAGTAATTAAGTAATAAATTAGACTATAAAAAACTTAAACTTTTTGAAATTCTAAAGAAGGTTTTACTAGTTAACTATAAATTAAAACTACTTAATATAATAAAAATCTACTTAGTCTTTTATATTATACTTCTTAAATTAGTACTATACAAATTATACACTAAAGACTGCATTATTATAGAATCTAATAAATTAGAATATAAAGTTAAATAAATTATTAACTATAAAAATAAAAATAGTTATAATAAATATTTTATTTAATAGAAAAACTATAAATATAAAAATAACTTATAGGAATTAATTAAGAATTTCTAATACTCCTAAGTACTACTAAGGGAGTACTAAAATTAAAGTTAGCTAGCTCTAGATCCTTAAATACTACCTCTTAGTTAATAATCCTAAAAGTACTACTAGCTTATACTTCCTTAGCTATAATTAATTTAAAAGAAAATGTAATAGAATTTATAAATTTACTATTTAGAATCTCCTAACCCTTCTTAAATACTATTTACTTTACTTTATAAATATACTCTAGCTTTATAAGTAATTTCTTTATTTTAGCTTAAGCTTAATGCAGTATATCTACTCTTTATTAAAGAATTAATTCTTCTAACTCCTCCTTATACTTAAGATAATTAAATTTATTTAAAAGACAATTTACTATTACAAATAGATTAATACCTCTAAAGAAATAAAAAATAAGAAGAATACTTATATTTGCAAATTGTATTTACTAATGTATTATAAGAATAATTGTAATAAATGCACTTAGAATATTTTAATTTACTAGTTAGTATTTTATAGTAATAACTAGCTAACTAATAATATAAATAAAGTATAATTTTAAAATTAAACTCCTTAATTTTAAGTATAAGCTTTAAGTAATATTATATAGAAGAGCCCTTAGTATAGGAATTACTATACAATATTTTATTAGTATAAAAGAAGAATACTTAATACTATTCTAACTTAAATAGTAGGGGACTTAACCTACTTATATAATTTAGGAATTAAACTTTTAGAGGAGAGACTTAATATTATAACCTATTAAATATAATAGGACTAGAGGACGCCCCTATAAGGTACTTAGTAGTTATAAATAAGTTATATACTATAAATATAGGAAACTAGAGTATACTCCTCTAGTGCAGAAGAACTATAGTATAAAATTATATAGAGATAAGAAAGTAAGTAACTAATTATATATAAGTATAATTAATTATAATATAAGTACTTATATACTCTACTTTAAGTAATTACTCTATATAATACTTAAATTACTAGTAATTAAGTATAAGCTAGAATTTTAGTAATAAATATATAAAACTTATATATAGAATAAACTTAAATAGACTTAAGAATAGACTTCTATAGCTCTTTAGTAATTAACTTTATAATTATCCCTTAAATACTCTTAGTACTCTTTACTAATAATTAATATTATAAGCCCCTTATTAAGTATACAACTAATTACTGTATTCTCTAAAGACTTAATTCTTTTAGTACAATTTATAGTATTATTCCCTAGCTTTATTACTTTAGCTTCTACTAATAGATACTACTATAGAAAGCTAACTATAATACTAATAAAATAAGTAACTATAATTTGTAATATTATTTAGTAATAGTTAATAGAAGTAGAAGTAAAATATAAAAGTAGAAGTATTAGAAGGCTGTATATAAAGATGTATATGTACGTATGTATATTATAAAAGGCTTAATTTATTTAAGTCTAAGTAGCTAGAATGCATACCTTAAATAGGCTTTCTAGCTGCTAACTTATGCGTACGAATAGAGTGCAGAATAACATTTGGATACTTACGCTTTTTACTTTATTGTACGTATAAGTTAGTAGGAGCTAATTATACTTTTCTTCCCTTATTTTATCCTTCCTACTATATATTCCCCTTTTGTAAGACTAGTAAAGAGGGTAACTATTAGTATATAGCCCTTTTGTATAATACCTTTATTGTAGAGGAATTATTAAATCTATTAAATTATTTTTAAATTAATTTGTGCAAAATATTCTATTAGCTAGCCTATAAAATCTAATAATTAGTCTTAGTATACATCTCTAAAAGGCTTAAAGTCTAATTAGAGTACATTTTCTAAATATTTAGTAATTTAGAGGGTTTTATATATAAGTAAATGTAGTATTTAGAATTAAAAGTTGAAGAGTTAGCAATCTATATTATCTTATATAGGAGGCAGCTAATAATAATATTGTAAGCTAATTTAAGATCTTATATATATTAGTATAATGTATATTTAAAGGATAATAGTTGAATAATAATATTGTAAATATGTATAGGTCCCTTAAGTAAGTATATAATTAATACTTAGAAAATAGAAAATAAATTTAAGTTTAATAATATTATAAGAATAAAAGATCTCTTTCTAGAAGCTATTAGAAGATGCTTATTAATAGTAATACTATAGCTGCAGAGTCTCTATTCAGCTTATTCTTAGTACATTTGTATAAATTAGGCTTATATAAATACCTCTTCTTCCTTATCTATATATGCCCTCTAGCATTTATGAATATTAGAAGGCTGTATATAAAGACTTATACGTACGTATGTATATTATAAAAGGCTCAATTTATCTAAGTTTAGGTAGCTAGAATGCATGCCTTAAATAGGCTTTCCAGCTGCTGACTTATGCGTACGAATAGAGTGCAGAATAACATTCGGACAAGAAGACTATTAAAGAAATTATTAAATTAGAGAGTATAATATATAAATAGTATTATAGAGAGTATTAGAGATAAATCTTATAAGCTAGTATAGCTAAGTACTTTATAATAATAAAGAGTCTACTATAGACTTTATATTAAGTAGTAGTAGACTTTATAGTAGCTTAAGGCACTTAGAAAGAGGGCTACTAAAGGCTTAATTAAGTAGTAAAGTGCAGCTGCAGTATATAAGAATAGTTGCATACATTGCACTTAATATACGCACAGTTACCCTATTATAGTACCCTTGCTAATCTAATAGGAATATTAGTAGGCTTGAATGCTGAAAGCTACGAAAACTGGCATTCACCACCCGCACAGTTTTAGCATGTGGACCCTCCTACCCCACTGCTTACTGCCAAGGTTGGCGCACCAGGTACTGTGAATGCCGAAAGCCATGAATGCCGGCATTCATCACCCCACACTTTTGGCATGTGGACCCAGTCCCGCCCCTCACTGCTTTCTTCATAGGTTGGCTCCGCAGGTACTGCACCCCCCGTAACGTTCATATCATGGCAACCGCTTTTGGGTCGACCGGGCTCGATCATCTGCAGCAGCAGCAAGAGCAACAACAATAGCTGCTACAGGCATTTGCAACCTGTGCTCAAGCCGGCCCTACTATCGCAGGGTAATGTTACTGTAGCTGCCAGTCTCTCTGATTGTCTGTTGTCTGTCTGCCTTAAAGCTGTTTTAGTTTCCTTTTCCACTGCTTGTTGCCAAGTGAGGCGAGTGAGTAGCAGGGCGCGATTACTGTGTGGCTGCATGTCTGTGTAGCTTCAAGGACACATCCAAGCCCCGGCTTTCCTGCTCTAGACTTCCCTGTCCTGGAACTTCTTGCCCTGGGCCTGTTGAATCTGGCTTTGTGGCCCTAGGTTTCTATTCTAGACCCTGGCTTCTCTGTCCCCGGGTCTTTTGACTCCGGCTTCCTTGCCCTGGGCTTTCCGACACTGGCTTTCCTGCCCCAGACTTTCATGTCCGGGACTTTCTTGACCGGGGCATTTTGACCCTGGCCTGACCCTGGCCTTCTAGGTCCTGGGCTTTCCTGCCCTAGACTTTCCTGCCCTGGGCTTACTTGCCCCGGGCCTTGTGACTCTGGCTTTCTGGCACTGGGTCTTTTGACTCCGGCTTTTTAGGCCATGGACTTTCTTGCCCTGGGCCTTTTGACCCTGGCTTTCTTGGACTTGGCCTTCTGCCCCTGGATTTTTAGGTCCTGGGCTTTCTGGCTCTGGCTTTCTAGCCCTGGGTCCTCTGCCCCTGTGTCTTCTGTCCCTGATTCTTCTGTCCCGAGCCTTTCTCACCCTGTGTTTCTGGGCCTTGGCCTTTCTGGCTCTTGGTTTTCTAGACCTGGGTTTTCTAGACCTGGGTTTTCTGTCCCTTGGTTTTCTGTCCCTAGCCTTTCGTTTCTGGGCCCTGGACACTCTGGGTCGAGCTGTCTAGCCCTAGGTTTTCTGACTCTAGGTTTTCTGTCCTTGGGTTTTCTGCCCCAAGCCATTCTGACCCCGGGTTTCTGACCGAGGGGTTTTGAATCGTGGTCTTATAAGACCTGTGTTTGTACACTTGTGTGGAGTCCTGCTACTCTCTTGAGTTGAGAAAGAAAGCTGCGGCAATAGTGACTGCTGTAAACACACGATATGTGCAGCTTGCAGTCTGTGTGTCTGTCCGGCCCTGATGACACTTGCTGTTGCGGACACAACAGCCTAACAAGCAGCTGCTTTTGGAGGATGAAGTAGTTGTCTCCTGGAACCTGCTCCTGAAGCATGCCCTGTCTCTAGATAATGTTTGACGATGCTGCGTCTGCTAGTTGTAACTTTTTGATTCTTCCTTTCGTTGTGTGATGTGATGATTCAAGATCCCTCCCCCAATCGCACACACACACACACGCACGCACACACACACACTCTCTCTGCTTGTTTGTTTGTTTGTCTTTTTTTGCTTTGTGTGTCTCGCTCTCTCTCTCTCTATCTCTCTCGTACGCCGCCGCCGCCATGTCTGCCGCCGAGGGTGCTCGCTCCCGCGCTGCCGCCACGTTGGCGCGCCTTCGGTCTTTTGACCAGCTTTCTTTGGACGATCCCGTCCGCGTCGAGGAGACGCTCCCTGTCCTCCTCACACTCCATCACCACTGGTGGGCCGTCGAGCGCACGGTTGCTGCCGCCGCCGCTACTGCTGCCGCCGCCATCCCCTTCAACGCCGACGCCGACGCCGACGACGTGGACGCGACGCCGACGCCCGACTGGCCGGCCTGGCTGGCTAGTGAACTCGGCCCCGACACCCTCTACCGCACCATCGCCCTGGCCTTCGGGCACCTGGTCCCCGCCTCCGTCCCCCCGGCTCCCTCTCCCGCGGCACCGAGCGCGACGTCGCGCAGCGGTTCAAGACGGCGGCTGCGGCCCTCGGATTCGAGAACCAGGGCGCCATGTTCTTCAACCTGGGCCGGGCGGTGCCCCTCAAGACGGCCTCGGCCAAGACCATCGCCAGCCTCGTCAACGCCACCCGCGGCGCCAAGTTCACCGGGGAGGAGGTCCTCGGGGCCATCCGGGCCGCCATGTACGACCGCCACGGCTCCGGCGTCGACGCCCCCGAGCCCACCACCCAGGATGTCACCAAGGCGGCCAAGAGTAAGTAGTAGCATAGCATATATATATATATACATAATGTACCCCGTACACTGCACGTATGAGGGTCGTAATACGCAACACATGTTCTAACTTGGTTGCGCCAATTCAGATCTTCGTTCGAGACCTCGCGCCCCGACTCCCACACCAGCACCGGCACCGGCACCCGCGCCCGCATCCGCACCAGTGGACGAGGACGAGGATGAAGATGAGATGGAGCTGGGAAGGCGCATCTCCGAGGTCACCCTCGACGACATGGCGCCCATCCCCTTGGAGTCCCCTGGTCTGTGCTCCCGGACCCTGGAACATGTGCCTTTGGGTCTCGAATGCGTCTCCCCCGAGCCCCCCCCATCCCAGCAGCAGCAGCAGCAGCATCAGCAGCAGCAGCAGCAGCATCAGCAGCATCAGCAGCGTCAGCAGCAGCATCAGCAGCGTCAGCAGCAGCAGACGCATGGTGTGGTGGGGCGGCCCTACGTGGCCTTGACGTGGGCGAGAGGGGAGGAGGACGGCGTCGAGTTCATTGGCCGTGTCGACTCGGAGGGCCTGAACGAGGAAGAGGCCGAGTGGGTTGCCCTGGTGGCAGAGCTGGCGGGCCGACGGGTGCCGTCCCGGTTCAGCCGCGGCCGCTTGGCCGCGTACTCGCTGCCCCTCCGGACCGCCGCCAACGCCGGGTGCGCCTGGATCGGGGACCTGGCCGGCGTCGATATTTTGGAGCAGCAGGAATCCGAGCCCCGGATTTGAGGGGTTGGCAGGAGCAGTAGCTGGAGCAGCAGTAGGAGCAGCAACAGCAACAGCAACAGCAGCAGCAGGAACAGGAACAGCAGCAACAGCAACAGCAACAGCAGCAGCAGCAGCAGGAACAGCAGCAGCAGGAGCAGCAGAAGCAACAGCAACAGCAACAGCAGCAGCAGCAGGAGCAACAGCAACAGCAGGCTGAAAGGACCGTGTGGTATGGCGCGGCTGGCTAGAGCATTGTTCCCCCCCCCCCCCCCCCCCCCGCCCCCCTTCTTCTCTTTTTTCGTTTCTTCAAATAATAAAGCGCCAGAGGCGCCATTGCGTCAAAAGGTAAGTCAAGTCGTGATCGTAAAACATGTGAATTGCATGGTGATGACGTTGAGTCATGTGTGTCCGTCATGTGTGCGCCGTGAAAGATGAATTAGTCGCGCAGTTCATGGATCGATCCATCATGTTCTACGCTTGATGGCGCCTTCAGGGCATATTGTCAGTGTAAGTGACACTCAATTTGGGGTATGTTAAATGGCGTCAGACTGCCGCGTGCGCGAAGCAAAGGCTTTTACGCGCCCTTTGAACGTGATGCTGCGCTCTTCTTGCCTTGTTGATGTGGATGTGGATGTGGATGTTGCTATTGTCAGCGGATTTTGTTTTGCGCCAAGTACCTACGGAATTGGGAATTCGGCACTGAACCAACTTCTAAGTGAGGGTAGTAAGGTGCTGTACGTACTTTTGCACGTGCCACACTACGTATACGTACATTGATCGTCCTGCAATGCAGGCAGCTCCACGTGGTTGCTGCTGCGTTCTGCATGCATTACCGGAATAGGAATGCGTCGAGCCCGACCACCTTCACCAAAAAGAAAGAACGGACCGGCTGTTCTTGACGTTACCTACAGGCTGCCAGGTACCCTAGGTCGGTGGGTAGGTAGGTAGGTAGGTAGGTAGATACCTAGGCACGTACCTACCTACCTCAGAGCATCTTCCACCCCTCACAACTCAACTGTCTTATTCCCCAAATTTCAAGCCTTTGCCATCATCCATCGCCTCATCAACAACCACGACCACCAACTCTTGCTCTTTGACGAAATCCAGAGACCCTTTCATTTCCCTCTTACTTTTTCCTTCCTTGCCCCACGTTCTCTACATCCACCCACCCCTATATCCGAGACCATCCAGCACTCGCCGTCATTCTCATACAGAACAGCAAACCACAGTGCAACAACTCTTTCTCCCCAGCGTGGCATCATGCAGGACTCGGAATCAGTGCGTCGAGTCTGCGACCAGTCCACAACAAGCGTCCCTCTCCCCACGCACCGTCCGCTCGACAACCGTTGCGTTGCCGACCACTCCAAACATCCCCGAGACGGAAACCAAGCTTCTTCAGATCCAGTTCACGAGAAAGCCGCCGTCGCAAGCCCTCCGAGTCATACCACAAACATGACGACGTCCGTGACGACTGCAGACACCACTCGCACAACTACTGCGACCGCCCCAGTCTTGGAGGCCTGCCACCAGACCCCAAGCAGTCAAGACTTTGTCGCTGCATGTCGCCATCTCGCCTCCTTGGCCATCGCCATACCTAGAATCGACGCATCCTACATCGGCATGCTTCCTCCACCAAGGGGCTCAACTGGCCATCTCCTCCGAGAGACCTTGATCACCTGCGTCGAGGCATATCTCGATTACATCGACAACGAGAGCGACAAAGTAGCGTCACCGCCCTGCAACAACGCCGACAACAATGTACCTTTTTTCTGACGCTCCCTCGCAACGATGGATGACCACCCTGGCTGGACCAAGATGAGAAGAGCTCCGGAAAGCGGTTTAGGATTGGCCACGTGGGGATGGACGTCAAGATCACCGTGTAACACTTGACGGAGGAGTCTGTCTCTCAGGTGAATGGGGAATCATTGAATACCTTGTCATGCTGTACTCAAAAGAGCCTCCTTGCCTTCGCCAATATACCGAGCAACCTGCTACTTTTTCTCTTCTTAGAATCCTTGACTTTCAACACTGTGCCGCCATGAGTCCGTAATTGTGCTCAAGCATCAAACGGACGAACTGCAGGCGCCCAGTACATGTTTTGTGGGAAAAGTCATGTTGCAGCGTTTCGGTTTGTTCCTGCAATTCCATCCAAGGCTTTTCACTACTATGTCTCACTGGTGACCAGTGATTCTTTCGTCTGACAACGTCTAAGCCACAACATGTAGTAGTCCGTTTTGTCACGTCCATATGTATCAATTGGATTTCTGCCGCCATGCTGTCCCATCCATTGCAATCATTTTTGAATTCCTTGTCTCTTTATGCACAGAGATTAGTGGCTACCACCTCAACCGCATCACATCATACGGAACGTCGCCGCCGCTATTTTCAACACTCACCAGAGTAGAGGCTGGCAACAGGAGCTGGAGACAGAATAGAGAGGGGAAAGAGGACAGAAGTCGGTCGATTCAAGGCACAGCTCAAGCCGAGGAACATCGTCAGTGTAACCATGCCGTTGCCGCATCTTCCCAACCCACCTTGACTGCTCGCGTGATAGCCATGCATTGAAGCAGACCACAACGTCCGTCTCAAGCCGCACTGGATATACTGCCGTTAGAATCCATCCAGGATGCTCGGCATTGCTACATTGGCTCAGCAGGGAACGACCATGTATGGCTCCAGTAAGGTGCGGTGTCTTGGTGACTGTTGGCGTTGGATGGGGTGATGGAGAATGTCGGGCATTCTGGATGGATCTAACAAACTATGCGAGAACGTAAGATGAGATTGATGAATCTAAGATGCAACACCACTATGAGTCCCAGGTGTAGCCAGATCGCCCGCCGCCCTAAGGTCGTCGCGCGAGTAGAGTGAGGAGGATGAGAAGGAGAAGGATGAGCAGGGTGAATAGGTCGTTGATGCATGAGGACATCAAACCACTTGCAAATCTTCTGACAATGCTAAAATTATAAGCTCACTAATGACGAAATCAAGTGCAAGATCAAGACTAACAACTTACTTAGCGATAAGCTAAAGTCAAAGTTAAAGGCATCTTCAAGCCGACACACACAAGCAAAAGAACACCTACAAGACATAAAAATCAAGCTTAGAAATTTATCGTATCATTACCCTTTGTGTCCTTGCGTCTTCAGTGACACCACTTAGCAGTTGTCATCTCAGCAGCTTCGAATATGTCCCAAAAGAATGAGATAAGCTAAGAAAACGTATTTCCCATCATCTTTCAATGGAAAAAGCGCGATCCGCAGTCAAGGAACTTCTAGCTAACAAGTCTCTCCAAGTCCTGCATCCGATTCTACAGCTTTTCCCAAGCCAATCTTAAGCAATACCGAGCGATAACTGAGAGCGATGAGCATGGATCTAATGAAAATGATAGGAATACACCAAAAAAGGCCAAGAGTCGGTTGAGATGTTATATCAGTGGGGAAGATTGTGGAACTCAACCAACATGCGAACGAAGACTTTGTGTCTCACACAGATGGAATGGTCGCACATGCCGGCTATGAGACTACTACGAGTCATCATAATGTGCCAGCATCTTCACAATACACTGTGAAAGAAGAGCCGAACAACTACCAGAATTGCTTCACGAACGCACATAGTAACGTGGCTGGTGAAATGGCCCTGGGACCTTACTATCAATTGGTACAGCCTGAAGCCGGTGCAGCTGCTGTTCCCTAGAATGTTCCTCCTAATCTGAATACAAGAAGTGCTAGCACAATTAAGGCTTATCACAACGCAGCAACTAATGAAGACAATGATGTTAATGAGGAGTACATCAGCCCTCAAACCGCTAGTGAATGAACATGTCTAACTCCACATATTCAGAGGCATTAACGTCATAAACTTAGACAATTGCAGCACTAGAGCCGTAAAAGTCTACAAGTAAACACGCTGTTCTTAATTCCTGTGTGTAGTCCTGTAGGTCCTTGAGTGGGAGTAATTCAAAGCTGGAACATGGCTGAGCCGGCCTGTAGATGGATGGGTTAGCTAGCGGCTGTTTTTTTTCTTTATGGAGCTACCTATGTCTTTCTTGCACTTCCTTTGTAGTTTTCAGGCAATGAACTTGTCGGCCGGATCTTTTTTATTCTATTCAACGTCCGAAGGGTTTCTTAGGCTTATTACTGATCTCTTAATAATCGCACGCAGTCTTGTGTGTTCAGGCGGCGTTTTAGTTAGAAGGGGAAAAGCTTTTGCTAGAAGAAGAGGTTAGAAATGATTCAAATTTTAGTGCTCTCTCAGTAGGCTTACCTTCCAAGCGATTATCACATAACACCCGCTCTTTGTTGTAGAACACGTAGTTTAGGAGAAACATAAGCGTCCTACCCTGTTATTGATGTCCAAGTCGCTTCAGTTACACCTGAGGGGCAAAGATGGCAGATAAATGTAGACCTAATCTGTACAGAACATTTTTTCCATTGATCCATTGATCCACTGACTCTATGATTCCGTGATTCAATGATTCCATAATTCTATTGACTTATCGATCCATGGATCCATTGATCCATCGTTCCATCGTTCCATCGTCCATTGACCCATTGATCCATTGACCTATTGATCTATTGACCCATTGACCCATTGATCCACTGATCGATTGCTCTATCGTTCCATTGTTCTTCGTGTCCACATTCTCTTATGTCTTCCATTAATTGTTAACTTACGAGCATACTTGCTTCTACTCCAGATGCCTCACATTCAGGCCGTCCAAGTAGTTATAAAACATATATCGACTGTGAATAGGATAATACTCTAGTGCTTCATTGTTTACTTAGTTAACTACACTATTGAGCAAATCATAAAACATGCATTCCAACCTCACAGCGCGAAACACACAACAGAGCTTAATGTTTTACACTACCACAACTAATATAGTAACCTTCCCCACCTAGCCCTGCGGGCTGCCTTCCATTAATCGTCAATAATAGAGATCAGGCGTAATTGATTGTTCAATTAAGTACAGGAATTCTTGATAAATGCAGACGTAGTTTAGCCTTCTAGGTATACATTTGTAATCAGCTTGCTTGGACTTACAGACATATTTTACAAAGTTGAGCAAGTTAAGCAACATTAAATCAATGCACATGCAGAAGAAGAATAGCGGTGCTTAAGAAAAAGGAGGGAAACTGGTCTACTCTACGTGATACTAACTTCAAACAGTCTTCAGCTCAGACTCAGACTAAGCCTTGCTTAGCTCTACAGTAGGGTGCCTCTCCAGGAAATTAGTGATTCAGTTCACCCCTAAGGTGGCACTGTCCTCTATTTTAACAAGTGCTTTCTTGGTGTGAGCTACTAAGTCATCATGAGCTGGCGCGAAACCGAGATCCCTCAGTGACATCGTCCATTTGGCGATTGCATCTTCCATTTCTTGAGGAACTCTCCCAGCAAACAGTGGGTTTATCCTGAGTAGCCCTCGTGTCCAGTAGTCTCGTCTAGTATGCCTAGTTGCGCCTCCCCTTGGACGCCCTGCAAGTTATTGTAACTCCTTGAACTGTACTCTGAAACCTTTGTTGATGTCCGCAAAACGTTGAAGCTTGTGAGAGTAGGCCGACACAGGTTATTGCATACCAGGATCCTAGTGGAGAATTGTGACAATGAGAGTCCACCGCGTGATCTATAAGACACATTGGCCGATTGATCGATAGCGTCAGGGTGCAGGTTATCGTTTTAGGTATTCATGTGCTCAATCTAGGGCCCAAGATCAACAGTATTCTGAAGGGTAAAGCCACCATCTAAAACTAAACTGTTGGTCTCGTCAGTATCCATGCTTGTATTCTCTCTGCAGAGTAGCGGCATGGTGCTAGCGTACAGCTGGAAAGTGGATATTTAGATGGACTAGGAAGGCCTGAAACGACTCGACAGCGTGAGGATTGAACCCTTTCATAGGCATACAATGACTTCCGCAGCATATAGAATCGTGTGGAAGGAATGGCGCAGTTTGATAGGGATACGATGAATTGTGGGCAGACGGCATTGGTGCCATAGAGCAATACCAGCATGCACTAGTTACTATTTCCCCGTATAGATAGTACGGTTTTATCACTGTTATGTTTATATCTGTGTAACTCATCTGTTAAAAAAGAACGAACGTTGGGTCAATGGGATGTTTCTTGTGCAGGAGCCGTGGCGTTGTGACTGGGTGTATTGGCCTGGGTTACGGCAGATCTAGTGTATTCATCTCCAAAGGGGATGTACCTATTAAAAGCACTTTAAACAAGCAGTTTTAAAAAAAAAGATATTATTATTTTATGTATCCTAATCCAGGAAACCTGGACAAAAGGTCAAATACTATAGTACTAGGCACACAATAGGGATGACTTTAATGCGTATACTGCAGACTTACTAGAGTACAATAATAAAGAGGGAAATAAAGATGAAGATAAGGAAAATAAGGAAGAGATTATATAAGCTCTAAAACTATTATTATTAGAATTGTTCCTATGAATTGGACTGCAATAAATTAAGACATAGAGGTACAATGCACTAAAGAGGTAAATATTACTTATTAGCTTAAAACCCTGCAGTAAGACTTTTGTATCTCTATAGAGGCTAGGACACCTATTAATATCTAAGTGCAGACTCTAGAATTACAATGCAAAGTAGATACAAATTATTCGCCTTTAGTTATAATCTTATTAGTAGTAATTTATTCCCTTAATTACTAAGGGCTAGTGTACAAATAGTTAGAGTTAAGTATATTAAGTAAAGTGCATTTAATTCATCCTAGCTCGCTAATCTTAGACTATAACTTTAATATAAGGCAAGTAACTTAATACTAGTCTCAATCCCATTCAGGTATTAATACTCCTATTCATAGTTAGACTAGAAGGCTTAATAGTCTTAAAGAGAGCCTTATCTCGCCCGAGATGTTCTAGTTACACTCGCCTATAAAAACATCTAATTTACTCTAAGATTGCACGCATCCCTACATAGCTTCATTACTTCTATCGACAGTTTTGCAATGTGAAATTAACCTAAATAATTATACTTTAAGGGAATAGGACAACACACTAGCCTAATGTATTCTAAAGCCATTAAACTCTGCATTTTCCCAGGAGACAACCCTAACTCCTAAATCTCAGAGTCCAACAGTTGTCAGCTCAGCACTAGTACGACTTCTTCCGTTAGTCCCTCTAGCATCTCAAACTACTCTTAGACCTATCCCAGCTTAGAAACAATCAGCATTCTCCTCTACCATTTCAGGACCTAAAGACCCTAGTACAGACAGATCTACAACTAGGACATCAGGTTCATTAACCGCCCTAAACCGCTCAGAGATCACACACTAGGACACACATACGCCTCAAGTCGATTCAAACTAGTTGCATCACCTACCGCTATGCACAAGACACCTATGTTGATATAAATCAATTTGAAAACGGAGAGGTTAAGCTGGTCTACCGGCTTAATCAACACTCTCTTCTCTGCATCGCTCCAAACCCTGGAAATGTTCCATCTTCTCATCATTTGCTGGGAGATTAATAAAAGCTGTTTTTCTGTTGGCTGAAGACATATTGTCCATGTAATTGCAGCCTTATACACAAGTGTCGGATTGCGTGATGTATTGCAATCGCACTGCTTCCGTATATATCCCTATGTTTCTTAGTGTAAGCATTATAGTCAATCTATTTTTGCTATTTAATCGAACGTATTTATTGTTCAATATTTTCCCCAGGCCTCGCCGGACTATATGCATACCACCTTAGTAGAGAAAACCTTTGCCTAAGAGTAAGGCTCTCCAGATGTCTTCGTATTCTTGCTGTTTCATCATCTTATCAGTAACAATTTTATCCTTTGTAATGTGCTGAAGGACTAGTAGCTTGAGTGTCTCATCTTTCTATTTTAAGGAAGTATAATCTTTGCTATCTGTAATCCTAATCTGATGCATATCATCCCAGGAGTTAATATTCTCTTCTGCACTACCAGCTGGCTACATCGCTAACAAGAATATAATCTTGATAAAAGTAGAGCTGTATCTTCTTACCTAGAGATGCTGTTTCTTTTCCCCTCTAGGTTTAGCTACTTACTTGCTATTACTATTCTCGGTTCGGACGAAACTTAAACAACATAGGATCTTAATTGCTAATAAGACTAATTTCTGGGCGCGAGGAAGCAATTCATCAGTCTCTGAGATCATGAAATCCAATTAGAGCTCGATAGTTGCGACGCAACCACGCAAACGGTGGAAATCAAGCGCCAAATGACTAATCTATTAGGGAGATTGAAGCGTGAAGATCTGAAAGAGTATCAGAAGCAGTGGATGCGGAATCGACAGAGCGAAATAATCTCCAAGAGAGGACACATGAACTCTATTTCTGGTTCTTACGGGCCTCGCGTCTTGATTTACATATTACCGGAAAGGAAAAAGACCGCTGAGTTGGCTAGGTTGAAAGAAGGCTTGATAGAAAGTCCACTAAGGGAAGCAGAAAGCGCCCTTTACACCCTGTACACTAAAGATTTGACTACACTATACCGTCCTGGCGAACAGCCGGTTGATAGGAAATGCCTTGTGTGCGATAAAATCATGCAAACGTATATTCAACTATGTCACTATTGACTGGTACAAGTCCTTACGCTTTGCAATATTCAGAAGAGATCCAGGCTTGATCATATTCACGGTTGTCGGCGAATGGAAGTCGCCAAAACCAGAGGCTACAACTACAGAAGCCTGCGTTACTGCTACAACTTTTTTCAATGGTTTACACTAGGCGAGGGAGAGTGGAAAAAGCACTGCGACGATATTCACGGCAGACTGAAACCACGAAGCTGCAACTGGATCACTTGCAAGAATACATCAACACAATTCAGTCATGGACAGCCCAGTATATTTACTCCAGATGTACGAAACAAGTCGCAAGCCCACAAGCGCTAGAGTGCCACCTGAAAGATGTCCAATACCTCGCACTACCTTGCCCAATTGCAGTCGTATGCTGGAGTGTGGAGACGGAAACGAATGAGCAACGGGACCGGAAATAATCATCACTCGCTAGAAACGTCTCCTACCCAGTGTCGCGTCGCAAATGAAATGGCAGAAGAAGCAGCTTCTACATGCATAAACGTCAAAGAAAACGCAAGTTTCAGAAGCGCCTGGGGTCACCTAGTCACCGATTCAGTGCGGCCGAGCTTGCTGGACTCTAAGCCAGTTACTTCAACACCTCATCCGTCTCCCGACTTCAGCCTTGACGTTCTAGGCCTGTAGCTGAGACTGGAGAAGGAAGAAGACTCATTCGGAACACTTGAGAAACTCCAGTACCATACTTCAGAAGCGCAAGCCCCGTCAGATAATTGTTGCTCAGCGCCTCATTTAAGCCACACCCAAGTGAAGGCCCAATCCTTTGAAGTAAGCTCCCGCCGTAAGTTTGCAGAAGAGAGGCCTGCAGGTATATATACAATTGTCGACAAGTATCCTAGTTCAAAAGTGCTCCCAGCGGTGCTGAGCCCTTATACAACATCAAGCTGGCTAATAATGTCTATCTCGTCAATGCATTACTAGCTAAGTCGAAGCAATAGTATCTCGTCAGGTGGAATAACTGGAGCCATGAATGCAATCCTTAGCTACAAGCTCAGGATAGAGACTATAAATTAGTACGACAATACAGTCAAAGTAGGAAGAAGAATAAATTTGGAACTTTACTCTAGAAGAGAATTCGGAAGGGCAAAACACGATATTTCATGAGATAGAACCACCGTCCATCAAAGGAAGATTCGTGGCTGTAGGAACACAAGATTGAGGAGGGTCTTATTTCAGATTTCAACAAATAGGAGACTGAACCTCAGAGGCCGCGTAAGAAAATAAGGACATAGAAGCACTACTAGATCTAGCAAAGATGCTTTGTGTATGAAATACTAATTGTTTTATTCCGGAATTTGAGTTTCTGACTGTGCATCAATCTCTCCTGCATCCAATCTCCAAAGACACAGTACGCCTCCGTCAAGGTCTTCAGGGTGATACACTTGTACCTGCTAATTACGTCGACCATCATCGCATATTGTAACGGCAGGTTCTAATAGTTGTGAACCAACTGACTATGCTCCCTTTCAGCTACCTCCGCCTTGCTCCTCCACCAGCTGAATTCATACTCTATGCTAGCGTTTTCGAGATAGAGCACTTCAATCTGCTCAGAAAACAATCCAATCCAACTGTCGTTATTGTCGTCATCACCATCGCCATGACCCACTGCTTCAAAAGACCGACCGACTTCCCTTCATAGCTCCATGTATACACCTTTCGATTGCTTACATGTTTGCTTTTAGAAGAGGTACCCAAAAACATGTTCCTAACTAAATAAAATCTTCTATCAATAAGGGTCGTCACCATCAGGCTTAAGGCGGACTTCTAACGGTTCAATGAGTAGACCCAGTGTTGAATTTAGCGGAATTTCAGCATAGGACGCCACAGGTGCGAATAGAAATACCAACTCAAGTGATCTGCTAGTTTTTCCCTGAACCTCTCTCGCTATTCAGCTCTCTCCTTATTATTTTTCCTCTGCAGCAAGACTATTTTATTTTTCTTTATGAGAAAGGATTGCAATTGAGGTTGGAGCTTTCCAGTTGTTCTCAGTCGCCCACTCATTATATCACACCGACACCTAAGCTGAAATGTGAGTTTTGTTTATTAAAAGGACGCCCCTGAACTTGTAGCTTTGTATCTGGGCCACATCTGGTCCTCATTCCGGCCTCTGTCCGCTCCCAAGTTTTGCAGTCTCACGCCTCATCCATTATCGAAACCCAAGGTCCATTTTGCCTTCTGGACATGGGCGCTCAATGCACGTCGACCCACTGTTCACGATGGCACACCTCGTAATGGATTGCAGAGTCGAAATCGGCTTCAAAGCTGTATAGAGGTAACTGACACTGCGAGCCAGCGGATGTAAGCATGACTCGGAAAGCTGCCAATTATTCAATGATTGTTACTCTGCTGTTAAGTGCTGAAGGTCTCTTTTCTACTGTGCCTTGCTAAAGTAAAGACTATAGCAGTGACCCCTTTACGCAGTATTGTGTATGAGCATGATAAGAGGGAGGGCTAAAGAGAAGGTCTGCAAATGTGGCAGCAGCGCAAAGCGCAAGGCAGTCAAGCTCGAAGAGGAGGCGAGGCTGTCTTCTCTGCGACAATCGATTTTAATCCGACCTACGGACAGCTGGACGGAGCCGTCGTCCCTGAGGGTCAGAGCATCCCGGACATCAACCAATTAGTAAGCTGAAAGTGAAAGAGCGTTTTGTATGTACTAGGTGCAGCCTAGACTAATACGTAGGTTAGCTACTGGACTTATACTATAGCCGACAGTACATTAACAGCTGACGTTGCAGGCAACTCACCTAGTCCACCGCCCGTCACCTGCGGCGGGAGAGCATGGCGGTGCTGGACGAAATTACTGTCAAGATAAGCAACAGCAAGAGCCAGGATTTGTCGACTGATGCAGGGAATAGAGGTGTCACAGGGGAAGACGTCGACGCAGATCCCCAACCAACCAGACTCAACAGGACATCAATACGACTCGCACCAACTTGAAGGGGAGGCAGAAACAGCTGCAGGAGACGTGCCAGAAAGCGCAGGACAAAATTTTCAGAACATGACGAAATGCGTAGAAGACAACGCCGACGCCGACGCCGACGCCGACGCTTTCAGCTCCCCTGAAGCCGTTGCCGTGACCCTTGAGGCGTTAGGGAGGGAGAAGGTGTGGAAGAACGGGCAGACTGTGGGGCAGATTGGGAATTTTCGGCTACAGACGGGGTCTCACTGAGCCAGGGACGAGCGACGTGGAGATCGGCTGTCAAACAAGCATGGACGGCGACATTGAATGGTCCGAGCTAGAGCTGCCTAGTATGACGGAGAACGAGCAGGCAATGTCTGATGTGACTATCAGGGATAGTCGCAAGCAAAGATGCCATCCTGCAGCAGAAACGCAAGGTGGCACATCATCAATGCCTCGTCAAACAGCACAGAGTCACTTAGAAAAGGTGAATCAGCCAGTAGCGCTCCGATAGAGCAACAGGTTTGCTTTTTTCAGGCTCTTGCCCTGCTGCTCAAGCTAGGTCTGTAGGACAGATACAGACTAACACAGGACCAGAAGGATAGGGGGCAGTCATTATCCTGCTGCGGTAAGGGGGTGCGCATAGGTACAAAGATCTTAAGCTGAAAGTGGCTTGTATTAAGGTAAAGTGAATAGGCCTTGCTGCCTCTTTCTAAATAGCGCGCGGAGCGGCGTTCGCGTGGTGCGGAGCGGGGCCGGTGCGGAGCAGGGCCCGTTCGGAGCTGAACCGGATTATCTAATGTTCCGGTTACGACTGCCGGGCCGGGCGCCGGGCCGGGCGCCGGGATATAAAAGCCCCACTTACGTGTAGCCATCACGACACCTGTGCCGTCAGCATACTCAGGCGCATATCGCCAACCCAGTTAATAGGTATATTTATAGAAGAGACAGGAGAAATGAATCAGGATTAACCCTCCCTAGTAATCAAATAACAAAAACGTAATGCTGGTATAGTATTAAGTAATGCTGATGTGGAGAGTGTGCACCTGAAAACTTGCGGACGTGAACTGGTTCCTATGCGTTGCGCGTGCAACTGGCGCGGGTCAGAGAGTTGGCATTTTCCCGCCCTATAGCACGTAACGCTTTGTAAGGACCTGTCGCACCCTTCAACTGCAGGCTAGCTCTTCTTAAATGGAATATCGCTTACACAGGGTCTGCAGACGGCGTTGAAGCCTTGCGTGGAGTAGTCTCTTGTGTTGATACTTGATGCGACGCGATGTTAGGCGACACGACGGACATTTCTTTCTCAGCGTTCGTCTATGTGGCGATTAAATGAGAGGAATTCAAGCACAATAGACTCAGCATCAATTTCTATCTCTTTTTAAAATTCGTAATTTATTCTCCCTTTACAAAATTAGAAAATTCGATAAGCTGAAAACATTCCTACTAGACTGGATTTGCAAAAGCGATCTGCAAAGCTAGCACTTGTGGCAGTCATCCAGAGGAGAGCCTATTAAAGTCTTATCCTTAATGGCGCCAACCTATATTTGCACCTAAAGCAGACCTCAAGGCTTAGTATGCCCCCATCCATCCCGGCATAACAGCCTGAAATGGGCATGATAGTCTTAGTTCATTGCTGGCAGGAGAAACTAGGTGTTAGTAACGGAGGGCGAGTGGCCCCTGAACTAAGAAAACTTTTGCGTATGAAGCGCAGCGCTGCCTCCCTCTCTTTTACTTTTCTCTTGCTCCGTGTTTTTGTTTAGGGAAGAGCTATAAATGGCTGTGAAAGCCAGCTAACCAACTCTGGCATGAATCTAGAGTCCTTGAAGGTTGGCTCTATTCAATAAAACTGTCTCTAGTTAGCAAACAAATAAACAACTACTAACAACAGCCCGATCCTAGACCTCTGCTTCGAGGGCAATATACGTGTTCTACACACACACTCTCACATACATCTTGTTCTGGTTCCTTAGGGAGACGCTACACGAAACCGTTCCCCAGTGCTTCTCGTCAACCTGCAAGCTCCAATGTGGATACAGAAGCCCGTTCATGCTGTTAACGTCACGGCCCTACAAATAGTGACGAGCAGTGTTTGGAACCCCTACTGTACAGCATAGCTGCCGAGTGTGCAATTGATCTTGATAGTTTTCCCTATAAGCTTGTGCGTACTGTAAGATCTCTTTGTGCCCTTGTATCTACTGAAATGTACATATTTTAATAGAAGGATGTGTAGCAGAAGTAGCAAACAGCTTAATGTACAGAGAGCAGCAAACTGCTCTCCTGAAGTCGGCAACTTCGTCGACTATAGTATGTGTGTGCAGTACTGTAGTAATAATCTCCTGGATTAGATTACTGTCGGAGCCTAAGGGCCCTAGGAAGAAGATGGTACATACAGTAACAGCTGTAAAGCTTACAGAGGCTATAAAAGGGTCATTCTACTAGTAGGAAAGTTGTAATATGTTGACTGAATGTCAACAGAATGGACCTCTGTAAATACTAGGCGGCTTCGTCTGTAGACTAAAGAGTAAGGCTATATACTAGAGGATTGCGCCTAGACCCTGCTGGCCAGCATACTGAACCCTAAGAGCCAGTTACTTAGCATGATTACCTTGGTTGGTAATGGGACGAAACGTCTTGCTATGCAACAGTTGGGCATAAAGATCACCCGGCCTAATACTAGTAAAGAGCTATGGCGAGGTGCATCTCTCTATTTACCTAGCTACACAGATAGATGAGAGGCCCCTCTTGATTTCTTATAGCGATGTTCCGCTGCAAAACCGGCTGGGCCGGCCTAAAAAGTCTCCACTTTGTCGTAAAATCACGGCTAGACCGATTCCCTACAGCCGCCGGCAGACGCCGCCCCCTCCAAGGTGGAGCACGCAGCCGACTGCACCTATAGCCGCCTGCTTGTCCTATTTACAGATGTAGTATGCTATTCTGATAATGACTTAGGAGGTCTAGACAGCTTCGCCTGCTGCGTGATGGCGTGGCTGGACAAGGGTAGATTGTTGAATGTGACAGCGAGTCTGTGGCTTGTGATTGTGATTAACGATGGAGAGGAGACTGCCGTCCGGCAGGCATTTATGGAAATACTCCGCGAAAAGACGAGCATCAACGCCTCAGAAATTTCCAAGGAGTCAGTATCGTCAGCCTGAACTAAATGCCGGCAAAGATGATGCGGCGAGGCCCGCCGGCGCGGTAAGCCTGACATGACTTGAATATGCCACTCATGTCAACTTTGAGGTGCTGGATGGTCTGGCCCTAAGCTTTATGTATTGTTATTGCCTAGGGTGGTATAAGAGGGATCTAGGTATGACTGCATATTATCTCGCCGCCAGGAAGAAGACTCTCCTAAGTCTCAGCCTGAACTAGAATAGTGTGCAGCCTTCCGTTATCGATGGAAAATCTGACAATGGGCACAGGAGGCTTTACGACACTAAGTGCTCTAGCAGTGTCCTGATTTTTCGACGGCGATGCAAAACTTACTACTACCCTAGTTGTTCTGTTGACAAGCGATGGCGTATTATTGCGTACGAGCATGACATGAGAGCCCTTCTTAAGATGAAGCTCTCTAGGTGTTGGACAGTTTTCAAGAAGCCCGGATGACTTACTGGAGCTTTTGGGTTGTATATCTGTAGCTGTATACCTGTACGTCTCTCTAGAGAGTTCTGCAAGTCATTCTTGATTTAACAGATCTGCTGCAGACCTGGTGGCATACAGGTTCACAGGAGCAGCGTTATTAGGATGATCTACCTTTCTGCAAACCTTCTGCATGAACGCGTCGTTCATCTCGTTCTGCGCTTCCACTCTGATACACGTAAGCGCCTTAATAAACTCGTCTTCTGTCTGCCTGAATAATCTGTCCAGTCTTACATCATTTTGTATGCACCTGTACTATGACGATGCTAGAAACACTCTTAGTGCTCCTTCATCTCCGCTTGCAGGAGGAAGTTGCAGAAAGTCGCCTACGAGGACTAGCTGTAGGCCTCCGAACGGTGCAGGTTTGCTCTGACTACTCTGGCTGCGTACTCGGACTTATTGAAGAGAGATCCTAATGTTAAAGACACTTCGTATATTATAAGAACCTTAGTACGCTTCTACTGGTCTGCAGCTTTAGCATTGAACTTCACTATCTTTGCAAGCAACTCTGAGTCCTCTACTGCTAGCCCCACACCACCGAAGCTATGAAGCGTGGCGCCTGAAATGTTGAATGCGGCTCTGCCTGTGCAGGCTGTCACTGCCACTGCGTCATAGCCTAGCTCAGATTTTAGTTTGCCAACCATCTGCTCTATGACAAAACCTTTCCCTGCGCCTCCGCAGTATGTAAAGAAGACGCTTACCCTGTCCTTAGTTACCTTTTCAAACAGTGCCTGCTGCTGACCTGTAAGTTTGACATTTTTGGAGTCTATAACTGAATTGTGTACGCGGTACATGCCGGCAACATTAGTTGCTTTTAAAAGGTTTGGACGCAAGCTACTGAATGACTAACAAGCATGCTACTTCTGTCTGCGTGAGTGATGGTCCTTCTCTCTAAGGCTAGTAAGCACAGCCTGTAGCATGTGAAGGTGAGCTTGAGGGGTGCTGAACACTGCTGGCATCATGTCGATGTTGACGCGGCGCCGGTCGTGGTGACCGGATACAAGTACCGCAGCATAGTTTGACAAAGCAAAGGACAAAGTGTCGGCGTCGTTGTCACACTTTGTGCAACTGGAAGTACGCCTGTGCATATGCTAGTACTTAGTGGTTTCCTCCGTTAGTATATACTATGAGCGGCACTGCATCCAGCAGACATTCTACCTCTTATGTGCTTGAATCTCATGTTTTGATTTGATCTTCTGCTATTTGACTGACTGTATCTATAGATCTCTATGCAGCTGCAAACGTTCTAGCTTCCATTGATGGAACAGAGTTATGACTTAGTGAGTAGCCTTTGCAGCACAGGAGGCAGAAGAAAAACTCTGTATACTGCATAGTGCTGGACTAGCTGTAGAATTTTACGCTAAAGCGCTTAATGTAGTTGGAGAATGAGTAGTATACGCCGCCTGCGCCAGCCAGTGACTCGTTACTCCAGAGTACTGCCGTGCTATCACTGACATGCTTTCCTGTAAGCGATGTGTAGGAAAAAGGCCTGTTCGAAGAATCTAGCATTGATGATAGCTTAATGTAGAACTCGTCTATAGTGCGTGTGCCTGTCCGTAACAACAGTGTTAAGACAGCTTAGTAACAAACCTTGCATTAAGCATCAGCAGTACAGACAATACAAAAGTGGCAGTCAAATTGAAGATTAATTACTTTCCAGACTAAGTCTTAATATAGCAAGCTCGGCTAAGGCGCCGCCTGCCATGAAGAACTCTGTAGTCTCTACCTTCTCCACGCCTTTTGCACGTCTAAGAGCTAGCTGAGGGCCCTTGACAGTAGTCTTGTCCTTTATGTAGATGGTCAGCGGCTTAGGCTTGATAAGGTAACGAGCGGTCTTGCTATTGACAGTGTCTGATATGCTCTTAGTAGTAGGTGATGCGTTCACATTATATAAAAGGTCTATAGTATTACTGGACTCCATAGACTTAAGAGCGTCTTTGAGGGAGAGGTTTACCTTAGCTGGGTCTCCGTTATTTCCTGTAATCCTGTAATGATAATGTTAATATCGTCAGGCGTCATCTTCTCAATTTTTAGGTCCACCTAAAAGTAGCCTTTGATTGCGGGGTTCTTGAATCCGGCATTAATACAGGCGCTGCTTCTGGCATGATTTAAGAACTCGGAGCCATATTCCATAGACAGTCCTGCTGTTACGAAGTCTTTAGCGTACCTCGAGTCCTCTCTCTCAGACCACCTCTATACTGCAGGACGCAGCCTGTAAGGACCGCAGTGGATGAAGTAGATCCGTCAGGGTAGTAGACTACAGACGATGAGTAGGAGACTCTACCCTTGGGCACTGTGCTGTCTCGCTGTAATCCGCCTTCATTCTTGTCGAGAGAGTCTGTAGTATCACTGGGTGGAGAAAAGACGTACTTGAGCTTCTTGATAGTATCTCGCCTGATGCAGCCGCCCTCCTCTACCTCTACCTTGAAAACCTCGCCTTCGTCGTTCTTGGTTACGGTGCAGTACTGGTTTGCGTCATGCATCGTGAGACGTGGTTCACTGATAGTATGTGCTGAAGCAAGTCAAGGTCGTTTGAGGCAACGCTGTACGGAGCAGAATCTGGCTACAGAGTATGGTGCTGAGGCGCAACGTTCTAGTTGCCTCTGCATGCATAGAATATGACCAGTCTAGTTTTAAAACGCCTCTTGCATACAGCAGGTAGAGCGACAGGTACGCTACGCCTGACAACTTCACTTACATAGCTTGAGACAATTAACGAACGTGTCCCCGGGGACGACCAGCACACAGCTACTGGATATCAAAGTTGCCGTGCTACCTAAAATGCCGATAGACAGCCCTAGATAGTTTTCCAGCCAGATGTTAGCATCTATCACGTCCTGAATAGTAGCACTAGTGTCTATCATGACGTGGAAATTTTGCACTGCCTCAACCTCATGTACCATGAGAGTATACATAGTAGAACGTGCAGAGACCGCCATGCATGGCAACATCAGGTACGTGTTGATACACATCCTAAGCATATTTCAGCAGTCTGCCTCTGAATTAGGCCTCTCGTGCTGAGGTAAGCTGAATGCATTCATGTTTATTGGAACCACTACTGCTCGTCTAGACATAGCTGGACTAAGCCATTCAGACTGCGCCTTACAGCTGGGGAGAGAATTGGCAAGTGTGGCAACACTACATTTGGTAGCTATCTTTGTTGGAGACACATATAGGTATTCGTGAAATGTTATCCTCTTTTAGAACGTGAAGGTTGAGCTTCCCCTCTTGTAGGTCCAATTCTCCTGAGATAACTATTCGGTTGGACGCTATAATTTCTGCTGTCTTGATAGTGAGCTTGAAGGTAGTTGCCGTATACTAGTCAAGTTGACAACGCTCAAAGCATCCATGAGCTATGTCCTGCAGTAAACCTATTATTATCCTCTTTCCGGTGCCACAAGGACTATACAGAAGAAGGAACTCACTGAATGATCCTGGATCGACCATTGACAGCCCCACCATCCACATGATAGTCTTGAGTTCTTCCGGATCGCTGAAGAGTGGCAGGACGCACCTCAAAAGTCTGCAGTTGTCGTTCATCGACTATGCTAACATATACTGCCTGTAGTAGCAAGCGTATCGGTATTATGTCGGTGCACTTAGAGAAAACTATGTCATCATCTGTAACAGACACACTGAGTCGCCTTGTGCCTATCCATACTGAGACAGGAAGAGACCTAATTATTGTAGACATACGTGTAAGATATGGCACACAAGAAGTAGCTGCGCCTAAATATCTTACGCTTATGTTGTCAGCGCCTGCTATGTCGCAAACCTAACGTTGGGCTTCTGGGGATGCTAGTGTAGCCTACGAATAAGAGGCAATAAGAAATACATAACTGTGCAACTAGCCCATTCTCTAATAGTACTAAATCCATCTGCTGGTAAGCTCTAGGCCTAGTTCCCTTCACAAGCTAGACATTCCAACCGTCATCGTTATTAGCGTCTTAAGACATTGTAACTAGGATAGTGCATTAGGCAATGAAAATTACTGTGCAGACACTTATACTACTGCAAGCGATGCCTGTATTAATACTTACGCAGTTGCGTGTAAAAGTAGCCAACGGAGACAAAATAATGTAGACAGACACCGCATACGACAGGCACATAATAGTAAGACTAACAAGCAGTAGAAGAGCCACATATCAGTTTAACATAGTATACACCAAGCTCCTGCCTGTAGACAAGAGAGCGTTCATTATAGAACACAAAGAAGCGACTTCTAGTAGAAAAAGAGTGTGTAGGTCCTACGTGGCAACGGTCTGGGTGGCTGAAGTGCTTACGACTTGTATCCATATACGGAATCAACCTGGCATCCAGGTGCACGCCTGGACTTAAAGGCGAGCCATTCAAGCTTAACAAATTATGCATCATAGGCTACAATATAGAGATAAGCCAGCACCTTACTAGGAACAGCTTATTCCCTTCTGTAAGTTCAAGAATAACCTCCATAGCTCTGTAGTATACGTGCAGTTACTATCAAATGTAGACTACAATAAAGCATGCTCCAGTGCCCAATCTTCACTACTGCATCAACTCTACTCACCTAGTTTACAGTTCGCTTGTAGCAGTTTAAGATTACATGCTGCATTAGCTTGTAGGATACAACTGCTACTAGTTCGATACTTGCGTCCTCTCCTACCACTCACCACGCGCATTCAGCTCGTACTTAAGACCTATAAACAGTGGCAGAAAGTCGGCGCCTAGCTACTCTTTCTACTTAGACATTCCAGGAGTCAATAACATAGACTTATATTCATACCGAGATAAGTTCCTGCAATGAAAGTACTCTGCTCTAAGTCTAAGCTACATAGCGGCTGCCTACAACATAGGAGAGAAGATGCAGATACTAGACACGTCTGTGCAGTCTAGTATGTACTAGCTTATTAAGTACAAAATAAACAACTCGCTTCTAATAGCTAGGCTATAGGTGGAGACAGTCGTTATGTATTAGGTATCTAGGTTATGGATTGCGTCCTGCTTCCCTATTGTAGATTGCGTGCAGTACGTGTTGTTTGTAGTGCTCGAATAAGTCCGTTCAAATTACCTTATTCTTGCGCCGGAGAGAAGATAAAGAAAGGTATTTCTGTAGGAGATGTAAGTGTTTTTACCTTCAGCTTTTCTAATGATATATTGAAGCTCCTTAGCATTCGAAGCGCAAAAGTAGCTCCATACTAAGCTTTAGGCTACTATAAGTTCAGGAATGGGGGAGTTTTATTTACTAAAATACTGCGAAGTTATTTTACACCGTGACGTATTGATAGACTTGGAATATACTGAGACGGCGGCCTTGTTGCTAATAACTTATCCTATATTGCCCTGCAGGAGACTGATTCTTTATACCTTATAATCCTAGACCTAAGTATCTTCGTCTCTGTGTGGATGGGGTCCACTTAGACTGACGATTTGCATTTGTTGCAGTCGAGTAGGCTGTAGAGAGAGACTACTTCCTATTACAGCTTGTCTGAGCTTTGCGGAAACCTTGGGAGTATAGAAATAACTTGGCAGTAAGTGATTACAAACAAATAGATAGGTTACACTGGTGAGTTCTTCCGCTTTGACGTCGAGTTCGAGGGCGCAGAGCCGCTACTGGAGGATAATTTGTCGGATTCCCCTAGTGTAGACGACGGCAGAGGTATCTGCGATGTTTTGCTAGAGTGTATAAGAGTGGAGCTATTTGTATTCGAGTTGGATCTGTTGCAACTGTTCCGCTTCGTTGATGGTTGGTTTAAATGCCTCGGGTATATATAGTGTGCTGGCTGCAAGTAGACTCCGACGCCTTCGGCGCATTCATATTGCAACTTGATGCAACTCATGCTTCCTTCCGTATTAGTGACCTTCGTTGCTAGATGTTAGCGGCAACTTCTGCAAGGAGGTAAGGTTTTAAGTAGCTAGTTGGGATGAGAGCCTATTGCAATCACTGTATAGGAGAGTACTGCTAAAGGTTGCAATATTAGTGGCTTGCCTTTTAATTTATAGTAGCTGGTTTATTAGTAGAGGCTTAATAAGCTCTTTAGTACAGTAGACTATTGCAAGAGATGAAGAGGGGATAATAGAGATATATATGCATAATGCAAGCAGTAGAAGCAGTAGAACTACTCTACTTTACTACTTTAGTAATGTACTCTATTACTTTAGTGCAGGTAGAATAATAGTACAAATTGTATTCTATTTGTATTATACTAAGTAATATTATATTATCTATTAATATAACCTCTATTAATCTTACGCATCTTAGGCAGTAGATTACAATAAATATACCTATTAATACTAGTAATAGGGACGCTGCTTAATTAATTAGACAAAATTCTTAGGGACTCTATTACCTAAGGATATACTCTTAGCTTTGTTGCATTGTTAGCGAGTAAGGGATTGCTAATAGATATAGAGTTTAATAGTTAGATTAAGTTGGAAGGTGTATATTTCTAAGTTTCTAATTACTTACTAGTCTACGTATTATAGTGCTAGTAACTATAGTAAGAAGTATTACTTAACTATTACAATACAAAAGTAAAACTATCTTTCTGTAAGCCCCTTAAAGTGTTGTTGCCCGCCTAGCTAATTATTGACTATTATTCTGCTGTGTGGGGGCCGAATTGGTGATGGAGCTAAAATAAGGCTTTAAATGAGTCTCTAGTTTGCTAGCTGTGTAGATTCAGAGTACAGAACCACTGCGCTTCTAGTCAGAAAGCAAGGCGCTAATATACTTGCATGCTCTGCAGGATGCATCTTTAGCAAGAACTGACTTCGTTCAGCTTAGTATAGAGAGGAGTCTATTAATGGAGATATTATTGAGACTCGAGCAACAATATCATCTGAGGCCCTTAGCGCTAGGGGGGGAAGGCTCCCAAGCATTTTAGCTTATTAGGAAGCACATTTTGAAATCCACTGACGCTTTCGATTGAGCAATGGCAAATTTCAATCTCGGCCATAGGTTGGTGAGAGTCAATTTTGGATGGTCATTCCTAAATTAGCACTGAAGTGAAGTGCAAACCTATCCATCTATATTGTGACTCTTACCTGGATAAGTGTATCCTTAGCGATTATAGCAGCCTCTTGGAATCCTTTTACAACTTAATGGCTACTAAAAACTCTCTTGACAGTTCCTAGTATACTTAGTCAACTGAAATTCGCTATAGAATATCCAGGTGGCCTCTAAAAGGATGTGTTTTACAGTCCGAGGTTCAATCTTGTGTCCAAGTTCTGCAAACAACAACTCTAAGACGAGGCAAATTCTCTTAGTTGGAAGGTAGACATCGATGGCATTAAACTATTGCGAATCCAAGACCGCAATCCACCAGTCACGACAAGCACCTACAAAGACTACAAAGTGCAGCTTCATTAGACGCCGCAAGACTCCTTTATCACTAGCTCATATTCCAGAAGCTGCACTGAGACATACTAAAATACAGCTTAGAGTCACTGTAAGCATACAGACCATTTTGTCTACACAGCTTACACCTAATTATTGTCGACAGGTAGTTATGCAGGAGGCAAGTGCAACTTATTAGCTAAAAATAGGACTTAGGACATTAGGTGTAGTCGCTATTCGTATTCTATCACCTAAGGAAACTATTTGCTATTAACTACAGCATCTAAGCTAAGTCAGCCTTACTGTACCTCCACTTTGTCCTCTTAAATCGCTACAAACATTTAGTAGAGCAGCATCAACACTAGTTTTGAAAAGTCTGTCTTTTAGGTAACTGCAGTAGAGCTTATTAATAGTATATAGATGTTACATTGCTTAATAGCTTTTTAATTAGAATTGGAGAACCGCAACTATATTGTTTCGTCTTGCATTCTCTAACTACCCTGTCAGTTAGAAGATATGCGGAAAAAGCGTCCGCTGTTGCTAAGAAGATGAGCCTAAACGAGCAGCTCGAGGACAGCTCGCTAGAACTGCAGCAGGCAGTCTAAATGTAACTAGACGAAAATTCAGAACTCAATTCAGCGAATTCGAACGAAGATATTGAGCCAGTAGACTCTATGGATGTTGACAGCGGCCTCCCACTCCCAAACGCTGCACATTACGCAGAGGAAACTGTTGCAAACATCAACGTCAAGGAGAAGACGAAGGACGTCGGCTTCTTCGTAAGCTAGCTACTTAGGAGTTCTATCGTTATTGTGAATAAGAAAGATACAGGTAATCCTAGTGACCTGATGTTCTAGGACGAACTCACGATTCGAAGTAAAGAAAGTGTGCATTGACAATGATGACGATAATGCCGAAGATAACGGAAACGCATCTGGGAGAACGAAGTTTTTGAAGAACAAAACGTTCGAAACTAGAAGCACGCTTCGATCTTTGATCGGTCAAAGGCATGCCGCCGCTCCTCAGGACTTTAAGCATGGGAATCGTATCCGATCGAGAAGGGAACTGTCATAAAGCAAGCAGATATGTGGATCTACGCAGGAGTCATTCAGTCGTGGGACCCCGGCACTAAGGATGGGAAGATGGGAAGCGGCCAGGGATATAGGCCGAAATCCCACTCCAGATGCCGGCCCCGCCCCGGATGCAGCAATAGGCGCCGAGGAGGAATTATAAAGACTATATAGGAGGCGGCTTCCAAGTGGAGCTTGTATTTCTTCTGGATAGGGCTTCTGCACAGGTGAATTGGCTTTGAATTGCATGTTAATGCATTTGTATCTATCCCGGCTGGCTTGGATGTATTTATGTAGTAGTAAAGACTCATTTGTCTAACCGACCTAGTGAATGCAACTTGCGAAGTTGCAAGGTAGACGGTGATCGGTCAGCAATTAAAGAGACCTGTAATACGACGTGTTTCCCGGCCTTGGACCGTCGATAGTGAAATGGCTAAAGCGATTCACTACCCTCGTGCACATAATTTCTGTCCGTATTCAGGTAGATCGCGATGCGATTATGCATTGTGACAACGTGGACTTGTTGGGGCTTTCTGACATGCTTTAAGCCACTGCGACCAGCTGACGACTTTCAGTTTATTCTGAGGCCCTCCGATGGAAAGTTCCTCTAGTAACTTAAGAATTCTGAGGGTGATTGAGCCCGGGCAGGTCTCATGAGGACGACGTCGTACCCAAACTTGGAGCTTAGAGTGCAAATCAAAGAAACATGAGATTAGGTTTTTTTATTTCTCTTCGGAAACTTCTATCTTCCTGTGGCCCTTATTTCTTAAAAAAACACTTGCTACGTAGGAACGCCTAAACTGCGTAACTTACAAAAACGTAAAGTAATATCTATACTTATTAAAAACCATACTAGTGCCTACTTTCTAATTATCTAACGCCTAAGCTATTGTGCATCTTCGCCCTAGGTTATAGAAATCTAGGCCTACTGCATATTAGTGTATATGCTATTAGGAAGCTTGATAATAAGTAGCTTGCTCTCTTTCTGCCTATCCTTGCTATATCCTGCAGATGACTAAGAGAAATTATTATTCCGGATAGGATTATTTCCCTTAGACTAGAAGGTTAAGAATAGAATTTCATCTTTTATTTCTACAAAGGTTTCTAGAGAGTTGCTGACTTTTCTATTCAATGCAGTAAACTTAAGAAGGTTGTCTACACGTAGGTAAATAATTGTCTTAGATATAGCTACAGTAATAAGAAACTGCTTCTTATTTAAAGTATACCTATCTTATAGAGAATAAAGAAGTGAGCATTTCAATTCAGCTCTAAGTAAAGCTCCAGTAGGGAAAACTTCTAACATCTTCTTATCTTTATAGCTGAGAACAAGCACAATCTGGATTTCCTCATCGCCCTTCTCAGCTAAGACCTCATCGACATAGTGAAGGCCGATGCTAATCACAAGTAGAACAAGGCCGTCGGCCGAAATCTTGTCAACGAAGTCGTTGTCTTAGGGTTGCTTAGTCCTGGATCTAGCGCCTCTATTCATTGGACCCTCCTTTAGGTTCGTTGCCGACATCCTAGGCATTGCGCTCTCACAATTCATTTTCTGGCACCTCTGGCAGGGGCGAGTGGCATCTGCCATGCTTGTAGTTCAAATTTTCAGCGCGATGGCCGACCAGAGGACCTATCGGCCCCAATCAAGCAAAAGACGTTGTCGTCTTTGTAATAATGGGATCCTGAAGTCGGCGACACTTTGTCTGATAACAAAATCTCAGGGATCACTGTCCGCTATCTCCGCCGTTTTCTGCTTCTTACCGTTTCTCCGTCATCACGTCTATAAGCTCTGCCAACGAATACACTAAGCGCTTGCGTGTCTTGTAGCTGCAGGAGTGTATCTACCTCCGTTTACAGTAACCCGATGATTATAGCTTTGGCTGTGCGTTTGTTTAGTTGTTGTAACTATTCGCTACTAGCCTAATCCTACCTTACGGAATATTGCAACAAGATGCTTAGCAGGACTCTCTCTCAAGCATTTATCAGGCATACTTCCAGCACACTCCTTATCTCCATCGAACTTTCTAGGCTATTCAGCGTTGAGGCCGGATAGCACACGTTATCTTATGGATCTCACGCATTAGCTCTCTTGAATCACATCCGTTTGTCATGAATTTATATGGTGAGACAGCCTAGAATACTCTCGAGCTGTTCATCAAACCCTGAAGAGGCTTCATCTCTCGGTTGATGCGATATTCTGTCCACAGAGCGATCCCCCATCTTGCCTTTTTCAGCGGTCCACACGGTGTCAGCGTTCCAGTGTGGGATTGTGAGGCCGTTTTCATGATGGCGACCGACCACGGCATCGCCGCCCTGGTGTCGTACCTCAGGACACTGGTTTATGGCTATAACAACTGCAAGGGGCGCACGCGTCTGATTCGCCTTGTATGGCAGGTCTCCAGCCTAGGCAAGAACAACCTCCTGTTCTTAGGCAGAAGACTGACTGCAGTAGGTATTTTGCATGCGGCTTAATCGTTTCTGAATCCGATACTTGACGATGACACCTTGAACTAGGGCTACGTATGTGTACCTGGGGTCCAGCTTCTCCAGCGCAGTTTAGCGCATGACTAAACATTCTACAAATACTAGGCCTTCCGATTTATTACGACATGTAGAAAAGAGATATGATAGTTGAGGACCTCGGTACCGTCGCTCCTGTCTGCGCCGGGGGCGAATCTCTCATGGAGAAGCCACCAATGTATAAAGTGACCGCGTCGACAGTTGCAAAGCTCTTGGTCAAGTACTTACTATTCCCCAACCGACAGGCGAGCCAGAGATAGTCCGACAAGGGTCAAGAATTTCAGCGATAGGGCACGCCTCATCACAGGCACTCCCGATGTAGCGGAGAGCTTGTAGAACGAAGCTTCTCGTATTCTAAGTCGGTCGAAAGTCGAAGCATTTATCGAACGGGCCGACATGCTATTGTTAGGTGAGTTGCCTGGCTTCAACATGAATACCATCTTGACCAATGGTACAGTCTCCGCCGGCGCCAGTATCAGAGACCGGTTACGTGACCTGGCAGCTGACTTTCCATTCGACCCCTAAGCTCCTATGTTCGTAGCCTCTGGTCAGCGAGAAGCCATTCGGGAGTATATAGAAAAGAAAGTAGAGATTAGAGAGCTGAATTTCTAGCCAGATAAATAAAACCGCATTGTCTTTGCGTTTTCTTAAACAGCTACGACGGGGGTTTAAGGCGTGATAGTTGATTCGACTGAAGAGACTTTCCCTTAAAGAGAAGATAAATATAGGAAAGTGTAAAGCTCCATCCAGTAGAGGATTCTGCGTTTTAACAAGAGTCAACACACTTTCATCCAGAACGCCTCTATTCACTAATTAGTTGGTCTGCATTGTGTGAACTAGACGGCTCAAGTACGTCAGCAATCGTTCTCAGGTCCCGTTTTGTGGCATAGTCTACTATAACAAGACGGGCCCCATTACGCGCTCCACTCGGCTCTTGGAATGGTGTGGTATCTGCAAACATGGGATCCTCAGCCGTACACCTTGACATAGTAGAGGGCTTTTCACAGTGCCGACTACAAGCGGTTTCTGCGCTTGGTTGTTGGAAATAAGACAGGACACACGTCACGGGTAGATACGATAGCATCGTCAAGAAACTCTAAATGGACTTCATGGAACACTATACTCTGACTCTAACATGGGGACCCGCAAGGTGAGACGAGGCCCTTACATTTGGGTTTGAGTAGCAGTGATGGACTTCGGGACCTCCTCATCAGTGATTATATGACATCTTCCACTCATGTACCAGCCACCATGAAGTCGACATTACGATTCGTCGTTTTTTCTGAACAAAAGTATGTCGTGATAGTATCACGTAAGTGGGGTCTACCCCGGCGCCCGGCCTAGTGGTCGGAACCAGAACATTGGATAATCTGGTCTAGCTCCGAACAGTCCCGCTCCGAACAGGCCCCGCTCCGCACCGGCCCCGCTCCGCGCCACGCAAACGCTGCTCCGCACGCTACTTAGATAGAGGCAGTAAGGCATATTGTTTTACCTTACTACAACTTAATTTCAACTTATAATCTTTATACCTATGTGCACCCCTTTACAATAAAGTACGAATGGGTTGCTAAAATGTATGACCTCTTATGTCGTCGTAATACTAAATCTTACTACTGATGTCTAGTCCTGGCCTTGCTGACTTAGTTTGGAGTAAGTGATAGCAGTTTAGAGTAAGTAATAGCGTGTCTGTCTCTTTGAATCCAAACAGCGCGGCCTCTGATTCAATCCTTTCCACTGAGTTATCTATGGCTAGCTTATCAACAGTTCCGTTCTTAGGGATCCCTGGAGCCTCCAACTCTTGTCGAACGACTCACGCTAAGTTCAATGCCCGAGAGTTTTGTTTAGGCATCTCTGTAATTAAATTGATATTGTCTTGTCCATTTTCTGAGCTTTATGGTGCGGTTATCTGGCCATTGTCCTCTATAGTTGCTTTCGGTCCTAGTTCTGAAGCTTTTTCTGCCTTCAGTGATGTTACAGCCGATAAGAGTGTCCAGACTACCGTCCGCCTGCTCTGGAAGCAGACGCGCAAGATGCACGTGGTCCAGTGGGATACACAGCGAAGTCAGTGCTTCATTCAGCGTCTTCCTGCTGACGATAGTTGGAAGTCCACTAGGAATGCCTGCTGGCAGGGTCACTTCGTTGCCGCAAACAAACTCTCTCAGATGAGCTGCGCTTTCTGCCATCGGATATCTCATACCTGAAGTAAGCCGGACAGAAACGAATTTGAGAATATGCATCTTGCTGTATCAAATGCAATCAACTACGTTGGTACTGCTGTCTAAGTGCACTAAGGAAGCAAAAGCCTAGCAGAAGTGAGTGGCTTTAGAAGCAATGGCTATGCTTGAAGACGGACCTCTGCATACAATAAAGCTGTATCAGGATAGCAGAAAATGTAGTCTAGTGGCAATCTCTGCGTCCGATCTGAACCATATTCTGCCTTTTGAGTCTTTCCCCTGTTCTCGGTTTGTACCCCTAATGCATACAACTTAGTCTAATGTTTTCTTAACTAGAAGGCATTAGCAGTCTTGTTGGGGGCCATTAAGGTCAAGAGAACGGAAAATAGCCTTCTGTAGCATGTCGAACTGATTGAATGGCACCTGAACTGACTACTCGACTCGCATACATAATCTATGATTATTTCTGGCCAGAAGACTGATCACTACTTGAGCTTGTACTAAACCAAGCATGCACTAGTAGAGCCCAGCCGCCCTCCTTTCCGCTAAGCCCCTCTTCAGTTCAGACGACAAGCGAGATGATGGAAAATGATACTCTAATTGTGAACGGACCAGCCATATCCACCTTCTCCAATCTATGTTCCCCCTTATACTCTATTTAAACCCTTGATTATTTAGAGGACTATGAGACACGGGGCGGCCTTGACGAACTCTCCTAAATGTCTTGCTGCTGCTGCTTTAGGTTAGGCGGACCTCTCATCCCGGTAAGTTCAACGATGTATGTTAAGGCGACTTTCATGATCCTGACTTCTGACTGATGTCACACAGCCCACCTTAGGACTCTCTCTTTGCCACGCCACTATCTTTAGAGGCGGTTTTATCGACCCGGAGAGAATTCCTAACGATAGTTAGTCCTTACAGGCCCTACTTTTCGTAGTAGGACGATCAGGGGTCGACAAGCTGCTCAGCAATATTTTCAGATCTAAGTTACGGATCTATCTTGCAGCAGATTCTACATCCAGTAGGTGTTTATGTAGCTCAGACTGTGTAAGTTATTCACTAACGACAGTCTACATGCAGAACCTTTAAGACTATTTACAAGAATCTACAAGTTAATAGCAGTAGTTAGGAAAAGCAGTGATGCCAAAAGACTGTTTAACAAACAAGGGAGTTTTACCTAAACTGCTTTTGCGCTATTTGTCTCTCTAAGGGCACTACAAAAAGACGCCAAGAAGGTAAATAAGAAGGTAGGAAGAAAACTTAAAATTTAAAGAAAAATTTAGTGCCTAGGTATTTATTAATTGCAGGATTGGTAGTAAAGCATTTATAAGCCTCTACTAGTTAAGATTCTTAGAGTTAGACTAGATATTTTCTATATCTAGTGCAACGCTGTAGCTAAGACAGTTGTATATTCAATAGCACCTAATTCTAACTACAATTAATACAGCTCACCACTCTCACAAACTTTCACCACCTATTATAATAGTATCTTACAACTACTATAGACTATATACTTCTATATAATTATTGCACACTATAGGACTATTTGTATTCAACAAGGAGTACTTAGTTGTAATTTGTAAAATATGTCAATTTGCCGTAGTATGAAAAGAGATAATAACACACTTACGGACACGGCACCGTAATATCCCAACGTTCAGCTGGAGCAGTTTCATGACTGCCATCTCTAATATACTAGGTATCCATATGAACCAAGCAAGTCTTGAGCAGCTACGCCATCCCGAACCAACAACTAACCCCATTGACTATCTTGCCGAGCCGCGAACGGACGGCATCCGATGTCACCAATGCCACTATGTCAGTCGGCAGATCCAACGGATTCCGGACCATTGCCGGAGACATCACGGCTAGGTGAACGACTGGAAGAAAGGCGGCAACGTCAGCGCGAGAGCGAAACAGGCATGCAGTATGCCGTGGACGACGGGCGTGCGGTGCCAGCGGTTCTTCCCGTCCCGGACCGGAAGCCAATGGTTCGAGGTCAGTCGCGGCCAGCAGCCAGGCCTAGTGCCGGTTGTGGTTGACGAGGAGGCGGCGTCGCAGCAGGCCACGGAGACTCTTCGTCGACTGCGGCAGGACCACGCAGAGCAGGTCAGGGCAAGTCGCAATGATCTCATTCGTACGGCCAACGACAAGCTGGAACCGAATCCATGGCTCCAACAGGTGGGTTGGGCATAGCATCTGTGTGGGTTACGTATCAGCCAGCACTACGGAACCATGGCCCCAATCTGAGAGGCCGAGGAGGAAGTGCTGCAGGTGATGTGGACTTCGGTTCATGAGGTCTTGGAGCGGGCCAGGGCCACGTCGACGCCGAGCAAGGTCGGACATGCGGTGCTATTCGAGGTCCAGCGGAAGGATGTGCACATCAAGCCCACCAGGCCGTTCGACAACCGTATGGAGGAGGGCACTTGGGCACGGTATCAAGACGTCTAGAGGGTCTTGCTGTATGTATAGTTCCAGGCGCAAGAGCCTCCGGACGACAAGAGGCCGCCGTATCGGCTCACGGAGAGGCAGTGCTATATGTAGGACGAGTTTGAGCAGTTGGCTGAGGCTGCCGGGGGCAGGGGTGGCGAGACGCCGTCAGACGCACTCCAGCAGGCAGCATTCGACATGCTCGTCAGCATGCTCGACCACCAGCTCAAGAAAGGGCATTACGATAATGCGTTGGTGAGCGCGCTCGCCGTCATGGGTTTCCGGGCCGACGGTGGCTGGGTCGACATTACGGACTATACGACAAAGTACTCGGCCATTATCAAAGTCGCACGTATGTTGGTTGTTTATAAGGCATGGACAGGGGGGCAAGATGAAGTTTTACGTCTAGTCACCACGATGAGCGAGGAAGCGGCCGACGACAGCGTACATAGTATCTTGGCCTATGTACGAAGCACGGTACAGAGGTTCATGACCTGTACGTCCGGGGCCCCTCAAGGCTGAGCCGACGCCGATGGACTGGATTCTCGACACGCGGACGTACACGAGGCCAGGCTACTACTAGCGCAGCTAACGATGATTACAGACCGCACGACGGGCGGAGGCGAACATAGCACTCCATACACGGACAGTAGCCAGGCAGGGGAGCGTCAGCACGTATCGCTGCCCCATATCCACTGGGCGTCGATCGAGGACGACTGCAGGGAGGCGCCCAAGGAGTACTCGTTTCTGCGCGATAACCGTAACGCTTGGCTAAGGCAAGGAGACGACTGGGTGTTTCGGCGCATCGCTGCGCGCCGGGAGAGGCGGCTAGGGTGGGGCGTAGAGGGACGGACGACCGGCCGCGGCGGGCTCCGGGCGGAGGCGGACGGCATCTCCAAACAGGCCCACTACTATAGATAGTGCTTTCTTGTAGGCCGACGAGATTGTGCAGATGAAGAAGGCTAGGGGACTAGGCATTAAAAGTAATACAGAATAAGCTGGTGCGGACATTTGTTACAATACAAGTAGCTTTCTAGCTTATACAGACGGAGAAACGACTGCTGATGCGGATATGGACGGTAATAAGGCAGCGTGGACTTGGACGGAGGACTGAATATGGACGACAGACTAAGCTAGGCGTATTATACAATGGTATAGCAGCTAACTGCCCGGGAACAAGCTGAACGTAAGCATTTGGCGGCGCTTCGCCATCGCCATCGCTAACCGGTTCTTGAACGAGGCGCTCGGGCGTTGGGATCCCAGGCGGAAGGGGGGGGGACGAGAACGACGAGCTCGGCGACAACCCGTGGGACTTGCAGACCGGGCACGGCACGTGAATCGCCGGCATGATCTATGCGCGGCTGCTCGTCCAGCTCGGCAGCAGTGTGGCGGCCAAGCAGCAGCAGTTCCGCAAGGTCAGCGCCTAGTGGCACTGGTTCTCGGGATTTGGGGCGGAGGACTGGGCGAGCAGCTGGGGCGGCAGTAGCAGCCTGAAGCGGAAGATTGAGCTGTACGACGGCGTCCGCCTAGAGGCCCGGCTACGCCGGTTCACCAGGCTCCGGCAGGCCGACATAGCAGGCCAGCTGCAGCAGACAACGGGCAACAGCAAGGCAATGTTCCGCAGAAACCAGGAGGAGGTAGTCAGAGCCATCGTCATCAGCTACAGCCCCATCGTCCAGATCATCGGCACAGGTGGCAGCAAGAGATTGTCGTCCATGCGGCTAGTGTTCTGCTCGCCAGACGGCGTTACAGTAGTTATTACACTACCTACTGCACTGCCGACAGACTTGGACGCACAGTATAAGAAGTTCTGTATTGCGTCCCACGTATGGCTGAGCCACAAAAACAACCAGGCAGCACCCGTCATCTTCGTAAGTGCCGCGGGGGCGCTGGTCGTCGCCACGAACGCGCTGGGGCTCGGTATCGATGTACCGGATGTACGTCTCGTGATCCACGCCGACATGCCGCGGCAGCTCCCGCGCTTCGTCCAAGAAAGCGGGCGAGCGGGCCGGGACAGGACGCCGAGCAGGTCTGTCGTATACTAGACCGGGTCATGGACGAGCGGACGGACCGGTTCGAGTGCGAGGCGGCGGAGGCACGATGCGACAGATGCCAGCAGCGGAGGTGGGCGGAGGACGTGGACGAGGTGCTCGAGCAGGAGATCTTCGGAAGAGGCGGCTAAAGAACTTGTTAGTGTGCTTCAAGTGCAAGCTGCTGCAGGAGATATGCAGGGCGTAGACAAGAGCTGTTAAATTAGAGGGCATAATGCATATGTTTCTTACCCCAAGGGATACCCCGGCCTTCCAGCCTCCTTCTCAGCAACTAGGATCTCATCTATCCCGCTGTCCCTCCGGCAAGTGCCGGACGCTCCGACCTGTTGCTTCCGGAGGACCTGGAAGAGCTGAACAGAAGCCGAGCACGTAGGCCTGCATATACAATCAACCCTCGTCATCAGCTTCCACAAGACCCAGCACCTTTTCCTGAAACCACGGCCAGTACACCGTCTGCGTCCACCACGAAAAGTACTGGATGGTCCTAATGATCTGGTACGTGCCAACGACATTGGTGGTTGCGCCGATGCACCGCCTGGTCCACAGAGTCTGTGTCCCCACATGATGAGCAAAAGTCCCAAGTATGTATTGTTCGACCTCATCGACTTACCGTCTTATTGCCAGCGCGAGTGGTCGCCACAAAGTACCATTCCGCACCCGAGACTACGAGCCCGGGCAGGAACGGAAGACCAGAGACATCGGCGGCCCCTGTCTTCCTGCACAGCATCAAAAGGTATCTCCACTGCGCGGCATGCCACGAGCTGATTTGCAAATCGGCATTGTCGAGCCCCCCATCGCGTTTCTTACACTCAATGCTGAGGGATATGGGCTTGTCACGGAGGACAAAGGAGGGTGTGTGGTTGAGCGTGTCGCGCCCCGACAGGTTTCGCGTCCTCCTGATGGCATCGTCTAGGGAGGGTTCGTCTGGAATGAGGACTGGGCAGTCGACAAGCATACAGTAATCGACCATTCGTGAGCCTGCTCTGGCACCATGAACGGCGGCAGTCGGTCTATTTCATTTGTACGGCAGAGACGCACTTTTGTTAGCCCGATATTCCCGACATGAAAAAAGAGCAGCGCGGAGCGGAGCGGAGCGGAGCTGAGCTTGAGTGACGCGTACATGTGGAAAAAGTTCACCATATCGTCTCTGATGGCTGCACCCGGCCGCCGCAGAGCCGCCTCCAGAAGGCGATGATGCACTTCGGTCCCCCAGCCGGCTTCGTCGACCTGTTCCTGCACACAGAAATGAGACGCCTTGACAATACGCTCCACCATAGGGTAGCTGGTTGCGGGGCCTCGCCGCCTTTGCTCGCAATCGACTTGGAAGAAGGTGTGGTCGGAAACTCTGGGGAGAGACAAGGGGAGGTCGGGCTGCGGTTCGGTTGGCCCGGATACGCGTCAGTAAAAAGTCCAAGATGTCTTTCTCCAGAGCACTGCGACGGAGAGGGGTAGGTGGGTGGGTTATGTTACACGGTGGTCCTTGGGGATGACATTGATCCCTGATGCGAAAGCGGTGATGTCGAGGTACACGTCCCTCAGGCCGGGAGCGGCGGACGGGTCGATTTCCAAGATGTCGAGCGAGGCGAAGTGAAGCGGGTCGTTGGCCAGCTCGAGCGACATGAGCTGCTTGGTAGGGGAGGATTTGCGGGAGGCGGATGTCCTTGTGGACGTGGTGGCGATGCTGCCGGTCTGTGATGCCGAGTCGGCCGGTGCGAGCATGTCGGCAGGGCCGCGGGGGGTGGCGTCCAAGTCGACGAGGCGACGCTTCTTGGGAGTTGTCGTCTCGGTTGGATCGGCCATTCGGAAGACGGAGGGAGGAGCGGTGCACGGCTCGTGAAGGGAAGGCGGAGGGGTGAGGGCCTCCTCAAGGGATCGCTTCTTTGATGTTTTGAGGGCGGCCAGAAGAGCAAGGCCGTCGGTTGGTATTGCAAGGTCGAGTGTGTCGCTTGGCAGAGCCAACAGCCATTCTTTGATACGTTCTCGACAGTCAATATTGCTACACATGGCCTCCGTCGATTATTGTGGCAAGTCGGGTGGAGGAAGCATGACGGTGGGGTGAAGGACGAAAGGTTGATCTGAAAGGAACTGAGAGGCTGACGTTGGAATAGAGGGGAGGGGAGGTCCCTTATGTTGGCGGGACAACCGGTGCTCCGCAGTGGAGTCACACCTTGTGCGCTCATTGACAGGTCCACTGAAGGCTGTTAAAGTGGAGTCGGAGCTCACTACTATTCCCCTGTGGGTATAGCACGTGGAAGCTGCAGCATTTTAACCCATCTCACCAACGAGTGAGTGGGACAGGATTTCGACAGCCCCATAAGACGCGAAAACTACATAACTCGACGGATTCAACCGAGAGACACGACGCGACGCGACACATCGCGACGCATCATCACGCTTTTCTGTTCCTCAGTCTAAACTCGTACTCCGCTCATGCACGTATTCCACAATAATCGGGGCAGATTACAACCAATGTCAATCCAAGAAACACACTCGATTCAATCTACTGTACTACAGACTACTACTACTGCTCACAATAAAGCAGCCTATCTACTTTAACTTCTAAAACCAGGAATTCCGCAAGGAACTTCTCTACAGCCAGACGCTTGCGCGGATCAATATCCTCATTGCAAGTCCGGATTGTGGGCTTCCCCCACTGCACAAATCGCTTGACGCGGTCCCTAGCCGCTAGGAACCTTGCGGTCCGACCAAAGCGAACAATGTCATTCAAGACAAGATAGGGTGCATTTATCCACCAAATCATCAAAACGGAACTCGTGCGTCATCTCATATGGTTTCCCAAACCCCAACGCCCACTCCGTCTTCCCACACCTCGCGCGCGGGCCCTTTAAGAATCAGATTAACGGGCCCACCGGCACCGCGTCCGCGTCCGACGATGGCTTCCCGCCAGTCCGCAAGCGCCTTGGGCTCCACCCCGCCGAGCAACGGAAAATTGGCAACATGTTCCTTCCACGCCTCCTCCGCCTTGAGCCTCTTCTCTTGCTCTTGCCATGACCCAGAACATAGCCACGAGATGACTGTTGATTGTGCTTTGTAGACCTCGCGTCCTGACCCCCCCCCACCCCCCCTGAAGGCGCTCGCCGACATTTGGCTCCACAAGTGCCCGAGCCCCCAGGTCGTCTCGCTTGCGCTTCGCGGACATCGCGGACATTGTGTCCTGCATATGTATTGTATCGTTTTGCTAGACAACCTGTCGCTGCCTTCCTTATCGATAGAAGACTGCGTGTTTTCAAGAAACTGCGCCAGCTTCTTGTCCTGTTTCTGGTCAGCCATGTCGAAGGGATGTGTGCAGCGCAGAGACGGTCTTGAAAAGCACAGACCCCACAGCCAGCCAGCCAGCCAGCCATTTCGAGTCTTGCAGCTACCTTAGGTAACCAATCCGAGATCCACAATTCAACGTCGTGGTTCGACGATCTGACGTAATCGGGTTGTCGGCATTGTCGACTCCGTGGTGGGCCTGATTGATTCAGGGGTGGCTCATGGCCACGATGTCCACGACGACGACAAAGAAACGGGTTGACACCATAGTATATGTTCGATCGACGGATCTTGGCATACCATGCCATGCTTGAAGAGAGCCAGCCGCATCGGTCCCATGACGCGGGATGCGCCCCGTGTTGTCCAGTCCGCGATAAACCATCGGAAAGTAGCGTCCGGCGATACAAATGGGTTCCATGGGTGACTGTCAGGGTGCGACTGTCAGGGTGTGCCAGCAACCTGTCCACCACACTACCATGAGGACAAGCTGTTCCGCGTGTTGTGTAGGGCGCCACGCCACGTTTGTTCGTTCTCGCACCAATGAGGCAGACATGGTCCCTGTGGAGAAGCTCGTTGTTCTTGACATGGTTCCTCTGGCACAAATTGACTCTTGGAAAGGCCTCAAGCGGCGCAAGCGGTCAAGTGGCTGCGATGCAAGTCGTGTGTTCCATGGAGCAGGAGGGTTTCCGCCGCGGAAGACAGAGAGGTAGCACCGGCTCCCAGATCTGAGAACACCGCTCAATAACACGGGGCTATCTTATTCACCCAGGGAAATTTGGATTGCTCTCGATGGCTGAGGCCAGGACTGGGGTTACATCACATCCACAACCAACGGCCCTATTTTTGCGGTAGAGGCGACGCAACCACGACCGCTGCCGTAATGCAAAGCGATACGGGTCTGTTTGGTCGAAATAAGGGATCGCTAACAAGGTGATCCATATGCTGAAACCAGGAACCTATCACTATCAATATGCAGCATCCCCCAAAATCCTGCTGGATTCACGGCGATTCAAAGCAAAAATTGGGTTGATTGAGGAGAAAGAAACGCTAAGGAATGTGCCAACTGTCACTGGTTCGGTCGGAACAGCAGCTTCCAGACGCGGCGGCGGGATGAACTCGGCAGTCCGGTCAATATCTCCTCCTCACCGACTTCAACTTTGAGTCTCTCTTCCCACGACAACAGCGTAAGTGGGTTGATTGATGGTCTCGATTCTTTCCATCAGCACAGCTATCAGAGTCTTGGCCACTTGGAAAAGAGGCGACCGGTAGGCTTCCGGACCCGTCCCGTCTTGGCCGTTGTCCTATGCAGTGGATTCATCTCCGATAGTGTGTAGATGTCCGTCCACATCTTGATCGCTGTCCTCCAGAAGCGCTGCTTTGCCGTGGGTATGTGAGCCTCAGCTTCCGCCACGCTTGTCGCGAGCGGCAGAAACGTGCTGGTGATCGCCTTTGCAGCCCCAAACAACCCAGTCCTTCCGGGAAGCCACTCAGCCGAACTTGGCTGTGCCTTACAGACCCCGTTAGCCATTTGCTCCCCATGGAGACCTTCCCACAGGAGTGTCTCGGCCCAAGGCAAAGCCGAACCGATGCCTGTTCCGTATCCGGCACGGGCTATACGGTTGCGATGTCCGAGTTTGCACCTTGAGCCAGCCGCAATGGCCATCTCGTCTCGGAGCCGACCGACATGCGCCTCCGCCCCATCGAGCCCAGTATCATCTAAGCAAATCTTAAGTGCAGAGGCTACTAAACCAGCAACACTACATCTTCCTAGATGCCCCAGGTACGAACTAGGAGTGCATTAAATGTATCAACAATACTGCGTCCAAGCAACGGCCTAGATACGAGCTGGGAATGCAGCTCCTACGATGTCTTCCGGTCACAACTACAGTGCTACAGCCTATTGGAATCCCCAGGCGCAACCCGAGATCTAGCTTCCTATTATATTGCGACTTAACTCTGACTTGCAGCCGACTAGATCTTGCAGATTAGAGGTGCAGAGCAGCTATCACGCCAGTAAGACTACTCGCACTCTGTCCACTAACCCAACTTATGTCTGCTGTCTAATGTTCAATTACGGTGCGTTAATGTGTTCTCGGGATTGGTCCGGCTGCTTTTCCTGTGCCCGAAGCTTAGCTAACAAGTCTGCTGACACCATATTTATCCGTCGGTCTTAACAACCTCCATTACGCTCGACCAGAGCACGTAGGCTTGTTCCGAGCCCTCGCTGGGAGACGCGCCGATGCCTCAAAATGCTCGACTTATCTGGACTTCCTCTCTATCCCGCAATACCACAGCCTGCTTCAGGAGGTAAAAATCAATACATCTATAGAAGCGGGTCAGTCGGTTCAGCTAAACCGAACTCTCTTCGCAGGCGTTAACTCCTCGACAGATCAACTTACCCCCAATGTGAATGAAAAGAAGATTCCCTTTAGTTTGATACAACAGCAGCGTCGGAAAAGATGATTTCGTTTTAACATTAACACACCTCTAGCGGATGGACTGTACCGACTATAGATCGTGTGACTGTGGATTCTGAATTTCAGGCATGCTCTAGTTCCTGCTGCAACAAATCTGTATTCTGGCTACAAAACCCCTATTGTCTTGTTATGTTCTAGATCAGGAGTTCCGTCATCAGATTCGCTCTCTTCGTAGGCAAAATACCTATTTGCCCATATCTGCTAGCCACCGTCATTTCGCCTGATATTCAACCATCAGAACTGTATGGTGTTCGTGAATTGAGATCAACCGTAAGCAGAAACCATCAAGAAAGTGTACCTCGGCTATTCAAGTTAGACACTGTGACTCGCAATCTTCCTGCTTCTGTGAAGAGACTGGTGCAAAATGGAACGCAAAGGATAAGTAACTATGAAAAGCTCAGGTCGGCTTTCCTGGCGCATTAGGCGCTCGGCCAAGTTAAACTGCAGGCAAGGCGAGCCCCCTCTTTTACAATGCAGTTGTGATTCAGCTGCTGTATGTAAATAGGACGTTGGACACTTGGAGAATAGGTTCAAGATAGCAGGCCAACAATGTTACTACACCACGGGGATGCGCAGCGAAAGTCATATTCAGGGGTGCAAATAGGAAATGGAAATAGGACTTATGGGCTTTAAGGAGACTAGGGTATAAAATCCGCACTGTACATTACGACGTTCAACAGAAGGGCCTCAGTGTCTCTCAGTGTAGGGTTAAAACTTGCACTCAATGTTGAGACCGGATGTAGTGTAAGTATTGATTCAGGCAATAATTGCAAGTATCTCTGAGGGCACGCCTTCAAAGTCATCGTATAGCCAACTACACATGACACTGACTGCGTTTGCTTGGTGTCCGTGACGCGGCTTCAACGATTTCAAACTCACTTGGCTTTATGCATTACACAGCCAAGTACTGCACCATAGATGGACCCCAAAAGTACAATCAATTTCCATATTTGCTATTTGACTTAACATAATCTTAGATATAACAGCTGATTAAGTAACGCGTACTTTGTTGCTCGCCAAGCTTCAATTAGATCTAACGTGGATCTTTTCAAATGCCATTTAAGTAGGGCATGGATGTCCTCAACCTGCGAAGTAGTTACATCGCCAACATAGGGGTGCTAATCAACCCAGGTTCTCACTAGCCTCTCCTTAAATAGGTTAAGCAAGAAGGATGTAAAATAGCCAACTTCTCCAAGATGGTCCGTAAGATAATATTTCTTAGAAACACGCTGACTAAAACTCACCTCGGATGACGAGCTGATAATTGAATGATAGGACTTGTAGAGCTCTTCCTAGTAATCAATTGAAGTCGCTGCAGAGTCACTAACTACTTTAGCTTCGCAAGGTCAAAAGCTGAATGGCAATGTTGAAGCACTGCCTTGTTCGGCTTATTGAATCTCGCGGGACCCTACCATACGTCATTACCGAGTTCTTAATCCTTAGCCCTAGTTGCTTAGTCTTTATAAGCTCTGTAGACTTTCCTATCTGCAGACCTGTATTAAGGGCAACTTTATGCCTCAACCCTAGTACCGTTAGGGATATGGAGTGAATTAGTTTGTGAGGCTGGAGGCAAGCCTGTCGAATAAAGCAATACAAGCAGCCTATTCGCGTTCTAATGTGTTCTGATATAGTGCTGGATCCTGTATGGCTTAGTTAAACGATTCTGATTCCTGCAGGAAATCGTGTATAAGTCTCGGGCGGGATTCTATAGGTTTGACTGCGGCGGTAAGATTCGAAATTGAGTCACAAAGTTGTTCCATAATGTAGTAACCTTGCCAATATAAGCTAGGCAATGAACTTCTCTATTGCATTCCTGCATTAGAGTCAAAAGAATCGAGCTAAACCTGTACCACCCAACTCAACGCAGGATTCTTGCACTAATATAGGTAGCGGACCACTTATTAGTTATTAGTCACTTAATAACAAGATTATAGCTAGCCTAATCATGCCGTTGTAACCGCCTATTTACGCGCTCACGTTTCGCTATCTTTCATTAACAGCTTTTTCTACATCTTGTCGTTGAAGTATGTCTTATAGGGAGCAAGCTCCTGGCAATATTTGCCAGGTCCTGTGCGTTACTGCGGAGGAGCGTGAGCCCACCGCGTGTCGCAAAATGTCGTCTCATACAAATACCAATCAGCTCATCAGGGACAGGTTCGACTACATTAGAGCCGTCTAAAGCAACGACAACAGCAAACTCCAGGACATCAACACAATGTATTATTGGCTCTTCCCAAATGGAGTATTCGACTCGGAACGATTCAGGATAGCCATATGCCATTGTCGAAAGCGTGATTGGCTTTGCTGCGCAATTTTAACACCAGACTAGAACACCACATCTGCGCGTAGGACGGCTTCAAAGGTATGGGCTGTGGCCGAAGATGAGTTGATCTTCCTTTTTTAAAACGGACGTTGCCGGCAACACCTGGAGAGAAATAGGATCTTTTGCGAAGAAGGCGCCAGAATGGCATCGGACCAGGGTAGCCCTAATTGCTGCGCGGGAGAAGAGATGGAACAGCAAGTCAACCAACAAGCGTGTCTGCGTCACCAAAAGCTGGGCACCATATGATATGAAGACGGCCGTAGGTATCTCCAAGATGAGCGCAGACGTTCCTTCATTGGTAGCAGTATGCTGACTCAAAAAGTCATCAACGAGAACGGACTCTAAGATGCCAACTGATGAAAATGAGCAGGACGGCCACGCTGAAGCCAACACTGAGGCGGCCTCAGACGCAAACAGCGTTGGGGAGGCTGGGAGAATCGGTGTTACGCAGGATAGGAGCATAAGCCGCCCTCCGCGAGGCGCAGGTGTAGATGCCGACACAGTCGATATGATCATCGTCTCATCGGGACCCCTCGTAACTCATGCGTCGCCCATCGTTCAAGCAGGAGGGGAGAAGCAAAGCCAAGGCTTAGAAACGACCGCAGACCACCCGAATCCCAAGCTCCGTGATCTTCATTATTCAGATACTAGCCCACAAGATATCTCAGACGAAGTCACCATTGAAGCTCACACGTCAGGTGACGACCTCTCAACAGAGACCATCTATGCTGCATTACGTATTATTCAATAGGCACTTAGGGCCGGACTTGAGATAATTCAACCTGATACGGTCCAAGCGTTTAGAAGGTTTGCTGGGGAGTCTAGAATGCAGCGGTTATTCCTTCTATGCATGCCACGAGGGTCATTAGGTTCTCAGTGTCTTAGGCGCCAATCAAGACATCCTTCAGGTTTATACCCCCCTGCCCTACCCAAATAAACATCAAGCGATCAAAGCAAGGCTGACTGCTTTTTTTCGACTACACCGCCCGAGGTCAAATCCACCGCACCGCTTCTGCAAGAGGCTGAAGAGGATTTGGGGCTACTCTATCTTCTTGCATCTGCACTCTCTATATCTCTTAAGATAGAACTACCGCAGGAGGTGGATCAAGGTTTCTGGCGTGAACTTTTGCGCATTCTACTGATGCCCTGGTCGGAGCACGATGCCTAGATCGTCTGTACCTACGTGCTCGGTCAACTGCTGGTCCTGGAAAGCTGTCCCGAGAAGGTGGCGATGCCAGGCAACAGCATTGATGTTGGCGACCTACCTGTATCCCTTGAACCTAAAGAGGTCCCGAAACTGCTTGATTACCTATATTTTGAATCACTTGCTGCTTATGAGAGGGTGGAGTTATTTTCGTCTTCGGTGTCGTCTGCGCTGAAAGTTGTCATTACCTTGGAGAGCCAAGCTAAATCTCTGTGCGAACACGAAATTGGACAGATTGGCGTCGATGTTATTGACTCTGTCATCCGTTCGAATAGGTTGAAGGTATCCTTTCAAGACATCCAAAAGCGTATCAAGTCCACTCACACAGAACTGTCTAGCATTCTAGGTTCCCTAGCTATTATAGACAAGTAGCATTATCATTATAGTAAAGCAGCAATGTGTTTCTTTTAATTGTGCATATTAATTTCGAAAACATCCAACATGGCGGGCTTGTGCTTGCCTGGTGAACCAAGCACCTCCTTGTCCCGAGCTTCCTACTTATCCGCATCTGAGAGACCCCGGACCGGATGTCGGCGACTGTTGGCACCGGCCCGACGAACACAAGCGTTCATGTTCTTTTCCGAACCGCGTCTCTCGCCGCCGGGAGCTGGGGCTCGGCATAACCAGCAGGGAAGCAGAACGGGGGCTGGGGCGGCTCTACTCGTTAACGCGGCCAGTGCTTCATCTCCATTGTCGGGTCCGCCATGGCCTGATTGCGTCTGCTACTGAGTATTAGAGTGATGCTGAGAATGGCGGACGCGTTGTTCAGGCAGAGTGCGGTTTTTACTAACGTGCGAAGCTGCGTGGAGGTTGACATGAGGAGCAAGGTCCCGGTGGCAGTTGTAGTCGGCAGTGTGAGAGGAGATGGGCACAGGTAAACCGGAGCGATATTTCTCATCTGGCATCGGTTAGACTGCGACGGTGAAGGATGGCTCAGGGCGGAAGTAATACAGCAAAAGTCCGCTGCAGTCAGTGGCGACAGCTCGTCTCCGATGTTAAAGAATAGAAACCTAGGAAAAAATCGACAAGAATGATTTGAGACGGCGTTGAACATGTCCTGTTGCAAGGTTTGGTACCCTTGGGTGAAAATGAGGAAGGGCTACAGGATGTGGTAACAAAGGACAAAGACAAGGACATATTTTTGGCTCAGTCCGCAACAACAATAAGGGGGTCGCGTTGAAATTATTGTTATTATTTGCTTGCCGGCGCAGGCTACAGAGAGATAGGAGGAAACAAATAGAGAGCTGTCTTTACTAGATCAATGATATGTATTACGAAAAGAGCGGAGATTGGGGTACCAAAGAAATGAAAACAAAGCAATAACAAAAGGCCAAAAAGGTCGGATCAAGCAACAGCCATGGCCCACACATGATATTCACTCCTTCAGGCCTGTCGTTTATCCCCTCACCCGACATTGCGGTGCCATCGCCTGGCTACAGGACGACGCACCCAACGGCAAGGCCACTCCTCTGATCCTGCTACACGATATCCTTGGCGGCGGCGTCTACGGGCCACGTTGATGCGCGCCAGTTGTATTTATAAAGATATCGCCTACTTCCATGTCCTCCCTCAGTAAGGTTCCTGACAGCCCTAGCTAAAAGCTAATCCTGCAGCAATCTCTCGACCTCCTTCTTTTACCGCTGCGCCGATACAGCTGGTAATCTCTTGCTGTTGAGCCGGCGTCACCCTATTAACAAACTCTTTACGACTGACATTGGCAGCTGAGTTTCTTGCTGCACGCACGTTGCCCTTCAAAGCTGGGTGGAAACGGCGTCTTGTATGGATCCAGCCCTCAGAGTGAGTAACATGGGGTCTGCGGCTAGAGGTAGTTGGCTGCCTCTAGAATACCTTGCGACATGACAGCTTGCATTCTCACTTCCGAAGGAGTCTAGGTGGGCGGCTGCGGCTTTTAGGGGAAGACTAATCTCATCACAACGAGGAGGCCGGCGGCGAAGACGATGAGGGCTAATGTGGCGACAACTGCTTGGAGGCTTCCTTTTCGTTATGTGACAACCTCGGAACGCACGTGTGACAAGATCGATGGCCTCTCGGAGAATAGGGAACGGCCATGCTCGGAGGATGCTGCTGAATGTTGCTGTTGCCGGCGGTGAAAGTTCGTCTGGCCCTGGCAAAAATCACGTTGAAAACGTAGACCCATCTCTAGCCACTCTTTTCCACGGAAATGAGGTCAAAGACAAGAAAAAATTTAGGGAAGGAGGTTATATAGTAGCATTGAGTACAAATGTCAAGCGGCGGGCTTCGTGATATTGATGCGTATACGGCAGGGGAGGTTGGTAGTGCGACAGCTGAACATAGCAAGCGACTAGGAAGGATGTGACAGCGTTACTTTGAATGAGGTCGTTCACAAGGCAGCCTAAGGCGCTGCCCTGATGTCGCCTAGTACGCAGAGATGACAGACGGCACTTACAGCCCGCGTGTCGTTTCCGAGATCGCCTACATAAGTCCGCCAACCCTTCAGGCACTTGAGGACAAGTGCGTCCAGTACGTCTCCTACTCTCAAGGCCGCGCTTATATGTATCGTATCGTAGTGCCTCCAGTTGTATCCAACTCACTTCAGACACCAAGACATTCAAGTTAGTCCCTATTGGTCCTCACTTACATCCCCGTGCGAAACAGCTGGCCGATACAGGATTGGTAAGGGCCCTCGGATGACAACCACCCCGCCCGCTGACCCGGCGCATCATCATCCCAACTGTTCCTCTTGGCCTCTTGTCTAGTGCGGGCGGAAGAATAGAATTCCCCCAAGATGCATACGCAAGTCTGCCTACAATTGGGGCATCCCGAAAAGAGAACCTGTCTTTTCGATTGCGTTCAATGTCGGACCACAAGGCTAATCCTTCTCTAGGGAACATGTAGATCTCTGCAAGCTCAGCCCCGAGTGACCATTTTGTCCTGGAAAGCATTGTGCAACCGCGCAAGAGCCAGATGTACTGAGCATCGACGCAGCAAACTCTCCGAGCCTACGTGACTACAAAAACGACACAGGAGAAACACCTTACTACGCGGCGTAGTCGATGACAGTCATTCTTTGTACTCCAGGCCAGAAAGCCCACCCCGACTCTTTGGAAACGGCGGCAAGGAGTCTAGGTTCGACAACGACGAGCCCGAGTTTTTCATTGGTTGGGACTGCGATATCTGGCCTGGAGCCTCCGACGAGAAACCACCTCAAAGGGTTGAAATAGACCTTGGAGTCGGCGACGAGGACTTCCACTCCGACAACGACGAACTTGGATACCTGGGGAGGTGGACATAACGATTTCTAGCCACATACCCTCGGCCAAGAACACCCCTCCACAATCCTGGAGCCCTCGAAGCTGTGGGAAACAGTCATGGCTACGCCGCCAGCTTCCTAGCGACGGTGTAAGGCAGAGGGTTCTTTCGGAGGGAAGCATTTGTCGGCGGAACAGCAAATGGATAGGAGATGCATTTAACTTGAGATAACCGGCCATCTGTCCCTCTCTTCCCGATATCGACACTCAATTTCAGAGACTTCAGACGAGCCAACACTGATAAGACGTACGGCAGATCATCAAGAGCGGCTCGGGCAACGGAAATATCAGGTTGTTCAACGTGTTGAAGATAATTTGGCAGGCGCCGACGTCTTGCAAGAAAACGTTTCAGGGTTCAGGCGCCAAAGACGTTTCTAATAACCTTGGTCCAAAACGCGCGAGCCCACGCAACACACTTGACCAACGAGTTAGACCACGTGCGACATGTAAACCGAGTTGTCGAGGGTGAAGGGAAGAGAACGGCACTGAATTATGGGGCTTAGTAAGCCTATCGACAGTAGAAGCAACCTGCTGTCGAATGCAGGCCATCGTCAAGAGCTTCAAGAAACTAGACCAAAGGATCAAAGAGTGCGCTGCGCACTTAGCAATGTGTCTGCGAGTTGGCGGATCTGTGAAACCTGGGGAGACGTTGCAGGCTTCACCTCCCTTGTGTGCGTTCAAAGGTGCTTGATCCCGTTTTGTTACTACCTAGAGCGAACACGCTGCCCCCCGTTCACGTCTACTCCCTATGGCAATCAGCCTCCTCCGTCCGACTACGCGAGGATTACTAAGTCACCGCCTTGGCGTTTCTTCTTAGCTATTACTACGATTCATTTCTCTTAATAAGTGAATAGCCGGTTTCTTGTCATGTCTGGTCTTCCACCTCTCTCGATGAACGACACTGCTTCTAAGCAGGGCAAGACACTTGCCCCTCCCCGATCTTGGGCTATCGCCCTGTTTACCTCCGACTCCTCCGGTCTTAACACATTTGTCCAAGTCCAATCTAGGCTTTGCTGCTTGCTCTCTCCTACAGACATCAACGTCTCATTTTGCAGCTGCTGATCGCATCCAGCCCTATGTAGAAGGAAGAACGTGTCGAAGCCCGAACCGCTACTGTCTTGACCTTAAGACCAAAGGGACTTACTTGCAGCCACGCCTGGACAATGGATACTTCTTCTTTTCCTGCCCCTATTCTATCGACATCTTAAAGTAGCGCCCGAACAGACAAGGGATTAGATCGGCTGTCTGTGTGGTATTACTGCGTATGCTACGTATGCCTTGATCTCACTGCAGCATTCTTTGGCCTGACTCTTGTGTGTGCACAGAATACAACTGCGGCTGTAGCTGTCTATCAGGCTCCTATGCAGCCGGATTTCCGAATCCCTTGTTGCTAATGCCGTTATACTTCCTTGTATGGCACACTGACACCTTCTGTCAAATTCGGCTTTGGTGCAAAGTGTTCTGGTGTCTGCTCCGGCGCCGCGCAGTGGTTAGCATCTCATTAAGCATGAGGGGGCACTGCGCTTAGTAAAAGGTCTCTCTAACCTGGTTTCAACGTCGGGCAGGCCTTCTGTTCCTTGCTGCTTCTACAGAAGATGATGAAATGAAACATTATCCTACGCTTGCTGGTCCTTGCTACTGTGTAGATTGTGGTGGCCCGGCTTGGCAATGGCTTACTGGCTTTTGCAGAGAGTCTATGTAACCGGGAAGAACTTACGAGGCACCGGCGCTGGCTTCAGGCATATTCCACTGACCTTGTCTGGTCTGAATGATGTCTTTCAACGCCCGCACTGCCGAACCAAGGGTCTCCATTCGAGGCTGCGGGCGTTTAGAGCGTATTGCGTGTGGTTGAATGGCGGTTGCATATTTTCAGTGATTAATAAAGCTATCTCCCGGAAGAGATGGAAGCTGGATGTTTGGTAACGACAGAAGCTGGTGGACCGCGGCTGATGCAGAAGACGAAGAAAGCCAATTTAGGGGATATGGGAATCCGCGATACCCAAGTTGTTCTAGAAGAGAACTTCGGTGTCGCATGAGAGGGCGTAGGCGAGGGCGTAGGAGGTTGCTGGAGGCAGCCCAGGTAACTTAGTGCTAGTTGCTGCAGAGGATATAGATGATATTCTTAGCCCTGAAAATAAAGCAACAGCGGTCCTGTAGATCATTTGATGGCTAGTTCTTTGTTCGTTTGCCTTAATAAAATACAACAAGAGGTATTAATATTGATATTGCATCCGGCTTGCCGTAAGGTCACGCTTATTGATCGGCTGGGTAGGCTCCTTATCATCGAGGCGGCTGCCCTCTATTCGTCAACTTGATGGTGTTCATCCAAGGTACTGGTGGGCACGCGAGGCAACGTGATAGAGCATAAACAACCAGCACAGTGTCAACCATCGCCATGCCTCCCTTTCCACTGCCGTGGCCCGCAAGACACGGTTTAGCACCGACGGTCCAAAGATGTCATCGGCATGCGCCTGAAACTTTGAAGAGAGTCCAACACTCGACCGGACACAGGTGCAGTGCATTGCTGTCCCCCTTCGTCATATCGAGACAATTCTTCTTAGTCATGTCGGTAACTGGACAGGCCTCTATTGAGTCCATATCCGCCCAGTCGGATCGTCCGCTGCGTCAACCGAATATCGCTTACGCACACACCCACTTGGTGTGGAAAGCACATTGATTCTAAACTGCGCTCGATGAGGACGCCATTGCGAACCAGGTTCTGCACTCTGTACCACATCGGAAGCATTCAGATCGTCTTTCACTGGGTTAAGAAGATGCTCAAGAGCTCGAGCCGCGGCAGGAGAACCTCCGCCATGTCGGCAATATTGAGCACGGTGTCACAACCGAGGCTATCATCCGAGTTCCACCACAGGGAACAGTGGGCTGGTACGTTGGCGTCATGGTCATATAAAGGCTCTAGGCTGTCGAAACGGCGCGTCACAGCGCCGTACGCGCTCACGGCAGCGAGCAAGCCGATGGAGGCTAAGATAAACAAGACATAACGAAAGAGAAACGAGTTTAAGTAATGGCACCAGGGTTATCAATAAGAAAATAGATGCTAAGTGAGAGTGAACAAAAAAACTTATGCTTCACTTAAGATGGACTCTGCTTTAATCCTAGAGGATTCTCACCAGATGCTTTTGCTGTCAAGGATGAAGGGGTAGGACGCTTAATCCTAGCACCAGGGCATCGTAAACTCTGCACCAGCATGTTCCAACATCAGGATGTCAATAAAATCAGCCTCAATGACCTTTTAACTACGTTAATCTTCACTGTAATGACATTTACAGCTGCCCTACAGCACCTGGCGCCCACTACGGTTTCCAGCTCTATAGGTGCCTGTAGCCAAGATGCATACACAAAGTTACTCAAGATTAGACATCACCCTTGCTCGGAGCAATAGAGACTGAGAGGAGGCTCTCGACAAATGATACTTAGGGAGTGCTGTTGGTGTTGGTGGATGATGGAGACCTGGATCGCAATTTGCTGATGCAGGCTCACGTACATCCTCAACCCGCCTTGCCAGGGGGGCTGGAACTAGGAGTTGACATGTGCTTACTATATACGTACAACTTTCAAGTCATTTATTAAGTCGATTTAAAGGCATTAGCTTGGTCTAACACTTAACCCTGGCTCTTGAAACCACTGGATTCAATAATGCGCCGCAGTCTTGCCTAATACATGTGGCCACGCCGAAATGACAATGGCTGCCTTCTATAAACCTAGAAGTGTCCGATGGATTACGTCTTGACTTACCCGTGCTAGAAATCTCGTTGTGTTTCATTTCCACTTAGACTCAACAAGACATTAACTCGTCATGGTAACTGGAAGTCAAACCCGTGATAGGACCACTTTTCTCTCATCCATCGATACATGTCAACCTGTGTTGATCGTGTGTCCGTCCCCTCCATTTGCAAAAAGTTCTACTCCTTACGCCAAGGTTCAAGAGATATGAAGTGTTCCCAGGCGGTGGTACAACTTCAAAAGAACTTTTGTTAATACCTCGTAGATTTCAGGGTGCTGTTTCGGCGAATCGTATACTGACGCGCCGTCAGCTGTACTGTCCAAAGCCGACAACGCGAGCCTCGATAAAATATCAGGCAGATGCGCCGTGTGTAGGAGGTGTCATTTTTACTAGAGTCTTGCCAGTAGCTTATTGCAAACTAACAAATAAATCTAGAGACTCATATCTGCCTACGAGGTGCGGCTTGAGATAAAATAGCATTAGATATTGAAAGTATTAAGATAAGAGCGCAAGATCCCAAAAAGATCGTCGTATTTTCGTCTATTACAGCCACAATTCATGTCATCCATTCTTTTTCTAATTTAAAATCTTCACCATGACTAAAATGAGGGCCAGCGGAGCCCAGCTCATCCCAGAATTCGGGTTTCGAGGCGAACCTGCGCTTCTTTTTTTCTGACAGGGCGCCGTGATGTTCTGCCATGTACCTTCTTCGCATCCCATTTGTTCCAGTATCTTGGTCGAGATGTTTGTAGCAAGCTCGCTGGCTAACGACTTGTAGGCACATTGCTCCGGCTCGATACTTGTATCAAAAACTGGACATGTCTGTTTCTGCCCGTCTTCGTCCAGCAGACCGTTTGGATACTTCACGTCGGTAATACGCACGGCCACCGAGTTCTCTTGGTCAGACTCTGGGCAGGCGTCTACGGCAGACTCAATGTCGGGCACCTGGGCACCAGGCGCCGAACTAAACATGACAACGCGGCTGCCGCCGTTTTCAGGCCGGTTTGACCAGCCCTTCTCTTCAACAGATCCATCGTGAAAACATCGGGGCTCGAGACTGAGTGCCCATCTGATGGCATACTGATCTGTCGTGCCATTTGTCATGTTGACAAGAGGAGTGTGGAAGAATTGCTGGCCCGGTGTGGTTGAATTGAAGGCTTCCGCCAGGAGGGCTTTGTTGATTCGCGGGGCCACGTCCTGCCAGGAGGAGGACCCGGTGTTGTTAATTCTCCAGGACATGCTGTAGATTTCAATATCCACGTACACGTCGAGCGGCCAGACGGCATCGAGGTTCGTGATATCGAATATGATGGGAAACCATTGTGTAGGCGCGTATGTCTCGTTTGCGCGTGGAAAGAGGAGGTTGACCTGGAGGTCAGCGGGCAACTTTCTGTTTTGGTCCTGACCTGACACTCTAACGGAAATGGAGAGAAACAAGGCGAGGAAAACCAGTAACAACCGCATAATGGTGGTAATGCCGCTGTTACGACTGAAGTTTAGGTTAACAACAACTAGGTGGATGAGTTATTGATGCAGTCGGTTAAGGTCGGCTTTAGAGAGAGTCGGGAGAGGGAGCGGCGCCTTCGACCTCCTGTTCTTGTGGAGGGGAAACCGAGACTTAACTAATGTTGGGTATGCAATTTCATAACCGAATCGCAAACAATTAGTCAATCGGGTCATCCGGCAAACTAAGAGAAATCTCCAAGCCTTCCAAGACTCATTCATATCCGTGAAGCCGGCTTAGCCCTAGGAGCGGGACCGATTTACTCTGCTCCGTGATATCCACTTCTACCTAGTCAAATCCCCTTTTTAACCTTTTTTCTTTTCTTGAACCGGCCGATGCGCCGCTTCGGGCTGTACTCCGATTACATGCAAGCGATTCCAGATAAGTATGCGAGACCACTCCACAAGCTGACAAGGCTGCAGGCACGGGATGCAGGTCCGCGCCGTTGTCATCTAAGCCAGCCAATTACCTAGTCAAGAAACACTGCGGTATAAGTTGCTAATACCAGTATTGGAAGGGAGGGATACAACGGATACTCTTGTAGGCCCTTTGTCTACTGCTTGTTGCAGCCTTGCGGTACATTCCAGGAGTTGAAGGGGTCCGGTTGATAGTACTACAGCCATAGCTTCGCCATAGTAGACCCCTCTTGCACTAGTCCAAACTGTCTCTTTGAGGGCGACAAACTTACCTCTTATGCTAGAAAAGGAAGATGCACTGAAACTGCCGGGTACATAAGCAATACCGAAATCAATGAGATTGGCGAGCAGACATGCATGGATACAGGAAGTAACTTGGACATTATGACTGACGGTATTCTTTGGGTGGCCTATATGTCTAATAGTCTTAAACAGTCGCGTACCGACGTTTAAAAGCACTACAGTATGGGTGGCACCATCGACTGGGCAGTCGATCTTGCGAAGTACCAGGGCCCGCCCTCGTACGATGTAGAAGGCATCGACCTGAATCTCAGCTGGTTACAGGTTAAAGCCAATACCAATTCAAGAGGGACAGCCACCTGCGACGAGACATCGCGAACCGGTGACTGGATCAACAAGTCCTGCAGGGAAGACGAGGTTGTCGACTTTGACGAATTCACCCCCAAAGACCGATGGAAGGCGCTCGAATGCCAAGCCGCCTGGGACGACGTGATCCAGTACTGGTACACCTGTGCCAGGACTGGATCTAGTCTCGACTTTCCTCAAGTCGTGGCAAAGTTCCTTCGCTTGCAACCCAACACCGTATGTTTCCGACCTTCGGCTTTGAGCAAGACCGTGACTAACTACCATGGGTACACAACAATGTCGTAGTCTGTCCAAACAGACAAACTGTAGGAATAGCGAATGGTGTCGTGCAACCTACGATAAGCCCAAAGTATATGTGGGGGCCTGCGGGAACGAGATTTGGAAGTCAATCGCAAGGCTTCATAGGGTGCTTCTTCATCTTCCCCATCCATCCAGCAACACACGGGCATTTCCACAACCAAGATGCATCGTCGAGTTTAACTCAGTTTGTGACTAACACCCCTTCTTTTGAAAGACACTGAACAACTACTACGCGTCCGTGAAAGAAGCGGGGACCGAAGTCGAACGGTCGAAAGAAACATTCATTGGAACATTCGCTCCGAAGGCCGACGACGATGGCAAGGTGCTCACTCTCCTTCTATCCATTCTCCAGATCCCCATCAGCATCGCTGGTGCGTGGTTCTTCGCAAGAAGTGAGTAGCTCCAAGAATGAAATGCACGGCGGGTCTGACCCGGACCTCTGGCTAACGACTCACAGCCTTCTTTGAGATGCCCGTCTTCGCTAAAAATCTGGATGGGAACGAAAAAGACGCGCTCGAAGACAGTGTTATGGGACTCATTGGCGTGGGTTTCAATGTCGTCAAGGAGGCCCTAAAGTATGCTACACTCTCCTGAGAATATGAACCCTGCATTCCTGATCCGGGCGCTAATGATCCTGCGTCCAGGTCCGCTGCTGATAATAGAGAAGAGATTGCCTTCGAAGACATCTACGAAAGCATTGTCGGCAAGTGGCAGGATCAAGTCGACAAATTTCCGTACAAGATATTCGACGGGAGTACCGAAAGCATCAACGCCCTCACCGCCATGTTCAAGGACGGGAAGATGATTACGGGCCTAAACGATGGAAATCCCGATGATGACTCCAATGATGGTCACACCGACAACTGGAACAGAGGGATGTCTCCTGAGAGAGCCTTCTACGCCTCAGCCATCCCGGCCGCCTGGACGGCCAATAACCAGGCACCGGTGATTGCCGACTTTGGCCAGACTTGCGAGATCGACGCAAGAGGTCACTTCCCCACTAAGCCCGAGAACTACAACAAGGGCTGGAGATGCACCAACGGGCACTCTTACATTCTCGCTACGGCTTGAGATGGCCCGTCGGAAGGCTGCGGCATGGAACAGACTACTCTCCCACCAGTGTGGGTGTGCCCAGTCATGTGGACCTACGATATCCTGAAGGGGCTGGACGCCATCCAGGACACCGACTCAGACTGGACTGGATTTACGGTCGATGATCTCATCATTGGGTATACAATAAACTAAACCCGTCTTAAAGTAGAAAGCTGTCTAACTGTGCGTTGCAGAGCTGTTAATACATACAAGGGAAACGGCAGCAAGAACATTATGGACTTAGCGAAGGGGGTTACAGACCTAACAAAAGTTGATGTGGCTACAGAGGTCCTAGGAGACCCTCTAGATCAACGGAGAGATAGTTTTATCCATATTCATATTTGCAGTCTTGAGGAAGCAACAACAAACCTTACTAGGGGCCGGGGGTCTGAAGAGAAGAACTATAACTACCCTTGCAACGCCTAATAATATAGACTATAACTAGATTCCTCATCTTCTCTGGATAGACACTGTTGGATTACTTATCCAAAAAATACAATGAGCCGGCCAGCAGCAGCCGGCCGCGGCAACGTCCGCAGCAGCGGACCCCGGAGATGCAACCTCCGGGCTGCTAACAGCTCTATCTTCACTGCTGCTGCTGCTGCCAACCTACCAACTTTCTCTTCTATGCACATGTATACAATTGCAGCCTAGTAAAGTGGTACATGGCCTTTGCTGTCCCATTCACAGCACGGAAAATTGCCGGAACGAATCATTAATTCGGCAAGGGTATGTCAACTCTTCTCAATGACACAATGAAGGCGGCCAGGTCTTGACCACTTCAGCTCCTCGAGGAAGTCCCTGTGAGTAAGTAAAGAGAAAAGCACTTCATGAGAGAACTCCTCAGAACACTAGCCGAGGATTGCTCTAGCTGCGCACCAGTTTCCGTACACCTGTACGTGAGTGTTCTATCAGCTGATTGGTGTCTTTAAGACATCAGCGGTCTCCATGCTAGCTGCGGCATCATAAGTGTAGATAACGGTCGGCTTAGAGACTTATGAGTTACGTCGTCTCGTATGGGAAGCAGCGAGTGAGAAATTGTATGAAGAAGCAAACTACCTCGTTGCTCCTAATACCTTAGTCAATCAACTCACTTAGGCAATAAAGGTTTGGACAATAAATCATGTCAACTCGATCGTAACGATGCTTCCATTTGCTTTGTCTTGGATATCTATCATGTATTATCTAACTCTCTGTCTCTCCTTTTCCCTACCTATCATGGAATCTCTGCCTGGCTGTTTCTCTGTTGCGACTTGCATGTCATGTTGCCTCGATCCGCAATACAAGCCCAAAAAGAATAAAGTTGTTATGCGCGTCCTGTTTGATCCGCGCGGCAACTACTAAGTAGATACTGTTCACCTCATCAATCAGGCGGTTGCAGAAGATATTGTCAGTCTCTGTCTCCACTGTCCTCAGGCCAACCTCGCTCTTCGACCTAGCCTGTCTCTTCCACTGGACGGTATCGTCAAGATTTCTCTCCTGCTCCATACTTGGCTGTCCTGGCACGGGACCATGACGAGAAGATTTTGGCGCAGGAGACTGAAGTCATCTCCTTCCATCGTCCAGAGCAGTGCAGCAACCAGAAAATTGGACCAGGGCGTCAGAAAAGTAGCGGCCCTGTCACCAGGCGTCAAGCAGAGAGACACTCACATAAGTCAACATACCCACATCTGGCCCCCCCCCACATCTGGCCCCCCCAAAAATGCCTCATCACCATCACCAGCCTCCTATTTTCACCAACTTCACCACATCACAACATTTACAGTTTTTAACCAAATGACTTCATTTTTTCTACATAACCTTTTATAGTCCTTATGGGCAAATACACCGAGTATGAGGTCAAACAGGCCTTAGATGCCGTCGCCAATGGCCAGTCTATTCACAAGGCATCATCTGAATGGGGGATCCCAAGGTCAACACTTCGTCATCGACTCCAAGGTGTCCAAGCAAGGACAGCTGCCTTCTGTGACCTCCAGAGGTTATCCCCAGATCAGGAGGCTAAGCTGGCTGAATGGGTGCGAATCCAGCATGCCCTTGGCCTTGCCCCAACTCATCAACAAGTGAGGGTATTCGCAGGAAGGATCCTTCATGCTATAGGGGACACAGAGCCTATAGGAAAGGGATGGATCCAAGCCTTCTTGAAGAGAAATCCATCAGTCAAGGTGCAGAGAAGTCGCCCTATAGATTCAAGACGTATTAATGGGGCATCTACTGAGGTCATCAGGGACTGGTTCAAACTCCTCGCCATACCAGAGATCAAGGGCATTAAACCAGCCAATAGATACAACATGGATGAGACTGGTATCCTTGAGGGCCAAGGATCTAATGGGCTAGTGCTAGGCATGTCTGAGACGAAGTCTGTCCGCAAGAAACAGCCTGGATCAAGGGCATGGGTATCCATCATCGAATGCATCTCTGCCCTGGGCCATGCCCTTGATCCCCTCATCATATATAAGGGCAAGACAGTCCAGCAGCAGTGGTTTCCTCTAGACCTTGGCCCTTATAAAGGATGGCAGTTCACTGCAACAGAGAATGGATGGACTACAGACGACACTGCAGTTGAATGGCTGCAGAAGGTCTTCATCCCTCAGACTGTCTCCCAGGGCAAGGAGGGCAAGGAGGAGGCCAGACTGCTTGTTGTTGATGGCCATGGGAGTCACACAACGACGGAATTTATGTGGCTCTGCTATATTAATAACATCCACCTATTGTTCTTGCCACCACACACCTCCCATGTCCTCCAGCCACTTGACCAGTCAGTCTTCAGCCCTGTAAAGGCAGCCTATAGGAAGGAGCTTGGATACCTCAGTCAGTGGAATGACTCTACTATTGTAGGCAAGAGGAACTTTATAGGCTGTTATCAGAAGGCTCGTCTGGCAGGCCTGACAATGCAGAACATCAAGAGTGGATGGAAATGGACTGGACTATGGCCTGTCTCTATGGCGAAGCCTCTTATGAGCTCATTACTGCTCCCATCAACACCAGGGCCATTAGATCAGGCCTGCAAAGGGCAGTCTGGAGGCAAGGAAGCTGAGGGATGGGCATCTGCGTCATCTGCAGTGGTGTGGTCGACGCCAAGGAAGATGAAGGATCTGGCTGGCCAACTGAAGCTATTCACAGAGCTGGATAATGACGCCAGTACTCAACGCCTCCTTTTCATGAAGGTGAAAAAAGGGTTCAGTGAAAAGGCATATGAGCTGGCAACTGCCCAGCACAAGCTGGAGCTTCTGCAGGCCCAAGTGGCCAATACTGCAGTGAGGAAAAGGAAGGCAGTCCAGCTGGATCCTAACACTAAGTTTGCCACTATCTCAGACGTGCAGAAGGTGCAGGTTGAGGCTGGTGAAAAAGAGGATACTGCAGGTGAATCCAGCGAGTCTGATTTACCTAGTGAAGCTGAAGACTGTATTGTAGTGGCATCTAGAAGAGGGCAGTAATTAAGTGAAAATGGTGGTGATGTTGGAGATGGCTTCATTTTTGGGGGGGCCAGATGTGGGGGGGGGCCAGATGTGGGTATGTTGACTTATTTAGGAAATGCCCCCGTTCTTGCTCGGCCTTTCTGAGCTAAGGCGGGCATGGTTTGGACCTCAAAACGAGGTCGGCTGGATTGGTCTTGGCGATGAAGCATGGGTAGTCGCTTCTGCGGGGTGGAAGGATAAGAGGAGAGAGTCAATTCCCCCAAGGTGTGAGCGAGCGGCGTCGCCACACCTGTGCCTTACCCCCGATTTATCCATATTCGTACAGCTCGGGTGCACTTTATGCAAGTTCGCGTTGCAAATGCAACCCGGGGATTATCCGCCCGAAGCTTACCCGCCCTGCCGCATGCTCTCTCCCTGCATCCCAAACGCATTCTGAATGTCCTGGGCTCACGCACACACACAGTGATGATCTCCTCGTACTCTTCAAAGCACTAGCCAACTTTTCAAGCGCCCTGCTCTGTCTCGCCCTCTTTGACGCGTGCGCCTCCAAGTCTCTGGCGGCTAACCTCTTTTTCCTGATGCACTGCGCCCTGTTGGCCTCGGTCGTAGCCATGTCCGCGGCGGCGCCCGCTGCTCCCAACCCCTCCTTCGTCCATTCCGACTCCCCAGCATCTAGATCTCCGTCTTGTTCCCTGAGGGCCTACTTGCGAAGGTTGCACCTGCTAATCATACTGTGCTTCCAGTTCAGCCAGATTCTGCTCCGACTCTTCCTGTTGATCCTCGGCTTCAGCCCTGTAGTCGGCCTGATGTTGGAGGTGCGGCGCAATAGCTCTAATGCAGTCAACAGCACCGCGGAGAACCGTTTCTTCCGATTCCACGGATTTTGATGCTGGTTCTTTCTTCATCTCGGGTAGTAGCGGCATTTCCGTCGAGGTCGCGTCCGGGTCCTTGCCGCCCGTCCTCTCGTCGCAACGCCCGAGTCCGTGTCGAGGCCCGAACCTTCGTCCAGCGAATTCCCCAACGGTGTATGGGTGTTTGAGGTATGAGTGAGCGTTGGTCGTGGATCGTTGCTCCCTGCGTCTCCAGGCGATCGAAAAGGTTGTGCTTGGTGATGTGTCCGGGGAGGTTCTCCTAGCAGCTGCGCGTCTTGACTGTCTTTTCTCTGAACTACAAGTACAGCTTGAAGTGGTTGTCAAGTCTGAGATGTATTGCTGCGCGTTTCTGATACCCGGCCTCTGCTCGGTTTGTTGTCACTTTGGTGGACCAATGTTCGCCGTGGGTGGCTTGCAGGGAATGGTGGACGAGTCGGCGGTCGAGGACGGCCTTCTTGATCCACAAGGGAAACGGAGGTAGGTGGTGCGGCAGCGGATGATGGGACTAGGCTTGTGTTGGTGTCACAGGGTACCCGTATGCCGCTCGAGCTGAAGATACTCATAGTTGCGTTTGCCGCAAACATGATCTTGACATACGTGCAAAGCTTGACCTCCTCGCTTGAACTTCGACATCCACATTAGATTGGTTTTATATTACAAACTTAAACACTGCTGGGACCAGGCCGAGGACGTTGTGTTGTAGTTGGTTGCCAGTGCAATGTGACCACGCAGTGCGTCACTGAGAGCCATAAGCTTTGATGAGATGATGTGCTGGGATAAGATAAGATAAAATCTTGGAGGATGAGATCTTTGTAGGGAAAAGATTGCACCTTCAGCCAATTGTAAATTTCCCTGGCTAGGGGTCCAGCTCCACTAATCCCCGGATAGCGGGGGGGGGGGGTGGGGCTGTGGTGGTGCATGTCCTAGGGGGGGTATCGATTGATTCACATTCATCTCTCACTACCTACACTCACCACCTACCGACCTTGCCCATTTTTCGCGACTTCCGCTTTATTCCTTTACTCACCTTTTCCAAGTCCCAATCTCCAAAATCCACTTCACGCAAGACAACGCACAACAGCATCAACAGCAACAAACAATCAACAAAAAAGCAGCAAAGCCTCCCATTCTAGCAGTGTGAACAATCACCATACCATGTCTTTGTTTGCCGACACTGCTCATGCGAACTTGTTGGCAGACACGACTTCTGACCGCGCTATCCTCACCATGTCGACGCCTACACCCACCGCCTCACCAGCACCATCTCTGTCTCCTTCCCGATCCCCGTCTTCGTCTCTGTCCACGTTTCACGATGGGTCTGGGAACACCCAGATGGGTCTTGCCCTCGATGAGGACAACACGGTTAACATAGGTCTGTTTTCTGCTGAAGGCACCGGACCTTGCCCGACTCCCGGCTGTCCTCCAACCTCTCTCCGCCTCGATACCCCCGAAAACCTCGAGGCCGACCTCGATGCCCTTTGCTTGTGGCAGTCAGGCCTGCTCCTTCTTCCACCTGGATCCTCGCCCTCGCCAACCGCAGAATTTCGTCTCGCGCCCGAGCATCTCAACCGCTTCCAGTCGCTCCTCCGCCAATTGCGCATCGCTCGCTTCTCGTACGATTTCCCCTCCAGCTATGCCCGGGTTGTCATGGTCGAGTCCACGTTGCACGCGCAGGCCATCAGACGTGCCTCGGAGCTAGTAATTCGAGCCAGGGACGACATGGTGACTGCTGTTTCCGCCTACGCAAACGGCCTGCAAGACGCCCAGCCGGCTGCCGATGCTGCCCACCTCGCCATTCGCCTCGAGAACCTTTTGGACAACGGTGCCGCAAAGGTCGAACTGCCCGGAGGCCTGCTCAGGCAGCCCGACATGCAGCTGATCGACCTTCCCGGCGTCTCAAAATTGCCCCCCTTCGTTGTCGAGATTGCCTTTGGCCAGACGCGACAGAGTGCAGCCGCCAAGGCTAAACAGTATCTGGCGCAAACCGACGGCCGAATCCGTGCCGTGCTCATCCTCGACTTCCAGTACCCCAAAGCGTCTTCCGTTCGTCTCGGTCTGTGGACTGCTCATTCGGATGCCAAAGTTATCGACCCCGTCGAGGTCCAAAAATCGACCTTGTTCGACGCCGATGTCGATGGCGACTCCAACGCTCCAGTTGACGGCACCCTCCGCCTCTTCGCGTCCGACTTCCTTTCCATCGACCCCCAGGAGCTCCCGCAGGAGTTAAGCCGTCCCAGTTCCGTGGGCCCCGATGCAGACAGGTGAGTGATTCCATGCATTCGCTCGTCTTCCCCTAGGCTGGAGCTAATTGGAATGCCATCGCAAAGACCAGGTCAGGCCGAGATTCCCTTGGAGGAGTTTCGTATCGCGTGTCTCGAGGCGCGCCGAATCCACTTCGAACTACTGAACAAGACAGCCTAAGAGCACGGCGAACGGGTACCGATGCTGATAACGATCACTGGAAGCAAATCCAAGCATGGGGGGCATGGGAAGTGGAGTGGGCATACAAACTCAGGGAGCCTGCGGTTGAAGATTTCGTGGTTTTATGATACCCCCAGCTAGAGGCATTGAGTCGCTGGAGCATGTAATGTGTACCTGATACCCCTCAATGGAGACGTTTCTTTTCCTGCGTTGCCAGAATGTGTGCGTTTTCCGGCTGGCCTAAGCTACTAAAGTCGGTACTTGCTGGCACATGTTGGCCAGGTCCGTTTGCTTAACTGATAGCATCTCGCAATCGACATGGTGCTCGCGACACTGGCCAAAATACTTCTAGTTAATGTGACTAGAATACATAGATTGGGTAGCCCTCGTCGTTTTCAAGGCGAGCCAGGTCGGAAGGACTTCGTTGGGAAATGCCTACGGCAGATGATGATTTCGACATGGTTAACACTAGTAACAACGCTGCTGGCTAAGATTGTTGGCTGCCTAAGGAAGACTGAGTTGAGCTTGGCGATGTCACCAACATCACACACAGAAGCGAAACAGCCGATTGACGAAATTCACGACCCGCCATGTCTCGTCGTCAGCGACGTGGTCATACCACACGCTTGCTGTTTGGCATGCTGAATGAAGTATTGTCTGTTTCGCGCAAGCCGAGCGACGAACTCTCGGGGTCCAACCCCGGATTTAGGGACCCAAAGTTCAAGCAGACGATTCTGTCTCTTTTTTTTCTAATCTCTTAGGCATATTTGCGGAAACGGCAACGGTTGGAAACGTTGGGTTGCAGGGTTTGATCAAAGTTACTCACGCCATATCACCAATGGAGTCGGCTTTGCGAGACATGACATGTGCAGGAATGGATATTGAGGTTGTACTATAGAGCTGGTATTGGGCATCCCATGAACGATAATGATGGTCGTGCCGCGCATGGGATTAGGCGGGCCGAGAGCTGTGTCAAGTATCCCTTCGTGCTAGGTTTGGTGCAGCTGTCAGCTACACCGCCATCATTGGCACTTACGTCCTTGACAGCAGGGTAGGTAGCAGCAGGTGGTGGTTTTGAGGGTATCTGATTTTCCCGCAAGCTGACAAAAGTCATGCCCTCGGTTGAACTCGACATGCTTGAAGTCCCGGTTCGGGACAGCCTTCTTATAATTGTACTGATGACAACACCTTTGCCTCCGTCGCTACTACTGACAACGACATGGACGAATATTATATCATGTTTGGGTCTAAGCGCACCTCCCTGCTGATGCCGACGATGAGACCGATGCGAAAATTCGGAAAGCTGTGCAGGAATGCAGCAAAAGAAATAGCTTACCTACTTCAAGATTATAGCTGTCCTACTCCAACCCTCTCATTCCTTTACTCCTACAAGCTCCTTCAGTTCCGGCACTTACACACAACAGAGTCTTTACATATGCTTACCCCCTTCGACTTGAATCGCCTATATTCATTAGCCATGGCTGTGCCGAGCAGCCTTCGTCAAACATACTTCTCCTTAGAAAACCGAAACAACATTCGAGCTGAGACCCACAACCACAGCAACGAAGAGATCGCCGTCTATCTGCTGCATCGAACCAGCAGCTGCGCTGAGTTGACTGCTTGGTACATACTAAGTAATGCATCTACGAGAAATACAATAAACTTGAACTTGGACTTGTTGGTCTCGCTTTCCTAACCAGGTGGGGATGAACAAGAAGGCGAACAGCATGCCATTTCTGAGTCTGACCTACCGCGCCCTCTTTTTATGTTCACCAGCGACTGCAACTTACGCACAAATTACTAACTATTCTTCAGAGCAATTATGGCTCCTTTATGACGGTTGCCCACTCAATAGCAGCTCGTCTCGCCGGTCGACACACAGCTGGATACCCTGCTAATGACAAAGCTAGCTTCTTGAGCAGGGCCAGTATGACATATTGCGACCAGCCGAGTTAATATTCACATGTTAACACATCATGGCCAGCCTTGGTGCAGTGTGTAGCCGCGTACTACTCCTGCTGCGTGTTGTGGAGGTACTTATTCATATATGTTGGAAGAGGTTGAAGTTACGTTGGATAAGTTGGGGCAAATTGGGGCGTCATACCTCATGGCCATTAGAAGCCGGTCCTGAAAAGCTACGTCAGTGGGGAAGGCCTGCACTGTTGGGAAACGGCTTTGTAATGTGTCACTCATATTCAGAGTTCATGTTATAGCTGCTTTAGGGCAAAAATTTTGCAATTTTGCAACCTGGATTTCCTCCCCAGGATTGATGTCATGACATGGTAAAGATTATTGAATCTAGACAACTCTCGCAACTGTTGTTAATTGGCTGCCCAGCCTAAGATTCGCAAGATCTACTGCCCATACTGGAGACTGCAGTTCCCCAAGCCGCCGTAGCCAGTAGCAGATCTTGACGATAACAGTGCGTGGTTCCGAATACATGCTCCGTGATGCCTCGGCCAGGCAGTACGGCATAGTTAGACAGGGTCTAGTTGGTATTCCCGTCGAAGAAGATGCTGCGCCGAGGAGAAAGATAACAGGGGCTGAACACTATACGAATGCTCCTGAAATGTCCCAAGCAAGCATTTAATAGCATTTTTTGTGTCTATAGTGATGGTGCCAATGGCGGCGCTAACTCGGGTGTTGTGGGTGTGTGCTCCTCCGCAGCCATCCGTTGCTATCTGCGGCCTTGCGTGAAAATGGCCTGTTGCCTGAGGTCAGCAGCCCAGATGGACCTGGCCAGGCGGGTCGTGCATGTACACTGCCATATCATTCAACGATGGGACGTTTCTAAATGCGTACAACAATGATCCGCGTGGCAGCAGGTGACGTGAGTGCGCGTTTGTGGAGATTATAGACGAGCCGGTCTGTCAATAGGAGTGGAAATGTTGGAATGATGAACATGTCAAAAAAAAAAAAAAAAAACCTCTGTCGTGAAGCAGAACTGCTTCGTAGGTCACATTGAATGACACGGGTCACGCGAAGGTGACACGTGACCGATCTCACGGGTATTTCAACCCGAACCATCGTGTAGAATAGATCTTAGAAAGATCAACCACTGTTCACTCTCTCATTCCGAGACGTATAGTGCTCATCACAACCTCCAAGTGCTTGTCGTCAATTGAGCCAGTCATGAGTGCGAGCGTGCTTGGCTTTGTCGTTGTCGTCAATTGATTGATTGCATGGATGGAGCAAAGCGCACGGCGAATGTCATGTGCGCGTTGTGATTGGCCGCATGCGGATGACGATGGCTTCTCTCCGGCTAATCGGCTTGTCAGCTTGTCACAAGCGGACTCCCTCTCACACACTCGTGTAATAAAAGCACGCCGTGATTCCGAACGCGTTGAGTACAAGCAAATTGCATCGCTGAGCTGATGGAATGAATGCCTGCGCGTCCGTCACACACATTATCCAATGAGCAAACGTGTGCCTTGTCCTCGTTTTACGTTGGCGACAACATTGTCAATTTGCGAGTGCTGTATGATAGCAGGATGAACGTATGCAAGATCGGGTCTAACGTGCTGGTACACCTGGGAAGTAAGATGGAGTGCACACATGGATGCACTTGAGATTAGTGAGGTTGTGGTTCATTCTCTAGACATGGGGTCATCGGTGATGGAGATGCAGTGAGGTAGCGGGCGGGCATGGGGCGTGTGGACAAGAACTGATCGTTGAATCTCGTGCAGCACACCCGTTGTGGACACACATCTTCACCTGCAAGGGCCTGAACCAGTTCGTGAGGCGGGGTGAGGTTGCTTCGTGCTTGGAATCAACAGTGCATCTGACATTGCATCTGCTTGCCTGAGTGGTGACTGCATGTTTGGGATAAAGTGGAACGGATCAATCCATATCTGCTGAGCAGACCGACCGAGGCAGTCGAGACTTGGTAGTTGAATTAAGCGTTGAGCAGCGCCACTTAAGCCACAGCCGAGTGGCTGACATAAGTGGAGCTGTCAGCCCCCCAGTGTGGGTTGTCAACCCGGTTTATGTAGGTTGTTAACAGCGCCAAATGAGCTGTTAACCTCACCTTAATCGGGATGGCACCGTAACCGCACCTGCAACTGCAACTCCTCCCCACAGTCCAGTCTATCCACCCATTCAATCCAATTCGTCATCGTGACCAGCTCCATCTCTGCCTCAGCACTGCCGACACCAACACCACGACCGCTATCCTGCCAGCTCAATTCCCCCTCTCGGGATTGTTATTGTTATTGTGCTCAGAACGCCATTGACCACCAAACGATGACATCCACCAGTGCTGTAGCGCTGCAGCACTCCCTCGAGTCTCTCAACAAACTCACACATGACCTCGATCTCCTGCAAGACCTCGACGATCAGCTGATCTGTCAATGGGAACAGCTCGAGAAATCGTTCATCGATGCCAATGCCGAAAACGACGACAATAATGACGATGGCCATGTTCCCCAGCAACAAAAACAACAACAACAACAAGAGCAGGTGCAGCAAAGACGGTTACCGCACTTCCAGCTTTGGGCCTTCCTCTACGTTTCTCCCTCTGTCTTGGCCAGGGTCTGCAAGCTTCTTTTTGACGACGCAAACACAGGGGACCCTCACACCAGTGCTGCTCGCCGCATCCGCTCCACGCTGAAGGCTGTGGCAAGTTCATTCAGTCTCGACCCGGCCGTGCTGTACTTCTTGTTCGGCACTGACGTCGTATTGAACCTCACGTTCGTCGAAGCATTACGAAATCTCCGCAAAGCCTTCCCGCATGTCTCAATGGAACAAGTGTTGACCCGTTTTCACGTGGCCAAGTCTACATCACACGACGACCTTCTCCCAAGCGAAAATATCGACAAGGCACCTGTGAATAAAGGTGGGCGAAAGTACGAGTCGGTGGCTAGGCAAAGTCTTCGGGTGGCCCTTGAGTCCTGTAAGTGACTTCGTTCTCCCATTCTCCCGATCCCTCAACCACTTTTTCGATATCTTCTATTCTAACAAGTACGTGAAAACCTTTAGATGACGCCAACATTTGGCCAAAGAGAAAGCTCGCGAAGACGCCAAACGCCGGGGACGCAGCCTACCGCGGCGCATCCATCAATCAGGTGCCCAAGACTCCAGACAGGCCCAACCCCAACCCCAACCCCAGAGAGAATGAGCCCGCCATTCAGCAAGAGGTGCCCAACGATGCGAACAAGTATCAGGTCAGTGCAGATCAAGGTGTTGAAACCAACATGCTCGAATCAGACGCCGATGTCTTGGGTCCCAACACCGGCGAGCCCTACGACCAATCGTCTTTCTCTGGAGAGTCGGACGACGAGGTCATCACATCGCCGCCGTTTCACCACCCCAAGGTCAACAGACGATCCCTGAGCCGGGCTCCAAGTCTCAGTAGTATTGAAGAGATCACCGAAATGGAAAACGATGCCCCCGACACGGAGCAAGGCCGAGGAGACACCAACCCGTCGCTCAATAGCCGGCTTCTCATGTTCCCTTTCTCACCAGACGTGCTTAAAGCCGACAACACCCGTTCGTCGCCGTGCGTCAAACGACTCCCAGACCACATTATCACCAACAGGCGCCGCCGTTGGTCTGGCTCACCCGACGCAGTCGAAGACGCCGACACTTCGACGAAGCGGTGTAGGCTAGAAAGTGCCAGCACACATGCAGACGAGTCTTTCCAGTTCCAGTTTGCCCTCTCTTCCCTGGCTCGAGAGTCGGACCAAAAGCATTCAGCCTCCCCTCCGATCATCGTTAACTCTCATCCAGCTGCAACTAGTTTTCCTGCCATTGCTGATCCTTCTTCCCCGCGTCTTGGTCCTGGCGACAATCATCCTCCAAAGTTGGCGCCCGAAACCAAGCGACTCCCGCGTCGAAATCTCGCAGATCTGCTCGACTGCCAGCGCCGATTTCTACCTGGCAAGTGGTTCAATGATTCCATCATCAACACCACTACCTACACCTTGCAAAGTGATACGGTTAGCATCCTCGAGACAAGCGTTCTGGCAAGCTGTTGGAGGACATAGGAGTCACCGCCCGCATGGCTAGCAAAACTGACTCAATGCAACATAGCCTTGCTGCAGCCGGTACACGACGCGAACCAAAGTCATTGGGTTTTGTATCGATATCTCCCCGGCCCCCGCTTGCTGCATGTGTACGACTCGCTTGGAAACGAAAGTACAAAGTCTGATATTACGGTTCACAATGTCGTGCCATTTCTGAAGTGGTTGTATAAGTTCGATGCTGCACCAAGCATCAGCACGATCAAGGTGAGTGTCTCCAGGCTGTCCTGCTATTTATTTTCCATGAAATGGTTTTCTTTTTTTTTCCTTTTTTCTTTTTTATTCCGTAACACCGGTTGACATTCTAACATGACGATAGGGTCCCATCCAGCCAAATTCCACTGACTGCGGCGTCTACGTCTTGGCTGCTACCGCTATCATCGCCCGCAACGATGCTACTTCATGCGAAGCCGACCCATGCCTACCCGACGCGTTTGACGATGCGTTCGTCCGCATGTACTTGCGCAGCAGGTTTCTTACAACGAGCCCAAGCGAGCGTACGTGGCATCTGAACGCCCGGCTAGGAAACGACGCAACGCCGCGCAGCACTCGCCGATGGGCGGGGAGCTGGCCGACTTCGCCGCATACCGAGCCAGCTTGGAAAGGTCTCCAACCGGTGCTGGCACATGTGTATTATTTCGACGGAGTTCGGCGTCATGAGGTTTCCTGGTTAAGGAGGCGACGTTGTGCCTTACTCTGGGTTATCCAGTGGCTACCTATGAGAGGTTCAGACAGGCACACCTTGAGCTCTTGCGACGTGCCCTAGAGTATGAGACAATAACAGACTGCTGATTCTCCCTCCAGCTCGCCGAAAGACTGTCTTGCTTTTGGCCAGACACGATATCCATGTCATGTGAATATTCCGTAGGCGGGAATTTTACGTTACCTCCACCCACAGGAACGGAGTTAAATTCAGTCATGTTAATCTGCGGGAGAGTATCCGGCGAGTTGTGTGACTGGACGGGCCTGAGCTTCGTGCCTATGAAATGTTCTACAGTTGAGTCAGAATCGAGTAGCGATTAGTTGGCGTCGTCTATGTTTTTCATTTATTGTCAGCGTTTGTTTACCTGCATGTCCAGGGTCCTTGTGTCCCTGGAGGTGGAAAACCTACAGTTGTTCCTCAGTGCACCTAGAACACGTTTGAAAATAGGCTCAATAATAAAATCTGCATCAAGACTTTGTTTGTCATCTTTTATCGTGATAGTCATGTCGGAGTTTCGAAACGAGCTGTCACGTTTCATTGGCATAGAGTAAATGTCCCTCGCACAGGCCTTGACGCCCTCGTCGACGGCTCTACCATTGTATCGTACCTCTCGAAGCGGAAACCTGGCCATGACTTCGAACTCAAATGCGGCTGCACGGATGAGCCAAACTTCTGCAGGCACCGGCTTCTCTTTCGAATCCGTGGTACAGCGGCCCTGAAGCAGGCTGACCAGGTGCTCGGGTTGATCCCGAGCCTCGCCGTAGCTCTGGGATTACTTGACCAGAGTGTAGAACTGGTTCCAGTCCAGAGGCGCGCGGTCGTTATGGTCTGGACCGAAGCGAACGCTGATGGTGAAGACCCAAAAATGCAGGTGCGCCGTGCCAGCGACGGGAAGGCCGTGAAGATCGACGTCGGCGGAGAGCTCGGCACTGATTTGCTTGCTGAACCAGCCCCAGCCAATGCGTGTCGAGGCGAAAACGTTGACACCCACGGTGACCTGGGATTGGAAAGGGTCGTAGAACATGAGGAAGTTGGCTTAGGCGCTGAACGAGGCCCGCGTGTCCCCGGATTGGTACAGCAGATCAAGCCTACCGCCGCCCACAATGGCCTGGGGTGTGATGGCGAAGTAAGCCTCGCCTGTGATACTGATATCGCTGTCAAATGACTAGGTGATTCCAAGTCGCCTCACATCTTGGGGATAATGCGATGGGACCCTAAAGGCCGGATGGTACCCCCCGACGATGAAGACGCAGGTAGAAAGTAGACCAGCGCGAAAGCCCCGTTCAACCTGCAGCTCCTGCTCAGGACGAAAGACTGGGTGGTTAGGTCTCCTCGGATGCTTATGATACCCGTGCTGGGGTCGAATAAAGCGCTTATACCAAAGTCCAGGTATAGGAAAAAATCATCCATACTGGATCCCTTGGGAAGACTCGCAACTGCCTTGGCAAAAATACTGATCTTGGGGTTGGGAGAAAGGTCTATACAAACAGCGGCCTGCACGTTGAGCATCTGAAAGGCCTTGATACCGAGTCCTTAGAAGCTAAACCCCAGCAAAATGCTATCCCTCCTCCGAGCTGTAGTAGTAGTTAAGGAACATCTGTAGCGGTCTAATGGCGAAAATGCCATCGATGTTGGTAGCCTTTGCCTTCCCATTAGCGAACTTGACTATGACGGAAATCTCAGGAACCCAGACATCCGACATGAGTTTCATCAGTGCTTGATTGGAGACGTCAATGGGGAGCAACGAATAGAAGTTGGCAGTTTGCACGTCGACAGCATCGGCAGATAGCGTCCAGCTGTCCTCATTGTAGTCAATGTAGACGCAGACGATCGCCGACCGCTGGATGGAAAACACATAATCGGGCGCCTTTAGGTTGATGTTACCCCTGAGCTCGAATTCGGTCGATTTTGTCGAAAAGTCTCTCATGTAGAACAGCTGCAATTCGTCCAGCCAAACGGTCGGCATAACATCACTTTCCACACCTAGGGCTGAGCACTGCAGCCGACCCCTAATAACTAACTTCTTCCAGTCTCCCAGACTGACTTTAACGGACGCATTTCGTAAGGTTAGGGGGATCCCCTTCAGAAAGTCATCTACATTAGCTTCCTTGTCGAATAACTGTGGAAGGAAGATTGCGTCGACAGCATTAGTAGTATCTAGCGAGATCTCTAAGAAAGCCTCCCGGAAGGGATAAATACTAAAAGGGACGGGATTCTAGTCGTCAATGTCCCAAATCTCGCCAAGTAGTCCAGATGGCCCAGTTCCCATTTCACCTAGCCGTAAATAGGCACATACTTATCTTTCGCGCCAAGATTGAGCCTAAGTTCGACGTCAATTTGAAAGGGAGTCAAGGCAGAGCCTGCGCCAATAGTCAGAGATAGCTGTCGGGGGACGATGGACTTCGCTATGTCGCCCAGAACATCCATGAAGCTCCCCTCCATCATGGAAGCATCTTGACGATCTTCTACACGCATTGAAGAGCTGAACCGGCCCACTGCCCAGTTGGCAACGTCTTTGACAGTCATAGTCTCGGGGGGCTGGAGGAAAAGGGACCCACGAGAGTCCGAGATCGAAGCGGCAAATTCTACACGCGTGTTGGATGCGTTCCATGACAACGACCCTGCGAAAGAAAGTCGAGACTCCTGGCTGACAACGGAGTGGTCTGGAACGCTCGCGCGAACCGCGACCTCGGCCGTTAACCCTGCCATAGTTGAGCAGACGGATCCCACGACCCGGATATCGGGCATGCCTGAAGCGTGGAGGTTGTTCTGGACGAATTCCGTGAATCCCATGACTCTTTCGTTCCCTGCAGGCGCAATCCCCTCGAGTCGAAGGATAGTTCGTCCCTCAAATTGCGGATGCACCCACACTCCACATCGCCGGAGGCTATGGTCATTAGACATACCAGAGCGGGTGACGGGCTCAGGAGGTCGAATTTCGAGTGGAATGTGGCGAAAAACGTCCAAAACCCATTGTGAGACACCTTCAAACCTGACTGAAATGGCACTGCAGAAGTCTGAGAGTTTGAGGTGGATAGGCTCTCCAATGTCTAACCCTAACATTAAAACTTGAAGTCGGAGTGGTACCTGCGGTTGTCGAGGGAGGAGTCACCAAAGTGACGCTTGAGGACATCCAAGGAGGTGCAGAGCTTGAGATGTGGCGTTTGAACAACAAAAGCATCAATATCTCGCGGCGATGCAGCCTTGCTATCCCGTTTGATAGATACTTCCACTGCGGTGGCTTGTAGACTTTCTCTCAGCCACATTAGGCCTCCGACTGAGTCCTCCGCCGTCTCGAATCGCTTATATGACCCCGGTGAGATGGATATGAGTTCCAGTTATTAGCTAGTTATTAGCTGAGGAACGTCCAGATAAACTCATCCATCTTGTCAGTCTCGACTACTACTTGCTCGTCCCTGTGAGCGAAATTTGGTCGATAAATAATTACAAATTGGCTTTTCTTTAGTTTCTTCTTCAGTTCATCCTCAACCGTTTCGAGGGCCTCAGTGGTTTTGCGTTTTTATTTGCCTCCCCTCTTCTGCTTTGTGGTAGTATTTAAATCGTAATAGAGCTTCAGCGTTTTTGAGATACCGGCTAAATCCTTTGTTAATTTTCTCTTCAATTAAAAGTACTTCATGTTCAGCTTGAGACTGGAGGTGGCCTCGTGATGGACAACATGCGGCTCGCTGCTTCCTGGCTCGGGCAATCATGTATCGAAGAACTTGATGTAAATCCACGCAACCTCAGGATCCCGCTCCTAAGAGACCGTACAGGTTAGCGGGGGCTGCTTTTCTTTCAGGATCTCAGGATGATAAAAACATCACCCACACTGCCCTTTGTCACAGTTAGGTACGTCGGCTTGCCAAACACCGTGCCAATAACCTCTCATGAGACTGATGACTTTATTTTTGAATGATCGACCACCTCTTCCGCTTTTCCTTGTCCAGCATCTCGATCACCTTCGACATTTTCATTTCTTCTTCAGCCTTTCTATCACCCTCGAGGTTCTTCAAGTCGGAAACCTTCCTGAAGAACTGGTGGAGCTTTATATCATCTTCAATGCTCATCTTACTGACAATGCCTTTGAACTCCTCTTGGAGGCTATTGAAGTAACTCTTGACGATTGAACCAACTTTTGTCGGTTCAAGACTCGCAGACACGCTTAAACTCCGAATAAAAGAAAACTTCACCTTCGCTCAAAATTTTTCTAATGTTAAGATGCTTCATTTCAATGCAATCTTCAGGAGCAGAGTCATACAGGAGCCAGTGGGGGTAACGCGTCGAAAGGATCCACTTAGAACTACCGAAAGTCTCTCTGTTCCCGTACTAGGCAATAATAAAAAAGAGCAATGCAAGTGTTCACCTGCTGTCAGCCAGGGGCTCAAGGGGACTCTCTTCCATTTCTTAGGATACTTTACTCGGATTTCCGTGATCCTCTCCTACGGACATGATAAAATACTCCGGGTTGAGGTCAAACAACTTTGAATGCGTCGCCCCAGCAGACCCTACCACCGCAAGGGCGTTAGAGCCTTCTAGTAGGACTAGTTCTAATTCTAGTATTAGCGGACTACTTACCGTAGTGTCCTTAAAAGACTCATGTTAGCCAAGGGAGTCTATAGGTTGTCGGTCGTTAATATAGATGCTTACTACATTAAATGACATTTAGCTTTCCAATCCCGCTCCTCACCAGCCAGGCTTGGAGGTGCTCCTCCTGGTTGTCCTCTGCATCTCCATCAGTATATAGCTGAGTATCTACTTTCTTTGCTGTTCCATCCTACTTGACAAGCAGGCACATGATTAATGAGCCATTTATCAAGGTGGCTCCCACGTCGGGCAGACTTTGGTCGCTCATCAGGACGAAGTCGACCCCGACGCAGAGAAACAAGGGGCGTTTTAGCAAATCCGGCTTGTCTTTCGCTGCTTGTTCGAGAATCGTATCCAGAGTGAGATCACTCCCCGATTCCCCTTTTCCGATCTCCTCTCCAGAGAAAAAGTCTCGGCCCCGGCAGCTGGTACTGAAAACGGCTCTGCAAAGATGGAAAGTCTTGCTGGTTTTGCTGAATGTCTTGACATGAAGCTCCTTTCCATCTTTCGGGAGCACGTATACATTATGTAGCCCATCCTTGGCCTTCTTGGGGAAGGAGGTCGCAGGCAGGTAGAAGACAGTCTCTTTTCTTATCCATCGACACGTCTTGTAGCCGGTGGATGCGAAGCTCTTCTGAGACATGGACATTGCGGCCTCGTAGTGGTCCCGGTCCCAGTGAGTGACCACCACCGCTCTGAACCAAAAACTTTTCCTCGCTGCTGCCTGTGAAGTCTTATCTGGTCATGATTTCTTCGATGGTCTTGACGATGTGATCGTCGCCGGGTATGCCGCCGTCAACCAGCACCGCGCTGACGACTTGGTCGTGCTTCTCCATCTCGTTCTCGTCGAGAAGGAGATGAATGGCCCCATCTCCGAGCCCGACATTGATGAAATACGAGCCCAGACATTGCTTGTTGCGTACTGAGTTTCACGCACTGTCAACTGTTGTGAAGACTGCCACGAGGCTTTCAAGACTAGACGTGATGGCTTACAAACGACCGCTCAAGTCTCTTGTCCTCTCGTAGCGGTGGTGGCATTTCTGACGGAGGTCTAGTTTTGCTTCCGTTCCCTGCTCCAAATGATGACTTGTAGGCAAGGCAATGGTGATGAAACGAACTTGGGCTCGTTTGTAGCCCTGGGTCGGTTTATTCAAGAGACAAATACAGTTATCGCAAAGTGAATCAGCATGTGACTAGACTTGATAACGGGAGATGGTTGACTCTCATTAAGTGGCTACCCCATTCCCCTACATGGCACTCCGTGGCTGGCTCTACATCTGCATTCTCTATACTATGCCGCAACTGAACCGGAGGTGGCATGGAGGCCGAGCTGGGTAAGACAATTTTTGATTCTAGATTTGACTCGGCTTACTTCAAACCCTGTTCGGCTAGTCACCTTTTAACTAGTTCACAGAACTGCTTCTCTCCGCATGCTTTTACCCCTGCATTCAGCTAGCCACGCGGCCTGTAGCAAAACAGGCAAGGTCGAGACCCAAAGTCTACCCAAGCATGCAAGGTCTGATTCTTGTGGGGGCTTAACACAAATGAAGCTTCGGAACGTCATCTACTTACTCCCAACGGCACTGATTCGCCCTACAGAACGCTCGAAGCTAGTTATAGAGCGAGAGGTTGTTAAGGAGATGCTATTATAGTTCTCAACACGCACTTTTAGAGACCTGCATGTACGAGGTCATGCTTGGTTACAGAGTTCATGGATTCTGAGTTGGCTTTATGCCGCGGCAGTATGTACTTACTACCCAGCGGGTGGTCTGATTTTAGTTCAACATGAACCAGGGCGGAAGGCATCACTCATTCCACAATACACTGCGACATTGAACAACAACAACAACAACCAACAACAACAACAACAACAACAACAACAACAACAACAACAACAACAACAACAACAACAACCGGGTGTTGAACGCTTCATCGTAAAAGTCAAGATTTCAGAATAACGTCTGCGGAGGAGAGAACTGGCAACAAGTTTTCAGAACCGGATCCATAGGTCAACTAGAATAAAACCAAAATTACATCTTCACAGTCGAATTGAACAAGTAAGTCAACATACCCACTTTCCAACCACCCCCCTATTCCAACCACCTAAAAAAGAGGGCATTCCTACTAATACTAGTATATTCAATTAACTATTAACTGCACCTAAATGCTACTACAATACAGCTTTTAGCTTTACTAGGTAAATTAGACTCACTAGATTCAGCTGCATTATCCTCTTTTTCGCTAGCCTAAATTTGCGCCTACTGGATATCCTTAATATTAGTGAACTTAGTATTTGGATCCAACTGGACTACCCTCTTTTTCCTAACTGCAGTATTATTAACTTAGGCTTATAGAAGGTCCAGCTTGTACTAGGTAATTACTAGCTTATATACTTACTTACTAAAGCCCTTTTTAACCTTCTAAAATAGAAGGCATTAAGTAGAAGTATTATTATCTAGATCTGTAAATAGCTTCAGTTAGCTAGCTAGATCCTGCATCTTCCTTAGCGTCAACTATACTACTGCAGATAATGCAAATGTCTAGTCTTCAGCTTCCTTACCCTTTACCTACCCTTAACTGCCCTCTTTTAATAGTACTAGAGTTAATAGGAGTATAAGGGAGTTTATTAGAGGCTTTACTATAGAGACAGACTATAGGCTAGTCTATTTCTATTTACTCTTAATATTCTGCATTATTAGGCCTACTAAATAAGCCTTCTAATAATAGCTTATAAAGTTCCTCTTACCTACAATAGTAGAGTTATTCTACTAACTAAAGTATTTAAGCTCCTTCCTATAGGCTACTTTTATAGGGCTAAAGACTAACTAGTTAAGTAGCTAGAGGACATAGGAGGTATATAGTAGTAAGAATAATAGGTAGATATTATTAATATAGTAGAGCTATATAAATTCTATTATTGTATAACTCCTATAGCTATTAATAACTAGTAGTCTAGCCTCCTCCTTACCCTCCTTACTCTAAGAGGCAGTCTAAGGGATAGTCTAAGGGAGGAAGACCTTCTGTAGCTATTCAACTGCAGTATTATCTATAGTCCATCCATTCTCTATTACAGTAAATTGCTATTCTTTATAAGGGCTAAGGTCTAGAGGAAACTACTACTACTAGACTATTTTACCCTTATATATAATAAGGGGATTAAGAGTATAGCCTATAGTAGAAATACATTCAATAATAGATACTTATACCCTTAACCTAGGCTATTTCTTGCAGATAGACTTCATCTTAAATATGCCTAGTACTAGCCTATTAGATCCCTAGCCCTTAAGAATACTAGTCTCATTTATATTATATCTATTAGCTAGTTTAATACTAATAATCTCTAGTATAGTGAGGAGTTTGAACTAGTCCCTAATAACCTCAGTAAATACTCTATTAATACATTTAGAGTCTATAGGGCAACTTCTCTAGACCTTAATTAATAAGTTTCTCCTTATAAAGGCTTAAATCCATCCCTTTCCTAGAGAATCTATATTCCCTATAGTATAAAGGATCCTTTCTGCAAATACCTTTACCTGCTAATAAGTAGGGGCAAACTTAAGGGTATACTGGATTCGCACCTATTCAGTAAGCTTAGCCTCCTAATTAATAGAGAGCCTCTAAAAGTCTACAAAGGCAACATCCCTTAATTAAGTGCTATAAAGACAGTCTTAAAGGGTAGTCTTTAGGATACTATACTTAATAGATGCCTTCCTTAGACTCATACCCTTTCTAACAGCCTCAATAGCCTAGCTAATCTCAAACTCAGTATACTAGCCTATTAGGCTTAGAGGAAAGTATATGCAAAAAATGAAGCTATTCGGATAAGTAGTAAAAATATTGTAATAGTTAGAAGTAGGAGGAGGTAGGAGGTTGGATGTAGCAGTGAGGCATTTTTAGGTGGTCGGAATGGGGGGGTGGTCGGAAAGTGGGTATGTTGACTTAAGCTCCCAGCCTTCAACGGGCTCTGAATTGCCGATTGAGCTATTTCTTACCAGTAGCTGCCTCCTTAAGGCTTCTGGTCATCATGAAGTAGCTCTCAACAAACTCGCTGTCATGCCCCCCCTTTGAAAGATTCAGGATCCCTTCCTCAGCCTGGACAGGATACTTGCTCCAACTGACTTCATCGACCGGCGGACCACCGCCGCTGCTGGGGACAGCAGTAGCGCGAGCTTGCCACCACTTCCAATCTTCAAGACCGGAGACGGGCATCTCGACCATGGAGCTCTTGTTCAATGGCAGCTGGTCCGCTTCCGAAGAAGAGGCGGTTGTGTTGGCCCGCATGTCATTCGGCGGTGGAAGGTGCGGAACCAATAAGGGTCCGGCGAAGAAGAAAGCGTGCATTTCTTTCATGGCAGAACCGGCAGCCCAGCGAGGCAGGGCAACCTCTTTCATTGGAAAGAGGCCGCCCGTGTACAGGTGTAGGGATCGCATGGGTTCAAGTATCACACCACGAAGCTGCAACTTGGCCTGGTTTGCGGCGGCGAAGAAACCAACCTCAGTGTCCAGAGCAGAGATGTGATACGGAGTAAGCTCGAGAGGTGACGGCGGAGATCTGAGTAACGGGTTGACGTGAGGACCGGGCGCCTCCAAGTCAGGCTTCCGCTCGTCACCGAAGGCACTGTATATATCCTTCATCTGCGGATCCCGAATCGTGTCGAAGTAGCCCGCGAGCCCATCGAAGCCCGCGTCGGCGTTTCCGAGACCGACGGGAAACTTGTACGACTCGAGGGCCATATCGGGAGGTTGGGGGTATTGTATACTTCGATTCTCGAGGGGCGGATGTGCCAGCTCGATGGAGCAGCCAAATTCGGCGAGACAAAAAGCGCGACCGAATCCCGCAGGGAGAAAGTCTGCGTGCTCAGCCGTGCTCGAGCTGGTGGCCTGGTAGGCTGCCTCAAGCATAGTGAGCATTCCCAGAGCATATGGAAACGAGAGGAGGTTCTCGACCAGGATAGTAAGTCTTCTGGTCGTTGGTTTCCCGCCGTGGACTTCGGGCGGCGGTGACGGTGCTGCGACTGAGTGAGAGTCAGGAAGCAGGCAAAACTCGCGGACGAAAAGTCCCTCGGCATTGAAGATTAGCAGTGGTTTGTCCAGATTATTGACCGTGATCCAGCCCCAGATAGGGTTTTCAAGCGGGCCGATGGGATGAAATCTGCTGCTGTTCTCGACCTCGACAACAAAGGTGGCATTCAGCCGGGCGGTTTGGTTGATCCGCGGGGGACCTGAACAAACTGACAGACTCCCGGCTTCGAGTCCGCTTCGTAGGCTGTAGTAGGAAATGATGCCTGATCTATAAGCTCGCTTCTTGGGATCTCATCGCAGAAAAAGTGCCTCGAGAGGCAGGGGCACAGTGCTATTTGTGGAGAATCAAGGGTTGCCGGCTCAACGTAAGACACAATTTAGTCAAACTTGTCGACAATGTGCAACTTTGTAAAGACAAACTGGCCGTGCGTCACAGGCTTTAAGGGCTTATGGGTCACATCGTGGCCGCGGATCTGGGCGAGCTTTTCGTACGGCGCCTGGCTGGAAGAGGCGGCGACGTGCCTGATATCGGTCTCGGACAGGCCGAGTTCGCGAGCCAGAAGAGCATCTTCTGTATGCGGTCTAGCATGATATCCTTGGATGAGCGTCGTGAGATGGTCCTTGATGCCTGCAAGGGGGGCAGAGAAGTACTCAACCTCCGATACCTGCTCCAATAGGGCGTCGACGTCAGCCTTCTTCTGCTCGGCGGGCTGCGCTCGTGCAAAGAGCTGTCGTATTCTGGACTTGAGGGCCGAGGACGCCTGCGGCGCTATAGGAGATCGTCCACAAAACGACCGGTAGTCAGTAAATCCTTGGAGCTCCGTGAGCGTCTTGTCGTTTCTCAGCCTGTAGTGCCAGTTTTGTTTCTTATCTTGTTCGAATCGCCAATGCTCAAATCTGATATGATGATACTCGACATCCCACTCTGTGAAGAGTGGAAACTACCCCTGGCCGTCGGCGAATCCCTCCTCCGACGATTATGCCGACTTTGGGGAAGTAGAGCTGTACGTGGAGCCCAGAGACTCGGGCAAAATCTGTCGGATGAACGGTGCCTCGTTAGGGAATCGCCTGGATAGCAAGTCCTCCTAATCAGAGATCCTAAGCTGATGAGAGAATGGGCTGAGGTCTGGTTTCTGGGTGAGTTGAGACGACAGCCTGATCTGAACGTTGTCGGTATAGCCGGATGGCGAGCCTGGTGATACACCGGCGAACAGCACGGTGGAATTCTGGCGGACTCCAAACGGAGGGGCCGAAACCTCTTCAAGAATAAGCGTATTAGGCAGTTTGCTCTTTGCCTCTTGCCTTCCCTTCGAGGCCGTCTCGGTTGCGTCGTTGAGCCTTTTCAGCTCGCTAAGTATGGAGGCGATTGCATTTTTATGTTTCTGCTGGTTCGCTCCGAAAGTGGTGCCCCTAACCTCCATTGCGTTCCACCACTTGGAGAAAATCTTCTGATAGAGATGCCTCTTCTATTGAGCTATGGAAGCTACGGCGGCCTCGAAGGTGTTGAGTTCTCTGATGGGCTTTAAGTTGGCGGCAGAGGGGGCGGCTGCTGTCCTTGCGGTCGATTCTTGTGGGTTCTTCTCGGCCTGTGCGGTTGACTAGATCTTACCTGAATCTTCAGTTATCCAGTCATTGTGGAAACTTGGTAGCTGGCCTTTTGTTGTGCGTCGATCTCATTGTTGGAGAGAACTAACTGAACTATCTTGGTCAGCGTCTGCTTAGTCTGGGTGCTGCCCCTCTCGTCACCTTCATACTGCATTTGGAGAAAGGCAAGCAGGGCGTTGAGTGTGTTTGTGCTGACTGCAACTGGTTGGTGCTCCTTGGCGAGTTTCGAAGCCTGACTGACGGAGATTTGTCCTTGATGTCCAGATTCGACTGCTAAAAGGGCACGCCTCTCAGCATGCTGTGGCATGTGACTCGAACTGAGTTGTGGTCAGCCTTTTTTAGAAGCCAGTCTGATCCACTTGGACCCGTCACGGTCTGGGCGGTATGAAAATTCATGGCGCGTGCATCGAGGAGCTTGCCGTAGGCCGGCCGGACATCTTCTTTTGAACGGTATTCGCCACGGAGAGAGGGTCATCCTCCAAGTGATCGTGGAAGCCGACAACAAAATAGGTTAGGGTCGCATCTTTAATATCTTCGTCGATTCCGAAATCCAGGTTGCTTAGGATTGATAGGACCGAGGTGTTGTGAGGCTCGTAGTCGGCAAAGAACTCATTGCCGGACTCGACCATTGTGAAAGGAATTGTCCGGGAAGCATCGGGATTTGGCTTGTAATCGCGCAATGACGTTCTCAGCCCAACGAATGTCTCTTCCTACTGCTCGATGGATAGTGTGGGATTGAGAAATGCAGAAGTCAGGTTCTCGACGTTAACTTCACCGAGGTCCGCCTCATTGATATTGCGGATCCGGTCACTCTCCAGCACGAAGATCTGGGACGATGGCGTCGACGAGGTCCTAGAGTAGGTGACCCTAAAGATGAGGTAGCGTGTGGGAATTGATCGGAACTTGAACGAGTCAGCGTCAAGCTTGAGACGGTAATTTCGCCACGTCATTGCTAACTGACTAACCTTAACGTCGGAATATTCAGGTTAGTTATCACCGATTTCCACCTCGTGGGTGTATCCGGCCTTGAGCTTAGCAACAGAGTGATCTACCGACGCCTTCTCAGTAGCCGTAATCCCCTGACGGTAGGCTCTAGGAATGGTCCAGCTGAGGTAGACGCCGACGCGCTCCCCGCGGACCAGTCCGTTAGTTACATCAACGAAGCGGGTGTTATGCTTCGCCATAAGGCGGTGATGGGACAGTTGAAGCTGTTCAATGACATCGCGGTTGAGTAGGCCGCTGGCACGGAGGCTCGAATAGTCTGGCTGAACAAGAGGAGCGACTCAGTATTTGCTTTAAGAGAAATTTTCTGTGACGACGAAAGCCTGCACACCCATGGGCACAAACACAGCGTTTGTGGTCATGGTTGGCTCCTAAGTCCCAGTAACGTTGACCAACAATAGAAAAAACACTAAAAGAGAGATTACTACGTATGTAGATGTTAAAGCTAGAGATATAACTAGTAGCACTGAGGCAGTCCGCGGCAACGATCATTCAACCTTGAACATGGAGTAGCATATCAGCTATCAGGGCTATGCCAGACGAGTGAGAATTCAATTCTCTTACGTCGAGCAGCTTTCCGTGCCATGAGGCCTAAACCCATCAGTCCCACGTAAGCTACTTGTCTGAGGGGTTTCAAGGCACATTTTTAGCATGTCGGAAACTGAATCTAGGGAGAGAAATAAATGGCCTGTTTTACTGTTCTACTTACTTACCCTGAGGGCTAGCCTAAGACCAATACATACTATTAGCATAGGCGCTCATTGAAATGCCTCTGCATCCCAACGGCGCTATGTGAAATGTGTAGTTTTCTTTTCTGTTTCCCCCTTGTCTTTTTCTTTTCTTTTTTCTTTTAGGGCGGGTGCTATAGAGGTTCTCCTGAATAGCCTGCAGTGTCTCGGACGGGAGTTTGGAATATAATGGCATGCTGGTTCTTTTGTTCTAATGCTGCTTCGTGCCCTATTCTCCTACCTGTTTTCTTTCATTCATGTGTAGGATAATGAAAGGTAAGGTCTGCTAGGTTCATATATGTTTTCATAGAGGATACAAAGGGTATGAAATTAGTACTGTTATTACTACATTCGTCCACACGCACGCAAAGATCTGACTATTATGGCGGCTACTAGAGCGCGGACTGGTGCGCGATTTCGATCGTTTCCAGTGAGAGAAAGCAACTACGCCGGTGATGCAGCAGCTCAAGAGCTCGAACCTGATGCTGTTGTGCTGTCTTCTTACTGCGTCCCGGCGTTGGCCGCAGGGACTTACACGGCGAGATTTGTCCAGTCTATCACGGCCCCTGATGGGAAGGCGGACATGCTGTTATCGAAACAGCTGTTCGCCCTCGGTGTGCTGCAGCTGTGACTGTACCCCAATTTTGACGTCCATTCGGTCTTTCCGGCCCCTGGTCACGGCTCCTACTCCGACACTCTTCCGCACGTCGTCTTCAACGAGGCAGAACTTCCCTGGGAGCTCTCCGGTCCTAAAGGCTTACAAGACGCATTCAATCGTATACCCTGGACGGCTCTTCTAACACTCACTAAAGATAAGCTGCAATTACCGTCCGAGCACCTCGCGAAATGGCAGGGTGGCAAGCCTCGACAGGGGCCCACTCTAGCCGTGAGCATGAGGGCCGGAGATCTCAGAGAGCAGAAGCAACCGCCATGATGGTGTCGCCTGTTCCAGAAATAGCACCCGATTTCAAAGATTCCGACACAGTTGAGTGTCTTGTTGTCAAGACGGACGTGTTCAAAAGGCTGTTCGGCTCGTACCGAGCGGGCGCTGCGGAGCCGACCTTTGATGGAAAGCCAGACCTTCGGGCTTTTGCTTACCTGGCCCATGTCCGCGGCGTCTATTCTCATGCGATGGCATCGACATCGCCCGGAGACACAAAGCTAGAGTTATCTCTTGTGCTGGGCCACAGAATTGCGCCGTTCGGCTTGCAGCGGCCGATCATGATGATGTCCCACGTCGTCTCCCTCGAGGGCGTTGATAAACTCGACCTTTCGAATAAGAACCCTATATACATCGGACTGGTAAGCCTCCATTCATAGTCATGAATGGCGCTGCCCCCAGACCATGTTGACTTCGTCACCGTCATGGAGGACCTCGGTCGGTCCATCCAGCCTCTGCGTATCAGGGATGATATTTTGGCATCTCTGACCCAAGAAGGCCAGATTGACGGAAACGCAGAATGGCTGCGGAGGCGATTCAGAGATGGTTACCTGCTGAAGCCTTACGCTTCCCTCGCCGGTGCCCCCTCCACGGTGCTATTTCTCCGGCATTTGAGTGCCACGCTTCCCGTCAGAACAGCGACGTCCGTCAAACCATGGTCCAAAACTGGTGTTGACTTGGAGGTCCGGGACTCCAGGACCGAACTCGTCGACATCACGTACCGCTCATCATGGCAACCCGGACGGCTCCTGGCGATAGGCGACCCCTCCTTCAACATTAGCTTGCTGCGACTGCGCGGTCAAATCCATGCCGAGGCCAGATCCCTGGTCCGCCAGCATGCAGTTGCCAACTTCGTCAAGATGTCTGAATTCACATCCCAGCTGCCCTCCGCCGTAGCTTACGTGGTTCAAGCAAGCAACATGGACAACATTAGGGTTGGAAAAAGCGAAAGTAGAAAACGGTGGTGTATTCCTTGGCCGATCATGGATCAAGCAGAGGCGCCGGCCGACATGGACAATGTCGTCAATAACCCTCAGTACTACAACAAGGTGCACGATGTCACTCGTCGCTTGACCCGCGGCAAGGACACAACCTCTAGTTACAACGAGTGAAACGGTCCATTGTCGCATGACTGGGCCAACATGCTAAGTTGGATGATGGATCTGCTGTACACGGACAAAATGCCGCTCTATTACTAGGTCCGAAAGCTACACACAAACACGAGAAGCTCTTGCGCGACTTTGGTAATGCTGATGCTAACGGCTCGATTAGGTGGCTGACCCCGAAAGCTTTCCTCGAGATAGTGTCCGAACATTCTTTGTTGACCCTCCCTGGGTCGAATGCGCCGTGGACGGCGCGTTGAGCCTGGCGTCCCACTTCCAGCACGCAGACGCGGAGATCACGCGGCAGCTCAAGGGCCGCATCAACGAGTTTCTTCGCACGCCGCAAGATTTCTTGAACGGAAAGACACCGAGGTTACCAAGATGGGGTTCCTCATTCGTAGCGTGGCCATGTCGTCCTTTCCGGACCTCCGCATCGAGGCGCCGCTCAGGCCGGACAACACCTCAGGTGAGTTCGGGATATTGCTTCTCCGGCGCCTAAGCGAAGATGTCATCTTGTGCCTCACTAATCGAATGCCGGGCGAGGTGTGCTTCACGGAACTCCTGATGGCTGTACGTCTCATTGGTTTAGAGCAGGAGGACTTCGCAGCCAGAAAACGGAAGCTAGCAGGGCGGATTCAGAATAATGTCCCACTCAACTCGGTAGCATTTTTAGCTTACTCCATTCAGAGTCCCCGCTTCTTCCCGCCCGAGTCAAAGGACGAGCGCGAAGCCACTGGGGCAGGGCATCAAATGAATTTGCCCCACTCGCACTGGCAAGGCATTTATAGCCATGAAGGGGTGCGCGCGCGCGAGCACTCACTGGACGGGGATCCGAGGTGGGGCGGGGCGCCCCGGCTCCCGTCTCCTCTAGGAGTTTTTAATGAATTTAACTCAAATTCATCGTGTGGACGGTATGTTAGGATGTAGACTGATTAATTAGATAGAAAATCATACGTCCGAGAGAGCTTTGGGTCCCTATTAATAATTCCCTTTGAAAGCTGGGTCATCTAGAAAAACCAAGGAGAAGCCTCGCCAATGTTATTCAACAAGCAGATGAGCCTAACCGGAAATAAGGTTGAAGTGAGTGCCTTGCGAGAAGCCTTCCACGTGTATTAATCATCCATTACTGCACTGCGCCGAGACTATGCAGGCGATATCTCTCTATATTTAGATGCATGCAGTGGGTCAGGCCGTCAGCTGCACATTATATGACGCCCAGTCGACACGTGGTGTGGGTAGTTCCCAATCAGCAACACTCTCAGTATATCGCACAGGCGCATACCCCTGACGTTTTTACAATTTACTATGCCTAATTTGCCAGGTAGGTGGTCAGCAACCGTATCTCAAGCCCTTGATATTACTGAGGCTTCGACTGCGTCTCTGGGATCTCTTCCGTCGACCCTTTCTTATTCAAATCCAGCGCCCATCATCTGGGCACACTCTTTTCCTTAGCTCTAGAGCACATTCTGGCGCATATAATCCAGATACCAATGTCTAATCCAGCGATTTACACGGTCGGTTGGATATGCGCTGTGACGACGGAGATCGTCGCCGCTCGGTCTTTCCTGGACGAGGAGCACGATTCTGTTGTCTCCCTACCATCGCGCGATGCCAACAAATACCTTCTTGGTCGAATTGGAAAACACAATGTCGTTATCGCAAACATGGCTCTCTGGCAGTATGGAACGACTAATGCTGCCTCCGTTATCAACCACATGATTCGAACCTTTACCAACCTCAGGTTCTGTCTTATGGTTGGCATCGGCGGAGGGGTTCCAACCAAACGCGATATCCGGCTGGGTGATGTTGTTGTTAGTGCACCGGATCACGGCAGAGGTGGTGTTTACGAGTATGATTATGGCAAGACCCTACAAAATAAGGCCTTTGAGCCTACCGGAGCTTTGAATCAGCCTCCCCTGGAGCTTCTAGTCGCCGCGAATGCACTGAGAGCAGAATATGAGTTCAAGGGCATGAGTTTCGTCGAGCAAATCGCCGCCAAAGTTCAACGTCTGTCGCCAGATGTTCATTCGAAGTATTCTCGCCCAAGAAACGACAGGCTGTACATGCCAAATGTCATCCACGATGATCAGAGTCGCAAGACTCCTTGTTGCCAGAACTTGGACGAGAGTCCGAAAGACGAAAGCTCTCTTCTTGTCCGAAGACCTGCGCGTCACAGCGAAGAACCCATCATCCACTACGGACTCATCGCCTCTGGCAACAAGTTGATGAAGAACGCTGAAACACGAGACGTTTTAGCGAAGAATCATGACATCCTTTGCTTCGAAATGGAGGCAGCCGGGTTGATGAATCAATTTCCTACGTTGGTAGTACGGGGCATTTGCGATTATTCTGATAGCCACAAGAACTCCGAGTGGCAAGGGTTTGCAGCTTTGGCCGCTGCCTTGTACGCCAGAGATCTACTGCTCGAGATCGCGCCCACGACAGCGGAGAACTCTGAGAGGCTGAGAGAACAGCGTTAGTTGTGGCTATGCATATCTTCATAGAGCGTGTGTAGCTAATTCATTCTGTAGTTTCAAGACTCGAGTCATGGTTTGAAGAGCAGGATAGCAGCGAGATTCTGACATGGTTGTCTGAAGTCAGTTTCAACAGACAGCAGCGCCATTATTCTCTCAAACGTCAGCCCGGAACGGGTCATTGGTTCTTGAACTCACAAGAATATCAAAACTGGTTGAGCAAACCAGGCCAAGTTCTCATTTGCACGGGTCCAGCGGGATCAGGCAAGTCGGTCCTGATGTCAATGGTTGTGAATGATCTCAAGACACGAAGGCTTGAGCCCAAGACAACTGGTGTGGCATACGCATACTGCAGTACTGGCAGCACTGAGAAACTATCCATCCAAGACTTGGTCTGCGGGCTTGTCAAACAATTCGCTCACGGTCAACCGCCTTACGAATTAATCGAAAAGGATCTGAAAAAGTTGTACCAAACTTGTCGTAATGCTGACGACCCACGACCACCCAAGGACCAAATCGAAAACCTTCTCCAACGAGCAATGGAAGCTTCCGAGCAATTCTTTCTGGTCATTGACGATGCGGATCTCATCAATGAAGTGAGCACGTATGCCCGCTGGCTGAAACAAATCCCGGGCTTAAACCTGATGCTCACTTTCAAAGACATACCGGGATCCAGGAAACCGGATATCACAGAGTTCCTGATCAAGCCTCTCAAAATTGACATCCTTTCCTGTGAAGAGGCGATCAAACGGGACATCAACTTGTACATTGAAAGACGTCTGGTTGAGCTCCCAAAAGGCTTCCGCGAGAATGCTCAGCTGCGAGAGGATATCATTGTTGCAATCACGGAGAAATCATGCGGCAGGCAAGTACACTGCTGTTTCGTGAGAGAATGATCTTCCACTTACCGTGTTGCTGTCAGGTTCTCATTGGCTCCAGCACTCTTTGCCAGGGTCAAAAAGCAGCCGGCTGCCAAACGAATCCGCGCGGTTCTTGGAGCAATAGAATCCAAACCTAATGAGATACTGATAGGCATTTACGAAAATGCAATGGCCAGGATAGCCGACTCAGATCAGGCAACCCGCGAACTTGCCTATCAGGCACTCTGCTGGACAGCTATGATATTTGATGCGCCCCGTGGCCTGTCGATGACAGCTTTTCAGCATGCTTTGGCAGTGGAAACAAACCATCATGTCAATGATGTAGTCGACCCGGAGAATATCCCCGACGTGGACCAAGTTCTAGCCAGTGTACCGGAGTTTCTGGATCCGGTTGGGAAGGGAGACCACGTGCGACTCCGGGACGACTCAATGCATCATTTCTTCGATACTATCACTCGTGACAGCCCTGGGGGCAGTCCCTCTTCCCATGAATTGCCTTCCAACACAGACATATACATGGTCAGCGTCTGTGTGCTCTACCTGGAGCGCTGTCTGGAGAGCTCACCGGGTGCGGACCGTTCTGTCTGGTCAGATCGATTCCCGTTCTACTTCTACGCGAATCGGTGGTGGGCACATCATGCGCGCTGCTGGATACAAGATCGTGACGGACTTGCAAATTATCGAGATCAGTTCTTGACCACATCCCCAAAGCTCGATAATATCACGCTCGGCATCAAAATGCACGATTTAATAACCAGGTTTGATTCCATGGGAAACCGTCGCGAAAACTCCTGCGCTGCCAGGACGGAAGCCCTCGCCGAGGCGGCATTTTACGGTCTCGTGGAGGTGGTTCAAAAAATGCTCAAAAATGGCAATTTTGAGATCAAAAGCGACCCGACACCACTGTTGGCAGCATTTGAGGGTGCATATCTTGCCTTGACCCAGCTTCATTTCCGCGGATCATTGTACCGTACCGCCAAGGATATGGATAACCACAATGACAAGGTGACTGAGGTCTACGGTAAGATCTTACAGTCCCTCAGGGAATCGGGAGCGTTTGTCAATATCGACAACAACGACAAGTCGGCACTGGCTTCTGCAGTCTCACGGAAATACCAGTCTCTCGTCCACCTATTGCGCAATCACAATGCCAAACAGGGAAGCTTGACATTGATGAAGGCAGAGAAGAATGGCGCCGTACCCTTGGGACAGGTCATTGGCGGCCATGTTAAGTCCGAGGATTTCCCCAGGAAGTTGCCCCAGCGTTCGCCTAGATCTCGTGTAATACATCCGGGACCTAGTGAAGATCATCTTCCTAGTCTAATATTTCACAAACTAGGGTTTGCTTCTATTAAATTAGAGGGTAACGCACAAGAAGGGCGCTATAGAGGGCGTTAGAGATAGGACTTATTAGCTAGTATAACGGGCTGCTTAGTAGTAATAAAGGACTATTACAACCTAATAAACTACAGGTGACGCAGCCCCACTAGGCCAGGCAGGGCGCAGGCAGTACAGCATTTGTATAGACAAGAGATAGAGTTACACAGGTAACTCCTCAGAATAGAAGAACTAGGGAAAGTTATATGCAAATAAAAAGGACTAATAGATAATAAGTAGTCTATACTAGGGACTAATCTTAAATTATTAGTCCTAGAATAAGAATTAATTTTAAAATATTAGTCCTAATAATAGGACTTAAGAATATAAGAATATTAATTCTATATAGATAAATTACCTTTTATAGCTCTTTAGTAATTAACTTTATAATTATCCTCTTAAATACTCTTAGTACTCTTTACTAGTATCTAAAATTATAAGCCCCTTATTAAGTATATAATTAATTACTGTATTCTCTAAAGACTTAATCTTTCTAGTAAAACTTATAGTACTATTCCTTAGCTTTATTACTTTAGCTTCTACTAATGAATACTACTATAGAAAGCTAACTATAATAATTATATAGTCTCTAGTTAATAAAACTTCCCTTATAAATAAATAAATGCAACTACTTATAAAAGCTTAATACTTTTAGAGTTTATATAGATTTAAATTAAAGTAAATAAAGTCTCTTATTAATATAGGCAACCTAATAGAGTTTAACTTACACTTTTAAGAGTACTAAATAATATTTTAGCATACTAGAGTATTAAAGGGAGAATAACTAGTTAACTATAGCTAATGATACTGCTAATTAATACTAGTAGTAGTATTATTAGAAACTCTATCTAAAGTAATAGGAATGTAGCCTACTGGGATTATCTTAATTCTATTATTCTAGTCTACTAAAGTAATAATTAGCCGAGTTACGAAATCCAGGAATAACTTCAACAACTTAAACTGGAGGGGGCGGAATATAATATAGCCAACTAATCTTTTTGACACTTTAATGCTTATCTAGACCCTATACTTTATTATTTTAGGGGGGGGGGCTAATTCCTGCCTACCTACTCAGGCTTCTTTCTTTGCACTTGGTACTAACTAACTTGCTTCCCTTCGCAATCTCACCACTCAGAACCTCAATGCTTTTGTTGCCCATGATCTCCAGGACGGCAATCGCAGACCCGCACTCACTAGCGAGGTAGTTCCGGATCTCCATCGCCACCAGCGAGTCCACGCCGTAGACGTGAATCGGCTTGCCGACGTCAATGTCCGGCTCCGGAATCCGCATCGTGCGGCTGATCCTCTTCACCAGCGCGTCGCAAATGATGTCTGCCGCCGCCTCCGGGCTTTCGGCAAACTTGAGAGCATGCCTCACCGTGACGGCGCCGTTCTGATCCGCCCCCGCGACAGCGTCCGCTGCGGCGCCCGACTCGCCGCTCGTCGACCGTAGCTGCCGGAACAGCGGCGACTTGATGAACGTCGGCTCGGGCAGCCCGCGCTCCTTGAACACGGACAGCGGCGCCAGGCCGACGCCGATCTGGGGCCGGCCCCGGCAGCCCGCCCGCTCGGCGTCGAGGTGGAACTCGACCAAACTGAGGAACTCTTCCTCGCGGATCCCGTCGTGCGCGTAGAAGAACAGCGGGTTCTTGTTCAGCGTCTCCTGGTTCTCGGCGACAAAGCCGACGCTCATGACGTTGCACAGATCAATGCACGTCGCCGCCAGCCCCCGTGCGCGCCGGTGTATAGCGAGCGCATCCTGGAACGTGTTGCCCGCCGCGTAGTTGGACTGGCCCCGGTTGCCGACGAGCCCGGCGACGCTGCCCAGCATCACGAAGAAGTCCATGTCGGCGGGCAGGTGCTTGTGCAGGTTCCACGTGCCCTGCACCTTGGGGCCCAGACACTCTTCCCATTGCGCGTGTGACATGAACTCAAAGGCCGAGTCGCGGAGCTGCATCGCCCCCTGGATGACGCCCGCGACGCGGGGGAAGCCCAGGCGAGCCAGCTCGGCCAGCGCCGCGACCAGCTGTGCCTCGTCGGCGACGTTGCACTTGAGCGCCGTCGCCCGCACGCCCGCGGCAGCCAGCTCGGCGAGCAGCTCGCGCGTCGTCGCGGCGTCGGCACCGCTGCGCGAGAGGAACACCAGGTTCTTGGCGCCCTGCGCCGGCCCGGCCATCCACTTGGCGATGGACCGCCCGAGCCCGCCAGCGCCGCCGGGCAGCAGGTAGGTCGCGTCGGGCCTCAGACGCGTCGGCGCAGGCGGCTTGGGAACGACCTTGACGAGGTCCTCTGGGTGCGCTGTGAGGACGACCTTGCCCGTGTGCTTGCCCTGCTGCAGGATGCGGAAGGCGTCTTCCATCTCGCCAAAGGTGTGCACGTTGAGCGGCCTGCAGGCGTGGAGCGTGCCGGCGGCGTGCAGGTCGACGACGGAGCGCATGATGCGCGAGGCCAGCGGGCGCGCCAGGGTCGTTATCTGGGCGAGGTCGACGGCCGTGAAGGTGGCGCATCGGCTGAAGGGGAGCAGGCCGATTTTGCTGTTGGCCATGATGTCGCGTTTCCCTATTTCGACAAACCGCCCGAACATGGCGATGCAGCCGAAGGAGGCACGCAGTGCCTCGCCCGAGAGAGAGTTGACAATCACATCGACGCCCTTGCCATCGGTCATTCGCATAACGCCGTCTGCAAAGGACAAGTCGCGACTGCTGAAGATGTGATCCTCGGCAAGGCCGTACTCGTCCATCAGCAGCGTCCTCTTCTCGCGCGAGGAAACCGTTGCGTAGACCTTGGCGCCCAGATGCTTGGCCAGCTGGATCACGGCCTGGCCTGTGCCGCCCGCCGCGGCGTGGACGAGGATGGTCTCGCCGGCCCTGAGACGCGCCACCTCGTACAGACAAAAGTAGGCCGTCACGAAGACGACGGGGATGCTGGCGGCCTCCTCGAACGACATGGTGTCGGGGATCCTGGCCAGGAGGTCCCGGGGCACCCTCGTACGGGTCTGGAGGCAGTTGTTGGCGCCATTCCAGACGGCGATGACGCGGTCGCCGACCTTGACATCCGTCACCTCGGCGCCGACGTGCGTGACGACACCGGCGCCCTCGTAGCCGAGAATGTTGTTGGCCAGCTCGCCCATGGCCACCATGACGTCGCGGAAGTTCAGGCCCGCCGCCTTGATGTCTACCTGGACCTCGTTGCCCCCGAGGGGCTGCTCCGCGCCCGGCCAGTCGACGAAGTGCAGCTTGTCCAGATTCCCCGGCCCGGAGGTGTGGAGCTTCAGGCTGCGGCCCGGGTCGGCACCGAACGCCTGCAGCTGAGGCTGGAGCACGGTCGTCCTCCGTGCGATGAAGTCGTTGACGGGGGGAGCGGCGACGATTCGGGCCGTCTGGATGAAGCCTAGCCCGCCATGGTCCGGGCTGACGAGGTAGTCGGCATGGCGATCCGGCGACAGGAAGGGTCCGGCGAAATGATGCTTGAAGACCTTGACGACGCTGGAGGCAACGAGCGAGGCCTCGGCAGACGAGGGCAGGTGCAGAAGCAACAGGTCCGAGCCGTCGAGGTCTCTCTCCCAGCGGACGGTACGAAGCAGGCCTGGTATCAACGCCATGTGTGGGTTCTCGTGCGGATCGAGCGTGAGCCAAAGCAGCCCTCCGGCCGTGGTCAGCACGTGGCGCAGCAGGGAGAACTCGGCCTCGCTGAAGGACGACGAGAGGAAGGGCGCGGTGGTCTCCATCGTCACGATGCAGCATGTGTTTGTCAGTTTGTGCTGGGCCAGGTCGGCGAACCGAACGACGCTCACGCCGAGCTTGGTCACCTCGGACACGGCAGAAGCCACAGACGTAGCCAGGGCGACGTCCTCGGGCGTCGTATGCGCAATGACAAACACCCGGCGGATAACATCGTCCTCGTCGAGCTGCTTCTGCTTCTGTTTCTGCTTCTGCTGCTGCTGCTTGTTGCTGGTGGCTTCTTCTTCTCGTTGTTCTTCTTCTTCCCCCTCCGCTGGCCGCGTCGCTACAACCATGCTCTGCACGTGTAGCTCCTCTCTCGGCGAGTCCTTGAGCTCCAGCACAGTGTCGGAGAAGCCGGCATCGCGCAGCACTCGCTGCCACCCTTGGCCATCCAGCAGCGGACCCCAGGGGCGGAAGTCCTCCTTGGCAGCCCACCAGCCTGCAAGCATGCCGAACACCAGAGGAGACTCGAGGCACCGTTGCTCGGTAGTTTCCTGGAGGAAGAGTTTGCCGCTGGGTTTCAACAGACTGTTGACGCGGGCCATGGTCTTGGTGATGTCCGAGGTCGCATGGAGACAGTTGGCGGCGATGACCAGGTCGTACGAGGCCAGGTCGAAGCCCTGCTCTTCGACATCTCTGTCGATATCCAACGTCTTGAACTCGATGACGCCGCCGGCCTTCCACTTTCCCAACTTGGTTGCCGCCGTGTCGAAAAAGCTCGGGCTGATGTCCGTGTACGTGTACTTGAGCAGCCGCGAGTCTCCGATGACGCGGGTGCCCGTCGGGCAGACGGCCTCGAGGATGCTGGTCGTCGTGCCACCGGTCCCGGCACCGATTTCCAGCACCCTGAGGTCAGCGCCGCGCTTGTGGCTCAACGTCCTGGCATACTCGCCCATCAGAGCGTGGATCTTCTGGGTCCCGATGGCGACGCGGTACACGCGCTCGAGCATGTCGTCCATGCCGAATAGCAGGTGCAGTCCGTCGACGTCGCCGCGGAGGATGGGCGCGATGTTACGCCCCATCCGACAAATCATGACGGCCTCGGGGTGGCCCGACGCCTCGTACTCGGCGAGGAACCTGTCGCGTGACACGGCGTCTTCCACGATAGCCGGCCACGAGGCGTCCTGGCGGAGCACGTTGTTGTTTTCGTACTCGTCGGCGATCAGGCGCAGCCAGCCGAGGTATTTCTTGAGGTGGTCGGGCAACGCCTCTTCGTCTACGAGCGGCCGCGCCTCGAGCTCCTTGACAGCCTCGGTGATGCAGATGGCGCACGCCAACTGGACGTCTCGGAGCTGTTCGGCGGCGCTCTCCTCGAGCGCTGGCGTCTCCAGCGGCTGCAGGGCGCGGCGTATGCAGGCCTCGGCCTCGCCGTTTGCCTCGAGGATGTCCACGTCCGGCTTCCAGTCCAGAGTGAAGCAGATTTCGCGCCCGCTGCCGGTCGCCGCCGCCGCCGCGGCGTTATGCTGCAAAGGCACGGCCTCGATGCCGCGCATGACGACTCTCACGGGTCTCTCAGCCCCCAGGTCGGTGCTCCAGGCCGTGATGTCTGCCTCGGCCCTCTTGTGGCCGACGCGGCCGGCGGCGGCGTGCACCGTGAGCTCGGCACCGGGCTGGGCCTCGATGGCGGCGCTGATCCACACGCTGCGCATGGCGACAGGCACCATGGGCTCCGTCAGTCGCTCGGCCGAGGCCTGCAGGGCGAAGATGAAGCACTGCAGGATGCTGTCGAAGACGGGCGGGTGGATCACCGAGGGGGCGAGCGCGTGCGCCGGCATGGCCGTGGCCATGTCTGGGATGCGGATCGTGGCAAGCGACTGGCCGCCGCCCGTCTTGTTGTCGCTGCTGGTGCCGCTGCCGCTGCCGCTGCCGCTCTTGGAGTTGGAGTATCCGTACATGCTGGCGATGTTGCGGAACAGGGGCCCGAACCCGAGGCCGATGCGCTCGAGCTCGGCGTACTTGCTCGGGAGAAGCTCCGTCTGCGGCGCGGCGCAGGCCCGCGTCACGGTGGACAGCAGCTCGCTGTAGTGGCGTCGCTGCGCCCTCTCCTCGCGGCCGTCGTCCACGACGCCCGTGGCTGTCGAGGCCTCGGTCTCGGCGGCGATCTGCCCGCGGCTGTGCTCCAGCCAGGTGTCGTCGTGGGCGCTGAAGGACGTGACCTTCCACTCCCACCACAGGCTGCTGTCCGACTGGCGCGACTCGGCGACGCGCTTCATGGAGAACACGGTCTCGGTGTGCTCGCCCTCGCTGACCTGCAGCGCGCGCGAGATGCTCACGTCGCGCAGGTTGAAGCCGAGCGGCGCCTCGCCCCTGTCGCCGTACAGCTGGCGCACGGCCTCGATGGCCATGACGAGGTACGTCACGCCAGCGACGACGATGCTGTCCGTGACCTTGTGGTCGCGGAGCCACGGCACCTCGGACACGCGGAGGTGGTTGCGCCACCTCGGGGCGTCCGGGTCCCAGTCGCGGACGGGGGCGCCGAGGACGTCGTGCCGGGCGTGTTTGCGGAACCGCCACGCGCGGCTGGTGCGGGATTCCAGCCAGGAATACGTCTCCTTTGCGTGATGGAAGGGGTACGGCGGCAGATCGACCAGCATGGCCTTGTTGTTGTTGTTGTTGTTGTTGTTGTTGTTGTACCTGTTGACCTTGGCCAGGTCGACCGGCAGGCCCGCCGCAGCCAGCGCGCCGACCGCGTTCAGCGTAGTGACACACGCGTGTTTCCCTCGAGTTAGGACGGAGACGTAGCGCAGGGCCTTGTGGTTCGGGTCACTGAGCACGGCGTCGCGCGCCGCCGCCTGCAGCGCGCCGTGCGGGCCGATCTCGACGAGGTGCGACACGGGCAGCTCGGCGCCGCCGCCGACCTTGAGCTGCCTCTTGGCGACGTTGGAGGTGCACAGGGCCACAAGCGCCTGCGAGAACCGCACCGGCGATACAAGGTTCCGCACCCAGTAGTCGGCGTCAGTCATGTCGCTCGCGGCCATCAGACCGCCCGTGACCGAGGACATGACCTGCACATCGTCGGACGACGGCGACTGCGTAGGGTTAGGGTTGGGGTTACACCCTAACCCTAAGACTGCAGCAGGAATAGTAGCAGTACTAGCACCAGCACCAGCACCAGCACCAGCACCAGCAGTGGCGGCACCAGCTCGGAGCGTGCCCATTAGCGACCGGTATTCGTCGGATACGGGAATCATGTGGCGCGAGTGGTACGCCTTGGCTACGCGCAGCTTCCTCGCGAAGAGCCCCTTGCCGCTCGCCACCTTCATCAGCGCGTCCACCTTGGTCTCGTCTCCTGAGATGGTGAGGCTGCGGGGCGAGTTGTAGCAGGCGATGACGAGCTCCCCGTCGGCGCCGAGCTCCTCGTGGACCCGGGCGATGAGCGGGCCTGCCTCGTCGGCGGTGCATCCGACGGCCATCATGGCGCCGCGCGTGTTGTCGGCCGCGGGCTTCGCGCTGACGACGCCGCGGTAGTACGCGACCTTCCACGCCGACTCGCGATCCAGCGCGCCCGCCGCGTACGCCGCCCCGATCTCGCCGCTCGAATGCCCGACCACGCGCCTGGGCGCCAGGTTCCAGCTGGCCAGCAGGTCCACGAGGGCGACCTGCAGCACGGTGCACAACGTCTGCGAGTACAGCGGCTCGTCGATCCTGCTGGTCTCGGCGCTGCGCTGCGCGAGCTCCTCCAGCACGCTGAACCCGCTGCCGAGCGTGCCGGCGATGAACCTGTCGGCCTCGGCGACGCTCGCGCGGAAAACGTCGAAGACGAGCAGCTCGCGGCCCATGGCGAACCACTGCGCGCCTTGGCCAGTGAAGATGAAGGCCGCAGCGGGCGTCGAGGCCTTGCCGGGCCGGACGGCGCAGGTCGTGATGGTGGTGGGATCGGCGAGCGCGGCAACGAGAGACGTGGCCGAGTCGGCGGTGACGGCGAGGCGCCAGGCTAGGCGTGAGCGCCGTTCCGAAAGCGTCATGGCGAGGCTGGAGAGGTATGCGTCGTCCATGTCTGTTGGGGAGGTTGATTCGTTCTCGCCAGTCTGCTGCTGTTGCTTCTTCTGCAGGTACTCTGCGAGGCTGGTGAGGACCCGCGAGATGCCGTCTTGATCGTTGGCCGAAAAGAAGAAGATCTTGTGGCCTGCCACGGCCTGCTGCTTCTGCTGCTGCGGGCTCTTGTCCTCTCCGGGGGGGCTTGCGAGTGGTGCCCCTGTGCCCGGCTTTGTTGCGTGCAAGAGGCTGCCCCTCTCACCACCCAGACCCAACCTGTCCAGATAGCTTTTCGCGTCATCCAGCACGACGTGGGCGTTGGTGCCGCCAAACCCGAAGCTGTTGATGCTCGCGCGCCGGACACCCGAGGGCCCTGCCTCGAACGGTGTCGGGACCAGAGGCAGCTTGAGGCCCCATCTGTCAATGGGTATCCTGGGGTTGATCTTTTCAAAGTTGGTGTTGGGCGGTATGATGCCGTTTTCCAGCACCAAGACCGTCTTGATCACCTGGGCCATGCCGGACGCCGCCTCGACGTGGCCAATGTTGGCCTTGACCGCGCCCACGTACAGCGGCGGCCTGTCGGCGGCGGCGGCGGCCGCCGCCGCCCCTCTCGGCGGTCCGCCACGCTGGAACACAGCCGCGATGGCGCTCGCCTCGATCGGGTCACCGGCCGGCGTGCCTGTGAAGTGGCCCTCGAGGAAGCCGGTGTGGTCCGGGTCGAGGTTGTTGCGCGCGTACACGTCCCGTATGAGGCGCACCTGGGCCTCCTTGTTAGGCAGCGTGATGCCGCCCGTGCCGCGGCCGTCCGAGTTGACGCCCGTGCCGCGCACCACGGCCCGGATCACGTTGCCGTCGCGGATGGCCGCCCGCACGGGTTTGAGAATCAGCGTGCCCACCCCCTCGCCGCGGCCGTAGCCGTTGGCGCGCGCGTCGAGCGAGAAGCACTTGCCGTCGGGCGACACCATGCCGAGGCCGCTGGCGCGGAACATGAACTCGGGGGACTCGATTATATTGACCCCGGTGATGATAGACTATTTGTGTATTAATATCAGTTTGATGAATCAATGTGCTCTGGGTAAACGAGGGGTGGTGGATGGATTCTGGGGACATAATCATTACATACCATATCGCTGAGCCCGGCGCGCAGGTCCTGGGCTCCCGTGTGCAACGCCACGATGCTGCTCGAGCACGCCGTGTCCAAGGTGAAGCTGCTGCCTCTCAGGTCGTAGAACCAGCTTACCCGGGCCGCGAGGATGGCGGCGCTAGTGCCGATGGGCTTATACTTGACGGATAGGTCCGGGTCCTCTTGCAGGATGGAACGGACGTCGTCGGTGAAGACGCCCGCGAACACGCTGGTGTTGCTGCCCTTGACGTCCTCGAGCCGGAGGCCGGCGCTCTCCATTGCCTCGTAGACATTTTCCACTGTAGTTTTGTTTTTGTGTGATGAGCTTTTTTGGACTGGGTTTTCTTTTTATACGAACGAATCTTTTGCACACAGAAAAAGAAAAAGAAAAAAAAAACCTACGGACTATCCGCTGCTGAAGATCCATCGTTTCCGTCTCTTTGCGGGTGATGTTGAAGAAGGCCGCGTCGAACTGCTTGCCGTTCTGCTCGCCGTCGCGCAAAAAGTGCCCGCCCCTGACGGTGTTGCTCCCCGCGCGCTCCTGCGACGGGTGGTAGTGCGCGTCCCGGTTCCATCTCGACGCCGGGATCTCGGACCAGGCCGACCTGCCGTCCATCAGCAGCTCCCACAGCCTCGAGGGGCTCGTAGCGTCGCCGGGGAAACGGCAGGCCATGCCGATGATGGCGATGTCTTCGTCGAGGCCGGGAACGGTGGACCCCATAGTGGGCGTCTTGTGGAAGTAAAGAATAATATCTTTTATGCAAGGGGTTGAGGAGCTGAGGAGCTGAGGAGCTGAAGGTAGGCAGGTAGGTAGTTAAGTCGGCTGAGCACCGAAGGGTATAAATTATCAATAGCAAGCGTCGGTCCAATGCATGAATAAATAGTACATAGGTTGTTGCCATGAAACTAGTTGGCAGCCTGTCAATAAATGCAACAACTAATACAATTAACTATCCGCTATGTCGTGGTCCCTGGGCCTGGAATTGAGTGCGGTGTCTTACATGGATTAGCTTTACGGACGGATTACATACTAGCGGCGCACATATAGTCAATAGAGATATAAGTAGTTACTCACTTAAAGTTTCACCGTGCAGGCTGAACCCCCCCAGCTAGCATATAGTACCCTGACAATTATATAGCACCTTGGCAATTTCGATCCCAAAACTTGGCAACTGTTCCACCTGCAGAACCCCTCAGCGAATCGCGCGACTTGGCAAAAATCCCGCACACCACACAATTAGTTGTTAACAGGTTGGCAGACAAGCTATCTCGGCGCTTTGAAGACGGAATCATGCTAGAAGGACTTCGAGAATTATCCCAACTATAAGCAAGTTAGTAGACGGAATACCTCAACGTTTTGAAGCCAAACCCATACTGGAAGCACTTCAGGAATTATCATCAGAATCAAATGTCACAACCTCCATGCTGCAGTCCTAGGACAAATAAGGTGCCATCGTGGTCATGGTGATTTCAAGTGTGCGGGCCTTCTAGCAAGCCGCATATGCGCCTCCCTGACAGTGCAGTGTTTCCCAGAAGTACTACCCATCCCACACGATCTGCTTTCATTCTCAAGTCTTCCGAAGAGGCCGGCACTCACTACGGCTCGGGCAGCAATGCTCTCCGCCCCATGCATTATCACAATACGAAGTACTCCGTACAGGGGAGGGATTATCAAAGTTTGGGGAAAGACTTGAGCATGGCATGTGGGTTGCTACACTTCAGCAGAGGGGGGGGGAAGGGTTATAAATCAACAATATAATGCATTCATTCATATTCTGTTCTTACTCTCGCCGGGTATCCGAGTTCCACGCCAGGCTTTCAACAACTCCAGTCGGACTCACGCCACAATGCAGAGCGCAGAATGGCCCGTACCGCCGCAGGTGCTCATGCCGACGGCCCTCTTGATCGTATACCTAGTGTACAATTATTTAATCTTCCCAACCCCTCATTCAATCGCCAAATTAAGGTTCCTCAACGGCGAGCCCGGCGAATGGGCGCCCCATCTTCGGGCACTCTACCGGAACACCTTGGATCTGAAGAAGACGCTTCACCTGCACCACACGCAGCACAAAAATGAGACGGTCCGCGTCCCCATCCTTGGCCCAGGCCAGAACAACTTGATCCTGCTGCCCTCGGCCGAAAGAAAATGGCTCGTGAGTCAGCCCGACTCCGTAGCGAGCATGCACGAGCAGACCATCAACCATTTCCAATGGGATCTTGGCACCATTTATCCCACGCGAGATCACAACGAAGTCACCATCCACATCGTGGCTACCAAGCTCACTCGGGAGATGGGCAACCTGATCCCGGCCCTCTCGGAGGAGCTGGAACTTGCGCTGGCGAAGCACTGGGGCGACGAAGACGACGCCGCCTCCGGCGGCAACGAGTGGAAGGAGGTGGGCGTTTACGACACACTGCGGCCCATTGTGAGCCAGGCAATCAATCGCATCTTCATCGGAGAGACGCACTGCCGGGATGAAGAGGTGCTTGACACCGGCTTCTACTATTCAAAAGTCATCCCCCTCGAGGCCAATCTGCTCTGGCTGCTGCCGACCCCGCTGCGGCGTCTTCTGGCGCCTCTGGTGACCCTCCCGTCCCGCTGGTGCGAGAGAAAATGGTTCAGGCTCACCATCGACGAGGTCCGCAGAAGGCTGGAGGCCAGAGGCCACCGGCAACACGGCAAGGGATCCGAGACAGGCGATTGGCAACATGAGGGAGAGGCAGACAAGCATGACTTGCTGAGCTGGTTCATTGCGTACGGGGAGTCGCAGGGCGACCCGTACCTCTTGGACCCAGAAGTCCTTTCGGCGCGCATCTTGCTTCTCAATGCCTTCGCGCTGCACACCAACGTCTTTGCCATCATGCACATGGTCCTCGACATCGTCGGCTCCGGCGCCGAGCAGGGCCCGAAGATCGTGGCCCAACTTCGTCAAGAGATCAACGAGGTCCGCGCCGCCCACGGCGAAGACCAAGGCTGGAACAAGCGGTCGCTGGCCCAGCTCGAGAGGCTAGACAGCAGCTTCCGGGAAAGCCAGCGCATCAACACGATCCTGAGCCTGGGCCCCTTGCGCATCGTCGGGAAGGACGGCCTCACGACGCCTTCCGGCGTCCGGATACCGCGGGGCTACCAGGTCGGTATCCCGACGTACTCGATCCACTTCGACACTGACATCTACGGACCCGACGCGGAGGAGTTCAAGCCGTTCCGTTTCTACTACAGGAGGAAGGACGCGCGGGGGACCGGGGACAACTTGAAGGGGGCGAGGCAGGCGTGGGCCACCACGTCCGCCGACTACCTGTCCTTCGGGGCCGGCCTGAACAGCTGCCCCGGGCGGTTTTTTGCTTCTGGGATGTTGAAGGTGCTGATGGCGAACATCCTGCAGCGGTACGACTTTGAGTTCCAAGAGAAGAGGCCGGAGAATCTGTGGTTTGGGACGAACCACATCCCGCCGATGAGTGCAAAGATTAGAATCAGGAGGAGACGGCGAGAGTTCTCAGAGCAGACAGACTACTAGAGGTTTTTTCCCCAAAGAGGCTTCTTTTCTTCGTTTGCGTCCAACAATACCAAGTTATGAAAATACGGCCTGGGCATCCCCGCATTTGGATCTCACGCGTGCGCACTCGAGTTTGCTTTTTGTACTTCTTTTCCAACTGCAAACGCCTGTCCTCCGTCTCCTAATACTTTGACGCTTTGGCAACACCTTACACGCAGTTCCACAAATTCATCTTAATCAGACTTCACCCTCCTCAAGTCAAGATATGCATCCATTGCGGTTGTGTTCATGGGGCATCTAGGCAACAGGACCATCAGTCGAAAGTGATTTGATTCTATGAAATGGAGGGGGCGGGTAGAGGTCTCCCTATGTGTCTCGTCGGTATCCCGTCGGGTGCGGCTGGACCCCGCTTCCCCCCCTGTCCCCAAGATCCTCCAGTTGTATTCCACAATGGGCGGTTCGCGAGTTTCTAATTGGGCCAAAATATATTACTGGCAAAGCTTGTTAATGGGAAACCCCGCGCCCTTGGCAAAAATGGGGTCCAGCCACACCCGCGATGGGTTATGCCTGCGGAGCGGCCGGGCTCCACTTTCGTGAGGCCATCGCGACACCAGACCGTGTGAGCCAAGAGTTTCTCTTCATAACACTCACTGATTCCCCCATAGCCAGAATGGACTCCCTTAGAGCTAGACTGACTGAGAGATTTAATTTACCTACTCCGCACTTGTCTACAGTAGAGTTGGAGTTTCGTACAAGTTTACTGGACTCCCCTAGAGCTAGACTGAGCGATTTTACCTATCTACCCTGCTCTCATGCAGAGTAGAGTCAAGACTTCCCCTACGCCCTGAATCGCCGGACTGCAACCCTGATCCATATGGATTCTTCGCTCCGCATTTGTGTTGTCATAAGTGGTCTCTCGATGTGGACTTTTTGTCCGCACTCCACTCCATGATGTGCTTTTTTTGGCCGTTTATTTTTGCAACTGAACAAAGAGGGGAGTCGCTGGAATGATGATCTGTGCTCGTGACCTTGTTATCCTTGTTAGTTCTATTGAATTGACTCGCGGGCGCTAGCTGTGCGCCATGAGCGCGAGTCGTGGCATACACGGCCAACCAGGTAATTACTGTAAACGGCGGTGTGTTTGTTTCCCCCCCCCTTTGAGTCGACTGGATGGACAGGGAGCTTTTATGGGCGAAATACAAAGCGAGAGAGTGTATCTGTACATGCAGCCTGGGTAGCTATCGCGTCTGCAGGATCCTAATTACCTGCAGCAAGGTGTGGTTTGCCATGGCGGTACAAGTAAAGAAGGTTATTTAAGTGCGGTGTTCTCACTTGCTGTTCTGGGGCTCTTCGTCATAGCGAGACATCATTGAATCAATCTTACTGGCTACAAACCACAAATTTAGAACCTCAATACCTTTGGAAACCTTTGCAAATACACTCCCAAACAGCAACAAAGTCTTTATACTCATATTGTGCTTGGCATTTTGTAAATATGCCTATACGAATTCTATGTCTGCACGGCAGGGGTTCTAACACCGAGGTAGGTAATTTTTATTAGTTTCAACGGCGTATAGATAACCCAGCACTACAATGAAACCAGCCAACTGATACTTCGTCGCCCTTTAAGATTTTCCGGATGCAAACGGCAGGTATACGCAGCTTACTGGAGCCAGAGTACGAATTTGAATTTGTGGAGGGCCGGTGGCCCCATTTGGAGGGGAACTGGTCTCTACACACAGTCGACTTTTCAAAGTCAAATGTAAGTATTCAGGGGCTCTATTCTGGTTAGCTGGGTCAGGAGGCCGCCGAGACCCCTTCCTGGAGTCTTTGCCTGCCAAAGTGCCTGCTTTAGTCTGGCCTCGAAAAGAAGGGGTTACTAACAGCTACCGTGATGATATGCGCTTCAGCTGTATGGGTTTTACAACATGTTGGATATCGATGATATTCTGGCCACCGAGAACGAGCTGCGTCAAGTCATAGAGGACCATGGTCCATTCGATGGCTTGTTAGGATACTCGTAAGTCGACGAAGGCTCTCTGCTCATCAAAGGGGATAATGATACCCTGAACACTTGATGTTTTCGTCGCTGGAACAAAACCTAACTTAAACCAGCCAGGGTGGATCGATGGCCGCTCAAATCGCCATCAGGCTCCTCATAGAGAACCCATACGCCACACCCCAGGAGTTACCAATCAAGTTCCTGGTGCTCATCAACAGCGCCGTACCGCCTTTCATCATGCCGCTGGATGAGCAAGAAGTCACGGACCTACCGATTGAGGAGGCGCCAAAGCTGCAGATGCTATTCGACGTCTTCAAGGCGAACCCCGCCGATCACCTGGACAAAGTGCGGCCGGCGAAGCTTGCCAACGGTAGACAGGTACGCACAGAGAGACTGGACTTGGCTTGAAATGCACGGTTGCCGACTGACGATGCCGAAACCGACCTCTGTAGGCTCTCGTGAGCAAAACGCACTACATGACGTTTTTCGACAAGGCTTGGGACGGCCACCCACTCTCCATGCCTTCGCTGCACATTACCGGCCTGGGCGACGCCCCAGAGTACGGCCAGCAACTGTTTGATATTGCCGAACCCGGTCAAGCGGAGCTGATTGGGCATGTGTTTGGGCACGACTTCCCGCGAGGGCTGGATATGAACAAGACGATTGCCAGTTCGATAATGGCGCTGGCGGATAGAGCCTTGTAGAAAGTCCAAAACGGACACGGCAGCTTTCACAGCTTCTTTCTATGAATGTAGCTATAGCGTACCCAGTTTCCATTCAATGCCACTCTGTGATTGTCCCAAAGCAGTCTATCTACCCACGCCTGATCTCAAGACTCTGTACCTGATCGCTCTCTGGAGACATCTGCGGCCAGGAGCCCAAACTCGGCAACCGTTGCCCCAGCACCATCATCTATCCAGCAGCCTGTAACCTCGAGTTTCGCAAATGCACCACTCCATACCGCGTCGCTGAGCCGGATGGTGGTCATGTTTCCCGCATATTTCAGCACAGGCGAGTCCGCGACCCACGGCTTCGTGATGCGGATATCCTGGTCCGCGAGCACCGTGCCGGGCTCGAAATCCGAGCTGTTCGAGATCGAAACCCTGACATGCTTTGGCGGTCGCATGGCAAAGTCCAGCCGGATCGCCTCCAGAAGCCGCGGCGCCTGCGAAGCTCCCAGCTCCACTACAAGAGCGGCCGTGACATCACTCGCGCCGGGCTGCCAAACGGTGCCTCCGTATCCATCCGTGGCTGCAAACGCTAGCTCGCCATGCGTCGAGCTCGCGTGGCGGCATTGCACGATGTTGCCCGGCACAGAAACCTCGGCATCGTACAGCCGATTCTGCACTACCACGGTGTCGTTGACGCGCAGGAGCACCGTCCGCGCGTCGGGGTCGTCCACGTCTCGGCCGACGGTGACGGGCATGTCCTCCTTGCCGTACTGGTCTGGCACCAGACCGTCGAAACGAGATGCATCGCGCCGCGTGATCGAAGTGTGCGTGCGGTTCATGCGGAAGCTGACGACGGCGCCGTTGTAATACTGGATGGGCGGCTTGAAGTGGCGGAGCTGCGGGGGGAGGGATGGGTTTATCAGCAGGTTCCGGTGCGTGACGCGTAGGCCGAGGAACCCCGCCGTGAAAGTCTGCAGGAGGCCACCGTGGCCGGTGAGGAACGGAAACGCTGGGTTGATGGCGTTCCCCGTCAGCGGGTCCGGGATGCCGGGCTCGTCGTCTTGCTGTTCGGAGTACTGGTACCAAGGGCCGCGAATATAAGGCTGGAACGACTTGACTAGGTACGTCCAGAACGCGCACCCCGAAGTGGCCAGGGAGTTGGCCGTGATGGCATACATGCTCCATGTCATGGCTGGGCCGTGCGGATCCGTGCGGACGGCGTAAAAGTCCATGGCAGCTCGGTATTTGGCGAGTGAGAAATTCCGCTTGTAGTCGTAGGGATAGTGGGACAGGATGACGTCTGCCTGCTTGGGGAACACATCGTTCGTCATGCCCTGGAACTCGAGCACAACGTCGTCGTCCGAGGTGGGTATTGACATGTGCTCGAGCTGGTCAAGCCAGTCTGGCTCGAGCGGGATGCCTCGTTCGTGACGAGCCTCCGAGGCGAGCTGTAGAAGAGTGCTGACTGCAGTACTGGTAAATGAGCCGTCTGTAATCCACATGTAGTATTCGTCAGCATCGGCCATCACGTCGATGCCCCAGTGACCAGTGCTCTCTCGTCGTGTCAGAATATCGCCCAGGCCTATGGCCACGCCGTCGATGACGTCCACGGCCCCGTGCCTTTCAAACCAATTCCTGTCGCCGCTCGTGTTCCGGCCCATGGCCATGCTCAAGGCGATATCGGCATTGAGGTGATACTGGTACATGATGCAGGGCGCGGAGATGTTGTAGCATTGCCCGTGTCGACCGCTCGTCCATGCATAGAGCATGCTCCCCGCTTTGAGACCGTGCCTTTTGGTGTTCTTGCGAGACTGCTCCGCCCTGTTGATACGATACAGCGAGAACTGCCTCGCCAACTTGGGATGCACACCTTGGATGGCGGGCGCCACGAAGAGATCAGCGTCCCAGAAGATCTTGCCTCCGTATGTTTGGGAAACCAGGCCGCCAACGGCAAGAGAGTTGCACGCAATGCAAGTGCTTGGGCTCTCGTCACGTGTCGGGCTCCATGGGATGAGGCTCGTGTAGAGATAGTAAGCGGAGGAAATGGCTGTGATCTGAAAGGCTTTTACTATGTCGCCGCCGCTGCCGTCTGTTGGGAGCGACCCTGTCGCTGGATCTCCAAAATCAGCCACGAAGTCTGCACCCATGAGCTTGCCCACTTCGGCGCTGTGCTCCTCGCGTAGAGCATGATACCCGCGCTTGAGGGCAGATGACACAACGTCCGAGACCACCGTCTCTGTGTCCGACCCATAATGCTCTGATGAGGCAATGGCTGCGTATTTGTAAACCGTTGTGGATTGTAAGCCGGATTGCACCCGATACCGCTGCGTCGAGGAGACGGGCTCGGACTTGGCGTTGGACGAGTTGGCCGAACCCGACATTGCTAGGTCAACGAGGCCGGAAAAGAAGTCGCTGGTGTATTCTTCTTCGCCTTCAAGGCACAACAAGTCATCCCCAACCGTCGATGACAGCACATACGCCATGACATGGTCAACTTTATTTGGTGAGACGGCAGAAAAGATCTGACTGTTGGCCTGATTCACGCCTGTCTTGACGGTTGTCGTGCGCAAAGCTGACTGGCTGTCTAGTAGATCGAGGATGTGCACGTCATCGAGGCCCTGGTCGCTTGAGACGACCAGTTTCACAGCTGCCAGATGTCGTTCGGCCAGCGAGGCCAAGGATTCGTAGGATACCAGAAACTTCCGGCCATCTACGCACGTTCGAGGGCTCCAGACATACGACCATGTAATTATCCCCGTCTTACTGGTAGCAGGACGTCCCGCATTAGTGCCCATACTCTTCTGCCTTGTGGGACAGCCGGTGCGCACACGCTTACTTACAAAGACAGCGTTGACTCGAACTCGGTGATCTCGGATACGTCTACATCTCCATCGAGGACACTGCCACATGCTTCAACGAGCAAATCGGTAAAGTGCGGCACGCCGGAGATGAAGCTCTCGCCCAGCTCCCCGGGCTCAAGCGTGCTGGGCTCACTGCCCCAGAACCCCGTGACAGTGGCGAATGTTGTTCGAGGGTTGCTATAAGACGGCCATCCTTCCGAGTCGTTTCGACGGCTGCGCTCATAAAAGGGCCCCAAAGAACCTTGGGCGAGGCCGAAATAGCTATTGACAACATGGCATGTGCGTATTAGCGCCCGTACACGGCACGACAGGAGTGCGAGGCGCCGCCGGCAACCATGACATTGACAGAACATAGTGTACATACCCGTTCGACTGCGGCAACCAGGCAGTAAACACCCCTGGCAGCGGCTTGGTAGATTTCAAAGTCCACGTGGCATCGTCCCAAGACACCCAATCTGCGTTGATATCAAAGCTTGCGCTCGACGTTGGCGCTCCTCTTGCTACGCTCAAGGAGTACACACATGCTAAGAGTAAAGCTGGGAGGTTCATGGCGGGCATTCGAGGTCTGACGAGCCTAGAATCGGATTCCGAGAGTTCGAGGTTCTGTCTAATCCGAAACAAGTCGACAATGTGAAAAGGCGGCGCCAGTGTGATCCGTAAGAATCAGACGTTGATGGAGCTGGCGGTCGAGAGAACATACATAAGCGCGCTAGTGCCCACATCCACATCCATGTAATCCACCTGATGACTTGGCAGTCGGAGTTACATAGCGCAATGGCATATCCACTCCGCCTGTCACACCGGCCCATAGGGCATGCGCTTCCCCCTGCGCTACGTGCAGGGGCTTCTCGTCTGAAAAAGGTACTCAACATTGTCAGCTTGTCTGGTTACTCAACCGCTCAATAAAGTGCTCTCAGTAAAAGATTCCACCTTAGCAAGGGGGATCCTCAATCATAACCTACAACAGCCTCATTCTACGCGTACCCTGTAGGGTTAGCAATATGCCTGTCGTCAGGCTAAAAGACAAAAAGCAGCTGCAATTCATGTCAATGGAATACAGCGCATTTCACTCCGCCCGCCTCCTCCTAGTATTTGACGCAGGTAGGAAGTTAATACATCGTATCAAAACGCTTATTACCTGATGCTCCACCCCGGTCCCCGCAGAAAACATCGCCTGTACTGCTCAAGGGCTTCTGAAAAAGTGGATTATAAGGAGTAATTACACTGTATGTAGAGGCGCAGAGTTACAAGCAAGCCAGCACAGACGCTTTTAAATATTACTAAGGAAATCTACAGTGTAAAATAATAAATAAACATATAATAATACACAAATACTAGGAATGTATATATATAGATACCTTATAGAAAATAAAGCTATATTCTGCCTGCAAGGATTAGTTAGATAAAATACTCCTAATTAGCTTACCTAATAGGATCTAGGGGCTTCCTAAGGCCCTAAGCTAGTATAAGTATATAATAACCTTAATAGAGTTAAAAGTAGTATTTTGCAGAAGGCTGAATAAGTTAATTATATTAAGTATTAGAGTTATTTTTCTAAAGGGAATTACTATTCTATATTATAGGTAGTTAGTAATAGTATAATAGGGAAAATACATACTAGCTTATAGTAAGATATATAGTCTCTTTCAAATATACATTTATTAAAATCTATATTATTAATAGCTTTAAAGTTTAGGACCTCTATAGTTTAAAACCTCTATAGTTAAGGCCTCTTTATTACAAATTTTAATTACTAATACTATTAAGTATAAGCCTAGTTTAATATTGTATTTATAGCTAAAATAGTTTTATAGGGTTATTAGTATAAGCTTAGAGTATAGTAATAATTATATATAAGTCTTATTATATTAACTGCAATAGTTTATTTCTCTATAAGGCTAGATTCTTAGTATAGAGAGAAAATAATCCTATTAAAAATACTTTTATTATAATTAATATATATATATATAGTAAGCTGCATATTATAGTAAGCTGCATATTATAGTAAGTTGTATATATCTACTGCCTTTCTACTTCTTAAACTTTTATACCTATTTTCCTCTATATATAAATATAACTTCTTTTTCTAAAGAAAGCTGTATTATTCTTACTCTCTAAACTATCTAAAAAGACTTAAAAATATCTATATAAAGAGCTACTTCTACTTTTAAAGTTCCTAAATTAACTCTTTATATACAATACACTAGTATACTCCTATAAGCTAAAATGCAACTAAAATTAATAAAAGTAATTATAACTAAAGAGGAGGTAATTCTTAAATAAGTTATTAATTTAATTAATTAAGAATTCTCTCTATAATAAGAATTCTCTCTATAATAAGAAAATATATAAGAAATAATAAATCAACTCCTAAATGTATATAATAGAATATATATAAAACTCTAATAAATAGAGAACTTTATATAATATATTCTCTAATTAAAAATGCAATTTTAATATTAAATTAACTATTAGAGAACTTTAATTAAGAATTCTATAATTATATAAAGCTAATTTGCACTTATATAAAATATAATTATAAAGTATAGAATACTTAATAATAATATTTATAATTTTAATAAAATTAAGTTTCTAATAGAAATACTATTATATATAAATTATTCTAATATTTAATTATAAAAAAAGGCCTTATATAAAGTAGTCTAATAATTAGGAATAAATTTCTATTATTTAGAGTATATATATAAATAGTTAAATAATACCTCTATATATTATTATAAAGATAAAATATTACTTCTTCTTTTAGTATACTAATAATTAATTCTTAGTTAGTTATATAGTATATTTATTTAAGTAAAAATAAATAAATAATAAATAATATTAATTTAAATTAACGTGGCTGATAAGCGAGTCGATCAGACAAGCGAGTCGATCACCCAACCGCGATCATACCATCTTCCCGCTTTCAACACACGTCCATCGACCATAAAGAATGTCGTCATCAAACAAAGAAGCGCAATTGATCCTAGCGGTTCAAGCGATTAAAAACACTCCAAATCTTAGTATTCGAGCTGCAGCACGGATCTATTCAGTACCCTTCACAACATTACGCGACCGACTTAATGGAAAACCTTCGCGACGCGACATCATGCCGAAATTACGGAATTTGACGCTGCTTGAAGAAGAGAAGCTAGTTAAGTACATTCTTGACCTAGATGCCCGATCGTTTCCTCCCCGGATCAGTGGTGTTGAAGAAATGGCCAATCACCTGCTTGCCGACCGTGGCGCGCGACCGGTTGGGAAGCGCTGGGCGTCGAACTTCATCAAACGACAACCACAGCTTCGGACGCGTTTTTTTCGCAAGTATGACTACAAGAGAGCCCAATGCGAAGATCCACAGGCTATTTGCAGCTGGTTTGCCCTTGTGAAGAACACAATCGTAAAGTACGGTATCCAAGAGTCTGATATCTACAACTTTGATGAGACTGGTTTCATGATGGGCCAGATCGCAGCTGGCATGGTTGTAACGAGTGCTGAAAGGCGATCAAACACGAAAATGGTGCAGCCTGGTAATCGGGAATGGGTTACAGTTATCCAAGCCATAAGTTCGTCAGGCTACAGCGTCCCGCCATACATCATCGTTGCAGGCCATTATCACCTCTCAACCTGGTACACTGAAACAGATCTCCCACACGACTGGGTTATCGCAACATCTGAAAACGGATGGACAACAAACGAGATAGGCCTAAATTGGGTCAAACACTTCGATTGTCATTCAAAGCCACGTGCAAGAGGTCCTCATCGCCTCCTCATCGTCGATGGGCATGAAAGCCACCACTCCGCAGGTTTTGAGCTATATTGTCAGGAGAGTAACATCGTCACACTCTGTATGCCGGCTCATTCATCTCATCTACTTCAGCCCTTAGATGTAGGATGCTTTGGGCCTCTCAAAACGGCGTACGGTCGACAAATTGAGGATAAGATGCGGCGAGGTGTAACCCATATTACGAAGGAAGACTTCTTTCCAGCGTTTCGTGAGGCCTTTACACAAGCACTTACGGGAAAGAATATCCAGGGAGGTTTCAGAGGCTCCGGGCTTGTCCCTCTGAGTGCAGAAAGTGTATTATCAAAGCTGGACGTCAAGTTACGCACTCCAACGCCTCCAGGATCACTTCCAACAACACCGCTCCCTTGGGTTTCCAGGACACCAAACAACCCAACAGAAGCAACTTCTCAGTCAACACTGATCAAGGATCGAATTGCCCGTCATCAAAATAGCTCCCCAACACCTATCAATAACGACGTTGACTATATTCTTAAAGGAACACTAGGAATAATGCATGAGAATGCATTCCTGAGGGCGGAGAACAAAACTCTTCGAGAGGAAAACAGCACACTAAGCCGACGTCGGAGAGCTAAGAAAATGCGTCTCCAGCAAGGAGGAAGTCTTACTGTAGCTGATGCAGAGGATATACAGTCGCAGAGGGACGCAACAGCACAGGTTTATGAGGAAACGCGTCGGAGGAGTGGTCGTAAGCCAAGGACTGAATCGGGTCAACGACGGTGTGGCGTGTGCGGAAACACAGGACACAATGCGCGAACGTGTCAGTTTGATGTAGAAACGACTGAGGAAGAGAATTCTTAGTAGCGTTAATTGATCTAGTGGTGTTGATATTGATGTCTTCTTGGGTTTGTAATGTAGTCGTGGTTGGGTGATCGACTCGCTTGTCTGATCGACTCGCTTATCAGCCACGTTAGCTATAGTACTTTAATTAGTATATAAAGACTAGTCGTCATTGCGGGCGGCGTTCTGGCAGAATACCAGGGTTAGGGTCGAGGGTTGCGGGCAAAAACGGGCGGGCATGGTCCGTGCATTGTCGCAGGCTGATTCTCGCAGATTACGGCGTGAAAAAACAAAGGATAAATAAGGATAACGCGCCCCACATGCACGGCAACCCTGGGGTCGGCGCATTTACCCCACGCCAAAACTGCCAAAATAGTAACCCTATGCCAATTGGAGGATGGAGCGTAAGCCAGGAGCGAGCGCTGCCAACCGCACCCAGCAGGGCGGTAAGGTGCACCGCATACTGCAGCAAAACAGAGGTTCTTGCCTGGAGATAGAGAGAGAGATGCACACCTCCACGTATGCAGCCTGTCTAGAGAAGGCGCAGCGTAAGCAAGCCAGTAGGGAAGGGAATTCGCAACATAGGGAGGTAGGTTAGGGGGCTGGAGGTAAGTAGATGTGTACCAGTTAGGGTTACAGCAGGTGTAGTAAGCAGATGCGCAGATAAGTATACTAAAGAAGAAGATAGAGAGGCAAGAGGAGGAGGAGGAAAAGGAGAAGGAGGAGGATAGGGTTAGGGTTACTTGCAAAAGGGCTTAGATTCAGCCTCATCTATTCCTAGTAGTTGTAGTAGTAGCTAAAGAAGTAGTAGTCTCTATTATAGTCTACAATTAGATAATTTACAGCACTATAGAAGGAAGTAATTATAGAGAAATAGTAGTACAATGTTTTATTTTAATAATGTACATCTTACTATAGAGTCCTCTTTAGTCTTTAATTGTTCTAAAAGGATAGACTAATAGGAGCCTTATGTAGACCTATCTAAGACGAGATTAATTATCTATTCAACACATTTTGTAGTAAAGTACTCTACTATACTAAAGAGTATAGCTAACCTACAACTTACTGCTACTCTATGTAGCTATTTCTATACTCTAGTTAAGAAGATTATTTTATTTATTACTATAAAAGAAGGTAAAGGTAAATTCCTTATAATAGTAATTACTAACGTCTATGTAGTAAAAGGGAAAAGATGTAAGTTACTGTAATAGTTAAGGTGGAGGTAGGTTAGGCGTTTACTATAAATAAGACACTACTCTATATTACTATACTAGGATATAGCTTAACAGTTAAATATTCTAATTATAGTTAATGTACATGCATAGTGAGCGGATCAACATAGTGAGCGGATCACTTTCCCCTTCTTTCTTACCTTTCCTCCTTACAACAACTTTCCTCTACGCACGACTATGGAATCCTCCTCAAATGAAAGCCGCATTATTCTTGCACTTAAAGCTATCCAAAAAGACCCAAAACTATCCGTACGAAAAGCAGCCTCTATCTACAAGATCCCATTCTCAACCCTTAACTACCGACGCATCGGACGACTACCACGACAAGAAACGCGATCGAAATCAATGAAGATGACTGAGCTAGAAGAAACAGTGATTCTTGAACGAGTTATTGACCTAATCGATCGAGGATTTCCACCGCGACTTGACGACGTACGAGATATGGCTGATTGCCTCCTTGACGAACGCGACGCGACGCGTGTTGGACCCCGATGGGCAGAGAACTTCGTACGACGTCAACCACAACTAAAGACGCGTTTTCGACGTAGAATCGACTATCAGAGGGCATTAGCTGAGGATCCTGCAATTGTGCAGGCCTGGTTTGCCCTCGTACGAAACACAATCGCAAAGTACGGAATCCACGATGACGATATCTACAATTTTGATGAGACAGGCTTCTTGATGGGAATGCTGTCGCACGCAAAGGTTGTTACAACTTCCGACCGTAAGGGAAGGCCTCGTACGAAGCAGCCTGGCAATCGCGAATGGGTTTCTGTCATTCAGGGCGTATGTGCAGATGGCTGGGCGCTGCCTCCGTACGTCATCGTCAAGGGCAAATATCACCTCCTCTCGTGGTATACCAATGGCCAATTCCCACCCCAATGGCGCGTCCACCCTAGCGAAAATGGATGGACTACAAATGAGATTGGCCTAGATTGGCTACAGCATTTTGAAAAGTGCACAAAGTCTCGTACGAAGGGTGCTTTCCGGCTCCTAATCCTTGATGGCCACAACAGCCACAAGTCCACCAAGTTTGACGATTACTGCAAGGAACACAGCATTATTGCTCTTTGCATGCCTCCCCATTCATCGCACGAGCTCCAGCCTCTTGATGTTGGCTGTTTTAGTCCACTAAAGGCGTCGTACGGCAAGGAAATTGAGAAAATGATGCGGATGCAGATTACGCACATTACTAAGGACGATTTCTTTCCTGCCTTTAAGGCAGCCTTTTTTACTTCAATGGGTGAAGAAAACGTACGAGCTGGCTTTAGACAGGCTGGCCTTGTCCCTTTTAACCCAGAAGTAGTTATTTCCCGGCTGGATTTCAAGCCAAAGACGCCAACACCATCCAACTCACGCCCAAGCAGCCAGGGCTCCTGGGACCCAAAGACACCAACTACAGCACATGACGCCGTACGAAGCTCTGCATCACTTAAGAAAAGGATTACTAGTCATCAACATAGCTCACCAACCCATTTGTACGAAGTAGTTGACTTGCAGGCTAAAGGTATTAGCAAGTTAGCACACAAACTAGCTCTTGTTGAAGCTGAGTGCCGTGGGCTTCGTACGGCAAATGAGATACTAAGCAAGCGTCGGAGGGCTAAAAAAACCCAACTACGTCTTGGAGGGTCCCTTAATGCAGCTGAAGCAGAGGCAATCCGGGTAGAGAAGGGTATTGTTGATGCTGGAGGCGAAAATGTGCGTCAGGAGGGAGCTCGTACAGAGGGGGGTGAATTGCGCGGTCGGCGATGTGGCAATTGCGGAAAGACTGGACATAACGTACGAACATGTCAGGTAGTTTGGGAGACCTCTGAAGAAGAGGATGATAAGTAGTTTTAATTGATTTCGTACGATGCTGCTGAATTAACTTACAATAATAGTAGGAAGGTAGAGAAAGGTGATCCGCTCACTATGTTGATCCGCTCACTATGCATGTACGTTAGTTTAAAACTTGTTAAGCTTTACACTATCCACTTTAAATTCTAGTTTATTGTAATAAGTATTTATGTAGCTTAAATACATTACACTTCAGGTATAAACTACTTTAACAGCTAGTAGTAAACCCTATAGTCCGTATAGATACTACGTACTTATAGGTCCTTGTTGTTCCATATTAGTTAAGTTCTACTGGAGTATAGGAGTAGCAATTGATTTTGCCATGCGTACTAGGGTCTATGTATTGATAGCCAGCCGTTTCCTTAGCAACGTCAGATCCACCCAATTTAACACAGAGAACCTAGACACCGAACGTCTAAACCAACGACATTGCTGTAGGCATGCTATTCAAACCACCGACAAGAATACCAGGATATACTCTATATCTAGCTCCTAAGCACTACCAAGGCGCATACAGTCCCTACAGTGCTATATAGAGCAGCAACAGGTAATAGGTCACAGGCAGCAGCTTGCAGCTCTTTCCCTAGTGTGACTAGCATCCCCGAGCGCCATCTCATCATGGTTAGGCGTAGCAGCAGCAGCAGCAGCAGCAGCCAGGGCCTGGTAGGCAAGATCGACCCGAGCGCGTATCTTGTGTTTGTTGAGCGACCCCGTGTTGCGGTATGTACGCACTGCAAGCAAGCACTCCGACCGGACGGCGCCATCGAGGCCCATTTCCGCCGGGCCCACCGGCTGAAGGGCGAATTGCTCCAGGGCGTCCTCGACAAGGCCTGGGTAACGGCCGCCGACGGCGCGCTCGAAGACCCGCACACCTGCGAGCTGCCGCCGGACGGCACGCCGCCTATTCAGCAGGTGCCTTTGTTGGACGGGTACGGATGCACGCAGTGCCCATTCCGAACGAGCAGCCGGAAGCTAGCCAAATTGCATGCGCAGCGGGACGTACACGAAGCCGGCTTGCCTGCCGTTACCCCTACCGCGGCTCATGCTGACAGTCCAGGGTGGGGGGCGGTCCAGGTGCAGTCGCTGTGCCGAGGGCGGTATACGCGGTACTGGATTGTCCAGGCCCGTGGCGTTGGGGGGCTGTCTGCCTGGCAGGATAGTGACAACGTATTCGCAGAGCGCCTATCGAGGCAGGAGAGTCTCATGGCGGCCGAGGATGAGGAATGGGGGCGGACCATCGTTGCCAGCCTAGACATAAACCAACAGTCAAGCTGGGTCAGGGAGATGGGATGGGCTGTGCACCTTGCCGGCCTCGACCTGATCGACCTACACGCCGCTGGGCAGGCGCCCGTGTCCGAGGCCGTCCGCAGGGCAGCCTGGGACGAGGGCTTCAAGGAGGAGCAGCGCCGATTCGCCCTCTTATCGGAGAGCTTCCGCCGGGAGGTGGCGAGATGCTCCCTCCGGCTGGGCAAGGTGCCCTTGGAGACGAAGCGGTGGCTGAAGAGCATCGACCCGTCGAAGCCTCACGGACGGCCGTTCGAGCTCGGCCAAGAAGCCGACACGGTCCGGAAGTACCAGGGTATCTGGGAGCGGTACCTGTGCTACTGCATCCGGGCGCACCGGCTAGGACGAACCGAAGCACGGCGCCAGCGCGGCGTCCGCTTCACCGACGAGCAGTGGACTGCCCTCGATGCACTGGCGGAGTCGCTCGACGCAGCAGGCGACGCCACGAGGGAAGAGGACAGGCGGCTTGGCCGAGGCGGCTGCGGCAGCAGCAGGAGCAGCCACCCGCAAGGGGGGGGGAGGGCCCCAGCAGCCAGAGGCCTAGGAGACTGGCATGAAAGCGACAGTGCGTACGAGGCAAGCAGCGACAGTAGCGATTCCGACATAGAGGGGGCCGGATACCAACGACACCGATCTCCCGGCCAGAGCGGCGGCAGACCAGGCGAGACAGACTACTCTACCGGGTTCCAAAACATGATTGGCGACAGGCCGGAGCACAGTGAGGCCCTCGATCTCCGGGTCTACAGGTTCTGCGTCGTGTCCCTGAAGCAGAAGGTAGCAGTTGACATATTCGCTAACCCGCTGCTCCACTTTACCGCCATACTGGGCGTCCTGGACCCCAAGAGGAGGGGTGTACCAGACGACACTGCCGGCAGAGGCAGCAGCGGCGGTGGCAGCAGCAGTGGCAACAGCACCGGGCCAGAACCAGGAAAGGCCGTTGCCAGGGGCGTCAGCGGCCTCGGTTGGTGCCCGGCATCCAAGTTCACGCAACGGCTTGCCGGCATCATGTGGGGCGGCCGGATCCTGATGCTCGAACACTTCTTCGAGGCGGAGCCAATCGACGGCGACCCGAACGAGATCAGCGTCGCGGTGATCGAGGGCTTCGTCGAGCAGTTCAGGTACTGGCTCGCCGACGGATCGCACACGCCCTTCAGCGCCATCATCCGCATGATGGCGTACGGCAAGGGCCACCGGCGGAGGGAGGGCGGAAGGCCGCGGGTGATGTGGGAGGCTAGCGGCAGGGCGCTGCGGTACCTAGGGCAGCGGGTAACGATTGAGGCGTTCCAGAAAGCGGCGCGGACGACCCTGAAGACGGCGGAGGCAGCAATGGAGGAGCTGATGCGGGGCGGCTGGGCCGAGGCGCGCGAGGCGCTGACGCTCGACCGGGTTGTCGACACGGCGCTCTTCGAGGGCGCCGGGCAGTCGTTTGCTACAAACGAGGCGAACAGCTGGCTGCAGCCGGGGCCCCAGAGGCTGGCTGAGCTTTGCCGGGGCTCCCTCTGGGACGCGAGACTGGAGAAGTGGCGGCAGGACGGCGTGCTCGGTTGGCTGGCGAAGGCGGAGTCCCTCAAGCGGTCGCTGCTCGCCAGCGTGCACGTCTGGGGGGGGCAGCCCGGGCGCGGACCCGAGATGACGACGGCGCGTTACTGCGATACGCAGGATATGGCGCGGAACGTATTCGTCTTTGACGGGCAGGTGATGATCGTCACGGACCGGGACAAGAACCGGGCGATACGAGGCCTCAGCCGTAAGGTGGCCCGGTTCCTCCCCGACCGACTCGGCAAGATGATGGTGGCGTACATCGTGTGGGTGTTGCCCTTTGAGAGGTTCCTTCACGCCGAGGCCGGCATCCACGGGCCGTCCCGGTCGCTGCACCCGTGGCTGTGGAAGGACGCGCGGCGGGGTATCTGGGGCACGGCCGAGCTGAGCAAGGAGCTAGACGCCGTCACGAGAGGGACGATAGGGGTGTCGCTGACAGTGTCAAGCTACCGGCACGTGGCGATTGAGCTCGGCAGGAAGATCCGCGGCCTTGTGGTGCGGCAGGTCGAGGTCGAGATGGCGGAGGAGGACGACGGGGCCGGGCCCGGGGCGGGGGCCCACCGAGGCGCGCTAGAGACGGACCCGCTCACGGGCGAGGCGCGGAGGAAGCCCCGGATGGAGTTTATATGGGACCTGCAGGCAACGCACGGCGGCGTTACGGCAAGGCGGCACTACGCCATGAACATCGAGTTCCCCAACCAGCTGCAGCCGGAGATGGTAGCCAACTTCCGGGAGATCAGCCGGCTGTGGCACGCCTTCCTCGAGTCGACGTCGTCCGTGTCGATGCCGGCAGGGGAAACAACAGCCGAGGGCCAGCAGGGGCCAGCAGCAGAGGCAGAGGGGCAGCGGCAGCAGCAGCAGCAGCAGCAACATCGGCGCCAGCAGCCCACCCCCACAACCGCGCCGGGTACGCCCGCCCCTAAACGCAGGGCTACAGGGCTGGCAGAGACGAGCGAAACGCCCGGCAGCCGGGGTGCCGAGTCGGGGCGTAAGAGGAGGGCCGCCAACGACGCCATGCTGGAGTGGAGAAGGGTCCCGGACGAGGACGAGCTCGAGCGGCGGCTCGAGATCGGCCTCCATGGGCTCTTTGGCGAGGGCGCGCGTTGGAAGACGGCAGAGCAGCACGAGAGCGCCCGGCAGGTGATGTCGCTACAGGGAGGCAAGGTCCTGATGGTCGTGCTCCCGACCGGGGCGGGCAAGAGCGCGTTGTTCATGCTGCCGGCCGTGCCCGGGGTCCACGGCGGGGTCAGCATCGTAGTCGTACCATTCGTCGCACTCCTCAGCAGCCTCACGCGCAGCGCACGCAGGGCCGGGCTCGACTTCCTGTTGTGGCAGCCAGCCTCAGTGACGGGGCGCGTGGAGCGGGTCCGGGTGGCGCCGCTGGTGTTCGTGGGTGCCGAGTACGCCAACTGCGCCGAGTTCGCGTCGTACGCCGAGGGCCTGCGGGCGCGGGGCCTGCTGAAGCGGATCTTTGTCGACGAGTGTCACACCGTGCTCACGGACGCGGCGTACCGGCCCCAGCTGCTCGGGCTGCGCGGCCTGCACCGGTACGACCGGCCGGTGATCCTGTTGACGGCGACGCTGCCGGTCCGGATGGAGGGATGGTTCCGGCGGCTCATGGTGGCGGACGAGGCGAGCATCGTACGGGCCAGCACAGCGAGGCCGAACATCCGGTACCGGGTGACGTGCTGCAGCGGGCAGGGGCCGGGGCCGGGGGGGTTCTCCTCCATAGAGGCCGCCGTGCTCAGCAAGGTCAGGCAGACAGAGAGAGTGATGGGGCAGGGGCAGAAGGGTGTAGTGTACTGCCGGTCGAAGCAAAAGTGCGAGCGTCTCGCGGCGGAAATCGGGTGCTCCTTCTACCACGGGTCGGTCAGCGCAGACGGGCGGGAGGAGGCACTCGAGGCATGGTCGAGCGGACGGTCCCCGAGCCGGTGGATGGCAGCAACGACGGGGCTCGGGTCCGGGGTCGACATCCAGAGCATCGTGGCCGTTTTCCACGCGGAGGCACCGTACGGGCTCGTGGACTTCGTGCAGCAGACGGGGCGGGGAGGTCGGGCCGAGGGGGAAACAGTCGACTCGGTGGTCTTCCTGGACGGAGAGGGCGGGACGCCGTATGACCGGCAGGCAAGCGACGTAAGGCAGCTGGACAGGCAGGGGATGGAGAGTTTCCTGCAGACGGAGGGGTGCCGGCGGGTAGCGCTCGGGGTGTTCATGGACGGGTACGGGCAGGACTGCACGGGGTTGGGGGGGGGAGATGTGCGACCGATGCGAGGAGCAGGGCTATGGCGAGTTGGCAGGAGGGTGGGAGGAGGAGGTGGGGGTGGGGGAGGATGAAGGAGGAGACGTCAGGAGGGAGGTGAACCGGCTGGCTCGGGAGGAGATGGCGACGCAGAAGCTGTCAGGCGCACTACAGGGCTGGCTTGACGAGGTAGAAGGCAAGTGTGCAGTCTGCTACATGCACTGGTGTAACAGGGGCAGGCCGGCCAGCAAGGCCGAGGTGTTCAGGCACCGGGGAGTGGAGTGTGGGCGGCTGGACCGGGAGAGATTCCGGAGGTGGCGGGCTAAGATCCAGTTCGAGCCGTACGCATGCTGCTGGCGGTGCGGTCTCGGGCAGACGTTGTGCCCGGGGGGACAGGGGGACGGGGCGGCGGGGGGGTCGGACGGGTGCCGGTGGGCGGACGCGGTGCTGCCGGTGATCCAGTGGACGACGCAGTTCAGCGTGGGGCGTCGGTGGATGCAGGAAGAGTTCGAGGTCGACGCGTCGGACGAGGCGGGCTTCACCAGCTGGCTGGGACGATCGCGGCAGGTAGGGGGGTTGGACATGGCAACGAACGCGCTAGCGGCATGGGCAGTGTTAGTACGGCGTGTGTGTAGAGTAGAGAGCGAGGATGTATAAGGGTTACTGTAATAAAGGTATAGGGATGGGATAGTTTGGCATAGAGAGAGGTGCTATTATATAGTGTTTTTTAGTTAGAGTTATGATTTGTTTCTAGGGTTGGAATAAAAGTACCAAAAAGACATCTATAATGTAGGGCTTTGTTTGCGTTTCTATGTAAATGTAAACAATATAGGGAAGTATTAACCTAAGTTTGCAATCCTACTTAACTACAAGTAAGTATGTAAATTAAAACTAATATACTTTAGCTTTAGGGTAGTACTTAAAATTATTAACCCTTTTAGGTCCCTAGTTAAGATAGTTAAGCTTCTAGTAGTAAGTATACTGAATAGAGGCCTAGGCAGTAGAGAAGGTACACCCTTTATTTACTAGGCAGGTATATTATTAGATTTAAAAAAAAAGAGTGTAGAGGCTAGGTAGCTACTAGCTTAACTAAAAGGTTAACCCTACAGGTAAGCTAGCGGCTAATAAGGTAAAGGCAGGCCTTAAAACCCTTTAGGGCCTAAGACTGAAAGAATCCTGCAACCTTAATGTATTCAGGTTTTTAGTCGTATATCTAATACTAGCTATTAATTGCAGAACTTGAAAGTCGGGGCCTGTTATTCGATAAAGGTAGAGGCCTGCACTAGTATTAACAAGGCTGCCGGAGCCGGTCTGGGATCGGACGGCAGAGGCCTCAGGACCAAGGGATCAGCCCAAGAACAGGACCGCAGGGCCGGCCGGCCACGGATCGGACCAAAGGAGGGATCGCCCAAGGCAGGCCAGCAGGCGGCAAGGCCGCCCTTGCTTCCGTGCCCGGCTCGGTCGCAGGTCCAGACCTCCGGATCCGATCAGAGTTGAACGCGAAGCGTCTGCAGCAGGGCCACAAAGACGTTTCGTACCATCTGAAGAATCCAGCAAAAGAGGACAGGCAGGGTTATTATAGGTATTAATATATTGCCGACTAAGGCGGGCCCGAAGGCAGCCGTTAAAATACTGCAGGGCTGAAGGCTGGAAACCCTAGGCAGAGATCGGACTGCAGGGCCCAGGCTGGGAGTGGGCCGCCACGGATCGGACCAGAGACCGGACTGCGCAGCGGAGGCCGGGCCCAGGAACAAGGCCGGCCGGCGAGGGCAGGCCCCAGGCGGCCTCCAACACCAGTCACAGAAGATCAGCTTCGGCTGAGAGGGCTGGCCTGTGTAGCTGAAGAAGGAAGGAAAAGAGGGGGTGAGGGAGGGGGTGTTGGCTGTTTTTCTACCCCCTTTCTTTCTAGAAACCCCTCTGAAGGGAAGGTGCAGACGGCCCGTTCCTTCCCTTTCGAAACAACCAAGCAGGGGATTATTTTCCTGCAGCCTATAAAACTCAACGAATTGTCCCCCCTGATAAAGCCGTTGCACTGCCTGCCCAGCCTGCTTTGAGGCTGATACTCATGAACCCGACGTTCAAAGTCGGCAGCGCATCGATCTCTCTCTGAAAACGCGGGCCCGTCACCTTCAAGGTCGACGGCGTCTCGGCGACGGCGCGCCATCCTCAGCCCCGTACGATGGCTAGGGTAGGCCAACCCGGAGGTTCAGACGAAAGTCCGGACTGCCGGCCCAGAGCCGCCTCGGATCGGACCAAAGTCCGGATCGCACGAGGCAACCCTGCCCGGGCAGCCAGCGACGAGACCGCCTCTGTTGCAGCCTCCCGGGTGAAGGAAGGGCTGGAACCCCCCCCCCTTCCAGGGGTAAGTCATTTGCCCGCACGGGGTAGGGAGAAGGGAAGGGAAGGAGGGGGATGACGGAGGCAGGGAAGGTGCCTTTATACCCCCCCTTTCGTTAGAAACCCCTCTAAAGGGAAGGTACGGACAGCCTGTTCCTTCCCTTTTAAAACAACCAAGCAGGGGATGATTTTCCCGCAGCCTATAAAACCTGACGAATTGTCCAACCCAGACGAGGCCATTGCACTGCCTGCCCAGCCTGCTTTGAGGCTGGTACTCGTGAACCCGACGTTCAAAGTCGGCAGCGCATCGATCTCTCTCTGAAAACGCGGGCCCGTCACCTTTAACGTCGCCGGCGTCTCAGCGACGGCGCGCCATCCTCAGCCCCGCACGAAGGCCACCCTACGCCAGCCCGGAGGTTCGGACCAAAGTCCGGACCGCCTAGAGGCCTCCGGAGCCAGGGTTCAGGCCAAGGGCAGGATCGCAAGGCTGGCTGGCCACAGATCGGACCAGAGGAGGGATCGCACAGGGTGAGGCAACAGCCCCTAGGGCCGCCCTAGCCCAAGTGCAGGGTTGGACCTCCGGATTAACACGACCCTAGGAAAGGCCTGCCTGCAACGAATAGATGGATTGTCCCTAGCGACAACACGTGAGATGCGTGACCAGTACATTATCCAGTATAGAAGCCCACCCACTGTCAACAACAAGGCTGCTCTCATCAACCTCGAGCCACCATCGTGGGGCCAAGACAATCACAATCCACGATGTACCGCCCGCTCTCAGACGGAGAGGCACGCCGATTGTGGAAGGGCTGTGCCGGATGACAACAAGGCCGCCAGAGCCGGCCAGGGATCGGACCGGGGGCAGGATCGCAAGGCCAGGATCGGACCAGGGACAGGATGACAAGGCCGGCCGGCCACAGATCGGACCAAAGGTGGGATCGCCCGAGGCAGGCCGGCAGGCGGCAAGGCCGGCCCCTTCTTCCGTGCCTAGCTCGGCTGCAGGTCCAGATCTCCGGATCCAATCAGACTTGAACGCAAAGCGCCTGTATCGGGGCCACAGAGACGTTTGCTACTGTGTAAAGAAACCAGCAAAAGAGGGCAGGCAGGGTTATAACAGGTATTTATATATTGCTAACCAAGGCAGGCCAAAGGCAGGCTATAAAACCCTGCAGGACGTAGAGCTAATTCAGCAGGTGGCTAGGCTCGTGGTAGGGTTGGTCTGGGACAAGCGGCAAGGGTGTTTCTCGAGCCGTCTGGGTCTCTTGTAGGTCTCTTTCATTACAGTGACTGGTTCTTGGGGTTTCTGTTTCTCTGGGTGTCCACTTGTCTAGTTCTGTAGCGGTCTGCATGGGCGGCTCTCTAGCTGGGGTTGTCTCTCAGGGTTGGAGGGGCAGAGGTTCCAGGGGGTTTTCTTAGTGTTTCCCAGTCGTGCGACAACAGGTTAGGGTCAGGCGGCAGGCAGGGACAAGGTAAGCAGGCGGAGGGCACTAGGGGGGGGCAGCAGGAGGACGAGAAGGGATCAGGGTTAGGGTTAGTTGGCAAGTTAGGGTTTTATTGGGGTTATGGGAGGCGGTGGCGGCGTTGAACCCAACCGCCCCCCAGCGGCGGACGGACGGATGGATGGGGTGAGGTTGTTTTCGGCGTTTACGTCGGGTTTGGGGGCGTAGCGGTTACGGGCCGAGACGGTAACACCGTGGCCCCGGAAGCACGGTGGACCGGCAACGGCGTGGACCCGTACCCCGTGGCCCCGCGAAGGCGGTAAGGCCCCCGAACGGCGTGCGGCGGCGGCTGCTTGAAAACGACCGGTGGCGTGCGGCAGCGCGCGTGTCAGGCCCCCGGCGGGGTGTTGGGTCTGTTCGGCTCTGTTTGGCTGTGTCTACTTGGGTCTGTCTCTGTCTGTCTGGCTGTGTTTGGCTGTGTTTGGCTGTGTCTGTCTGGCTGTGTTTGGCTGTGTTTGGCTGTGTCTGTCTGGCTGGCTGTGTTTGGCTGTGTCTGTCTGGCTGTGTCTGTCTGTCTGGTTCTGTCTGGCCGTGTCTGTCTGTCTGGCTGTGTCTGCTTGGTTCTGTTTGGCTGTGCCTGTCTGTCTGGCTGTGTCTGCTTGGTTCTGTTTGGCTGTGTCTGGTTCTGTTTGGCTGTGTCTGGCTCTGTTTGGCTGTGTCTGTCTGGTTCTGTGTCTCCGGCTCTGTGGACCCCGGCGACGGTTTCCAACGACCGGGTTACGGCTGTTGGGCTTTGACGACGGGTGGACGGGGTCAAACGACCGGTCCACGGCTTGTTGGGCAAACCGCTGTGACGCGGCGTGACCGGTCGAGGGCGGCCGGGAGGGTAGGGGTCCCGACTAAGCTTGTGAAGTATGGGAAAAGGGTTAGGGTTAGGGTTAGGGTTAGGGTTAGGGTTAGGGTTAGGGTTAGGGTTAGGGTTAGGGTTAGGGTTAGGGTTAGGGTTAGGGTTAGGGTTAGGGTTAGGG